>NC_138187.1:11027463-11272463 GCF_964194105.1 Spermophilus citellus
AATTCTGAGTGACAGGAAAAAAAAAAAAAAGGTTTTTCTTGCTTTTGTTCATCCACTTTCTACTTCTATCAAGACTATACTCCTGTTTTATCTCAAAAATAAAGAGGTCTCCAAGTAAAACTGTGCCCTCTCATACCGCTGAAGACTGGGATACAGAAATGCTGAAGGCAATTTAATCCCAACACAATTTGAGTAATGAATCAATATGCTGCTCACCCTAATCCCAAACCTTCCAATAGAGAACAGAAACCTTCCCTGGCTACTGGCTCTACTATACTTGCAAACAGCCTTGGTGTTTCTTCCAGGGCACAGCAGTAAAAGTACTTCATAAGAAACTCGTATTCGAGGGCTCATCATTATACATATTTATGTGCTATAAAAAACTAATTTTACCTTCAGGGTAGGAAGCATGCAAACACCTCTTATAAAATAAGCTCATTTATTTTGCTCACTGGAACTCCTGTGCAGAGTAAGGATAACCACTGGCCAGAAGAGAATCACTGTAGCATCACTTATTTTAATTTCACTCAGGTGGGGGAGATACAATTTTCAACCCAGCCACTTGCTGTTTTGACAAATAGAGCATTACCTAACATTTGTCCAGAAGCCAGCTTGCATCCTTTCTTAAACAGAATCAGCACTAGGAACAAGGGTAGGAAAAAAAAAGAAAAGAAAGAAAACTAACAAACAGCCCATTGGAACAGTCTCCATCAAATGAGCCATATCAAATTACATCCAATAAAAATGTTAAATGAAGCAGTATATAAAGGCAGCATCTACAGGGCCTGTAAACCACAAGCTGTTAAATATCAGATACAGGAGACCAGCCCCACACAACCCGATGGTCAAATTCAACACCTTTTAGAATTGCCACTGAAGCCAAAGACAGAAGAAAAGGAAATCTTCCAGAGAAATTAATACTGTCTTACAAGAAAGGACACAACCAATGGTAGCACTGCCTCTTCCAGAGCCTGTGTGCTGTGGCAGAAGAACACAGTCTCAGCAAGGACAGACCTGGGTTGTCCCTGACTCTGCCACTCCTGGGGCCCTAGGAAGATGTCTCTGCTTTGAAATGCAGACAGCATCCCCTGCCTGTGAAGGCTGTGTCAGAAATTACAGTCAGTGCAGGTGACAGATTCTGCACAGTGGAAGGTAATCAATGGCTAAGCTACTAAAGTTCTTAAGAGTACGTCACTAATGCTTGACTGTTACAAATTAAAAGCTAAATAACCTTGAAAATAACCATGGCCCAACTTCTCCCTGTCAGGACCAATGCAAGGCTAGGAATGCCTAAGAATGCCAACCCCACCATTAATGTGCCTACAATGGGCTGAAAGGTGGCCTCCAAAAACACACACCCACATTCCAATCCTCTGAATCCATGAACATAGTCTTATTTGGAAGAGGAGTCTTAGTAGATGTTATTAAATTAAATGAACATTAAATACCATCACAAGTGCCCTTTTAAGAGAAACAAAAGAAGACAGGACACACACAGGAGAAGGTGGCAGTGCAACCCCAAGTAGAGGAGCACTGAGGAAAGCCAGCATCCACCAGAAGTGGGAGGGGGCTTTGGGGGTGGGGAGAGCAGCTCTGCTGACAGCTTAATTTGGAGCTCTGGTCTCCAGATTGTGAGAGAATAAACCTCTGCTGTTTTAAGCCACTGAGTTTGCAGTAATTTGTTACACTGGTCACAGGACACTACATAACACCCTACTATGGAAAAGGCAAGCTGCTTAAATACATTCAGGGGTAGACTAATTTCTTGCCACCTCAACAAATGACTTTTTTAGTATAATGATAAACAAGTTTAGCCAGAGGGAAATTCATTTTAAAGTAGACAGAACAAATATTGGACTATAAGAGCTCAGACAAGGACAGCCCCAGAGTGCCTGCAGGACTAGCTTATCAAATGGAGGATGCTGGGGGTGCCCTGAAGGTTTCTTAGGAAAGCAGTCTTTTGATGAAGTCACAGAAGGTGCTTACCTGGTAAATCTTTCAGCAGTCAAGATAGTGCAGAAGAGGGGCCAGGGTGCACAGCACAGGGGTAAAGTACTCGCTTGGCATGTGTGAGGCCCTGCAGTTGATCCTAGCACCACACACACACAAAAGACTACAAGGCAGGGGCTGGGGATGTGGCTCAAGCGGTAGCGCGCTCGCCTGGCATGCGTGCGGCCCGGGTTCGATCCTCAGCACCACATACCAACAAAGATGTTGTGTCCGCCGAGAACTAAAAAATAAATATTAAAAAATTCTCTCTCTCTCTCTCTCTCTCTTTCTCTCTCCCTCTCCCCCCTCTCTCACTCTCTCTTTAAAAAAAAAAAAAAAAAAAAAGACTACAAGGCATGGAGATATGGGGTTGTAGACCTGGGGTAAACAATTCCTTCCCTAAAAAGTCCCAGAATAAGCACCAGAGTCCAGTCTTGAAAACCTGATCTAAGGCACAAGAATTCACTGTCCCAACATTCCCTGAGTTTTTTCCCTTTATGAAAATAAGAGTACTAACAACTTCCACGGCAACCAAATCAAGTCTATTCTTAAATATTCTTTTTATCTGAGTAGACTGGGGAATGGGAAGTGACATGAACATGACTGAGGCAAAAGGCAAGGCTTTGGTTCAGGTACTCAAGGATAAAACACACCTGTGTACTAGAGGAAAAGCATTTGGTGAACTAGAGAGAAACTGGCTTCAGGCCTTCTGGACCTAGGGCTACTGTCAGCATCTGTGCTGTGACACCTAACTCCAAAATTTGCACAATCTGGAAAGGCTCAAAACAGCCCCCATTTTTATTAAAAAGCTCATGTCCCAAGCTCCTTATGATGAATAAGTCCTCAGCAGCCCCAGGCCTACGTCCAGTAGCTCACAGTTAGCCATGCTCCCTCGGGCAGGTTCCAGATCCACTTGAGATGAAAGCTGGGGGCGGAGGTCATCAGATTTTAAAAGTCTAGGACAAGAGTCCCCTGTGTTCCTCCTGTGCTAGCAAAGCAATAAACTTCCTTTTTCCTTTTTCTCAAAACCGCGTCCTTGTTGTTGGGTTGGTATCAGAACAAGTACTGAGCTTTTGGCAATAAATTTGGCACCCCAGATGGGACCCAAGAGCAGCGCCCACTCCAGCTTTCTTGGGCAGGCCTGGCTTTCCAAGGAACCCCACTTCCATGCTGAGGATTCATGGTGGTGGCGAAATTGTTGAGGGTCAACTGCAGGAGAGTTAGGAGGCGGGTGAGTTTGCCTTGGGTTGGACCAGAGGAACTGTTTCCTGTGAGTAAAGGGAGGGACTGAGTGACCATCCCAGTAGTTACTGAAACTCCCTTTCGCTTCTGGGAACTCCCACCTTCTCTCCCCAACAGTAAGGTTGCTCTATCATGGTCCACCTTGAGAAAAAGGAAACTGAACTCAGGAAAGTCATGATAACTTTAGTTATCTGTATGATCCCTGCCCTATGTGTGCCTTGTCCAGTCGCCTGCCATCTGCCACTGTGGACCTCTGGACTTCTTTGATGCTGAATGCCCTGAGCTGTCCATGCTCCACCTGACAGAGAACAAAGACTTTGGGTCACTTCCCGCAACTTTGCCCCCTTTCAGCAGGAAGCAGTTTGGAGATGTCGTCATCCATTTTTCCATAGAAATGGAATGTAGAAATGGACAGTGGGGAAATGCAACAGTGTCCATTTTATGCTTTGAGTATTATTAACCCTTGCTGTTTGGCCACTACAACTGATTTTTTTTTTTTTAAGAGAGAGTGAGAGAGGGGAGAGAGAGAGAGAGAATTTTTAATATTTATTTTTTAGTTCTCAGCGGACACAACATCTTTGTTGGTATGTGGTGCTGAGGATCGAACCCGGGCCGCACGTATGCCAGGCGAGCGCGCTACCGCTTGAGCCACATCCCCAGCCCACTACAACTGATTTTTAAATGAACGTGTTTCTTTCTCTTTCTCTCTCCCTGCTCCTCTCTAATCACTCCCCTTCCCTAATCTCAGGGGAAATAAGATTCCCTTTCTTCCCCATCCTAGGCAAATTTATCTGTCCCTTAGCACACACCCACCATAGGAAGTAATCCAGACTTTGGGGATGGCACCAGAAGATCTCAGAAATCACTATCTACCAAAATTAACAAGTGAATTACAATTCTTGACAAAGAACACATGGAATGTAGCCTTTGAGTCACCTCTTTAAAAGCCCCCTTTTGCCCTTGATGAGCAGAATCACAGCCTTTGGGACAGGAATCTCCTATGTTTCTCCTTTGCTAGCAAAGTAAAAAACCTTCTTTTTCCTTTATCTCAAAAAAAAAAAAAAAAAAAAAGAAAACAGTGTTACCCCTTTATTCAAGCATTGTCAATATAAAATTGAAGAGTAATGACTTCCAAGCTCTTGGGAGAGCTGCCAGTAGGCAGAAGGACCCCACCTCTGTTAACCGGCGAATCCTGCCTGCCCATCAGGGGCTCTGGCATCACCAGGGGTTCCTGGAAGGGCTGCAAACAGCCACCTGATTCCCTCTACAGCCCCCTAACTCACACGGCCTCGCCAACAACAGGCTTAACCCTGTGAGTGCGCCTGGCACACAGGGCAGGTATCTTCTCATTCACAGCCCAATTCTGCAACAAATTCTTTTAAATTATGATAAATTAGGGAGCTCAAGATACAGCTCGGCGGTAGAGTGTGTGCTTAGCATGAGTGAGGCCCTGGGTACAACCCCCTGCACCAAAAAAATAAGTAACAACAAAAAAGCAAGAAAAAAAAGACAATTATGAAATGTTTTAAGAGAACTTCTAAGCTGCCGTTCCTTATAAAAGGCACTTTATTGGCATCGTATACTGGCACCGCTTGCTCCTGTCCACGTGGAGGGACTGCCCTCTGAGAGTACTCCACTAAGTACATACCACCCACCTGGTTTCCCACACTGCCCATAATATAAGGAAAGACTAGATTCACAGCATTTTCCTGAAGTTCACCATGGACTTAACAGATATCTACAGAACATTTAATCCAACAAAATCAGAATATGCTTTCCTCTGCTGGGCATGGTGGTACACACCTGTAATCCCAGTGGCTTGGGAGTCTAAGGCAGGAGGATTATGAGTTCAAAATCGGCCTCAGCAACTTAATGAGGTCCTGAGCAATTCAACAAGACTGTCTCAAAAAATATATAAAAAGGGCTGGGGATGTGGATCAATGATTAAGTGCCCTTGAGTTCAACTCTCTGTATCAAGAAAAGAAAAAGAAAAAGAAAGAAAGAAAGAAAGAAAGAAAGAAGGAAAGAAAGAAAGGAAAAGAAAAGAAAAGAAAACCCCAATTTCCTGCCAAATTTGACTGCTTTGCAGCAGGCTTTACTTCAGGTTTCATGGGGTTCCTCCCTCTCCAGCAATGCTCTGTATGCACATCCACAACCTCCCACAAACTTCTGCATTGGAGTCATTGGAATAACAGAACTTTTCTGAATGCTCCACATCAAAGCACTCCTGCTTTTATTATACATTAATCTGAACCAACTTCATCTGAATTTCATAAGCAAACATTCAAGAGCAAGAACAAGCAAAATTAGACAGTTTAAATAAATGTTGTTATTTGTTGCTGTTGAGCTCCAAGTTTATGACCATACTGGTTACAACCTTTTCCTCTATATCATTAAACTAAAAACACATGCCCATGTCACACACAGTTTTTCAGTGCTAAGAATCCAGCCAGGGCCTCGCACATGCTAGGCAAGTGCCCTACTACTGTGCTACACTCCAGCCCTGAGTACAACTACTTTTTTCAGTCCCTTAGAATGTTAGATCCTCTTCTATTTATAATTATTTTAACTAACACATAACAATTGCATACATTTATGATGTACAACATGATGTCCTGAAATATGTTTACACTGTGGAAGAGCTAGAGCAAGCTAATTACACATGCATTACTTCACATACGTTTTTCTTGTGGTGACAACCCTTAAAATCTACTCTTTCAGCAATTTTCAAGTTGACAATACATGGCTATTAATTACAGTCACAGTGATGAACAACAGAACTCTTGACTTACTCTTGATGAAATTCTATATCCTTTGACCAACATCTTATCTTCCCAGTCCTCCTTGCCCTCTCCTCACCCCCCATATTTTCAGAAAAGAAAACACTGGACATCAACTGAGTTCTAGAATATCAAGTCCTTTCATGTCTCATGCAATCCTGCAGCCTCCATGGAAGGTGAATAGTTTTATCTTTCTTTTATAAAGGAAGAAGCAATTTATCTAAGAGAATGCTGCTCTGGCTAAGTCTCCTCCACAGCAAGAAAGAACATAAAACAGTGTCATCCCAGGGAGACCGAGACCCCACGTGGACTCCTGCTTCGAGAACAGGCGGAACCCTCTAGAGGAAACTGCAAGCATGCACCTTTTTCTTTAAAATTCCCTCTCTCACAGCAAATAGCCAAAATAAAAAGATGTGCTCATTTCCTTCTTCTTTCTAAAAACTGAGGTAGATGGAAAGCAGCCTTCCCAAAAACCTTCATAAAAGATTATCTACAAGGGAGTTCAAAGTGTCTTGTACAGATGACTGTTAATAAAACATAAGGCTAAAGTCGAACTTTGTGCTTTTTGTGGTACAACAAAAAGTAAAAGCAGAGAATATTTTTAACTTTTCAGCCTAAAAGGATTTGACCAAAGGATCTTCTCTAAAGCTGGTTTTCCATGCTTCAATTGAAACTGACCAAGGTTATAAAAGAAGGTTATAAAATCATTTCTCCATCAGAGAGTCTGCAATATAAACAAATAAGGCACTCCATGAGCTGGTCATTAGCAGTGGGCAGGACACAGCCATCCTCCAATTCTCACCCTGATGCCAACAAAGCAAGGAGACACATGGGAGGTACGTAGGCCAAGAAAGTACACAATGGCACCATGCAAAACTCCTTGTGGGACATTATTCTAGCAAGTGTGCCTTAGAAAACACTTATATTGGGCTGGGGTAGTGGCTCAGTGGTACAGCGCTTGCCTCACATGTGTGAGGCCTGGGTTCAATCCTCAGCATCACATATAAATAAATGAATAAAATAAAAGGTCCATCAACATCAAAAATATTAAAAGGAAAATGCTTATATTGGACTGGGGCTTACTGACAGCACAAAAAGCCTGGGTACCATTCTCAACACAAAACAAAACACCACCTTATGTTACATTTGATGTTTGCATACTGCATACAGCTGTCTTGGGATTTTCTCAGTTCAGCTTCCCCAAAAGGTATAACTGATGCCCTAAGTGCTAATTTTGGAATAATGTAGAGGCAGGCAGAATGGAACGTTCCTGCAGTCCCACGTACCTGGGAGGCTGAGGCAGGAGAATCACTTGAGTTTGAGGCCAGTCTAGGCAATACAGTGAGACTTCATGGGGGCGGGGGATGACATCATATAGGCTGGAAGTGTAGCTTAATAGAGAGCACATGCTCAGCATATGCAAGCCCTAGGTTTAAGTCCCAGCACACCCTCCCCCAGCTAAAAAAAAAAAAAAAAAAAAAAAATAGCTAGAGTTTATTTCCCCTCATGGTTTACTTTTAACACATAAATCTGATCAGAACAAAACAAAATACAGACACAGGCATTTAATAGTCATCTAAATTTATGTTAGGATTATGCATGTTTTGGTATTTTTTTTTTCTAATTTTACATTTAGAAAGGCCTGGTGTTGAAACAGATTAACCTTCTGGAAAAAAAAAAAAATTGCATTTTTTTTCTCAAAATTATCAGCTTGAGATATGCTGGGGGCAAATGCTGAATGTTTTTATAAAGAGGTAATCTTGACAAATGGTAAAAATCCATATTTAATGCCATAAGCTGTACCTGCAAGTAAATAAAATGAGGTCAACACTAAGTAAGTAGAGATATCAAAAGAAGCAACAGCTTTCTCCACTTTCTAAGTGTATTAAGAATGGATGATGGCACTTTACTAAGTTATTCCAAGACAAAATAGTAAAATTGTTTTTCATTTCAAATCCTGCTGGAATTTTTTCAATTAAAAGATAAAGAAAGTATTCTTTTTTTATAGATAAGAAAAATAAAACTTTAAAAATAATCAAGTTTGGCAGGAACTTTTAGTGCAAAATCACAGGAGGACTCCTGAATCTTATCCTGTATTCAATGATTTTGGATATGTATCTAGATCTTAAAAAAAAAAAAATCTGAATAGAGATGTCCCACTTTAAAATGAAGTTATATATATAGGGCAGAAGGTGTAACTCAGTGGTTAGAGTGCTTGCTTAATATTTAAGAAGTGCTGCGTTCATCCCAACCACCCCCAAAAAGATAAAAGTATCTGAAAAGTGATATAAAAAAATATATTTAGTGTCCAATTCTTCTGAAAAATAGCACTGCACAGTATTAGCAATATCAGATTGATCAATAAACATATAAAGTCATAACAAAGCTTCTTAATCAACATTTACTCTGCACAATGGTCACATAACTGACAAATCAGATGTTAGCCTATATCTCACCCAGTTTATATCCATCACCTTGCTTTATAAGGACTTGAATTTAATGGAAAAGCACCCAAATATTTACAAGTGAGAAAAATATTTACAAATATTTTTCAAATATTTACAAGTGAGAAAACATTTTCCATTTGAAAAACACTGTAGAACAATAAATTTAACATCATGTACCTAACATGTAAGGAATGGCCGTGACCTGAATCACATTTGATGTCACCTGTGGCTTCCATAGTCTGCAGCATAAGCTACACTTCCAGAAGTTTACAAAGACAAATACTGCCCCTAAGAGCTCTAAGAAAGCTTTTTAAAAAATCCTTTAAGGAAATGGACAGAGAGCAAGGACTCAGTGGTTAGCACAATCAACTTCCCATATACAAGAGGCACCTAACAACAAGTGTCAGACGCTCCTCCCTGCCTGCTCCCCACCTATGTCCTCTAACTCCCACCTCAGAACTCTCCCAGTTCTAGCGGATGAGTGGATCCTAGGGAAAGGATAGTGTTACAGACTAAATGTTGGTACCCATACCAAAATTCATATGTGGAAGCCCAATCCCCACTTGGAGGTAGATAGAGGTGAAACCACATTGTTACCCAATCTGCTTTGAAAGATGTTGACAATCATACACATTATCTCTCTATGTCTATAGAAAAGAATAACAAAGATTTTTAAAATAATAATCATGGAGCTGAGGCTGTAGCTCAGTGGCAGAGCACTTGCCTAGCATGTGTGAAGCACTGGGTTTGACCCTCAGCACCACATAAAATAAATAAATAAAAGTATTCTGTCCATCTACAAAAATCATAATCATAATCATAAGCCAGATTTGGTGGTACATGTCTGAAATCCCAGCTATTTAGAGGGCTGAGGCAGGAGAATTGGGAGTTCAAAGTCAGTTTGGGTACCTCATCTCAAACCGTCCCATCCCCAAAAAAAGACCAGCAGCAGATACAGTATGATGAAATTCACTAACTCAGACAACAGCAATTCGGAGTCTGTGGAATCCAGGTGTTTGGAGTTAACATCTGTCTCTGCAATGTGCCGCTGAAGCCCAGCACTGTGGTACTAGCATTCTTACAAATATCTTAAGGAACTGGTATTGCTAGTCAGTAAAGCAATGACAGGGCTATAAGTACTACATACAGCGTAAGAAAAGGATGTAACCAACCCAACACGGAAATAGTTATTTCTTCCAGTGGTGATGGAGTGGGCTCCCTGCTCTGCCTGGCTCACACAGAATCTAATACCAGCTGAGGCAAAGACAAAGTTCAGGGGACTGACACAGAGCCAAGCTGCAGCCTGCCTGAGGAGCACATCTGTAACTTCAGTCTCAGCTTTGCCAATCGAGCACAAACTACACCTTCAAGTAATAATCTTGAGATTTTTCTAAATGCTCCAAATATAAGACTTCTCCCTAAATCACAATGACTTCTTTTTTGTTTTATATTTTTACTCTTCAGTTGTAGTTGGATACAATACCTTTGTTTTATTTATTTACTTATTTTGTTTTTCGTGGTGCTGAGAATCAAACCAGGGCCTCGCGTGTGCTAGGCAAACACTCTACCGCTGAGCCACAACCCCAGTCCCACAATAACTTCTTACAACAATAAAGATGTATGAGCAAGCCTTTACTTCTCTGGGCCCACTCAGATGAGGAATCAGGATGTAGTGACAATCAAAACTTCACTAATTATCCCTAAAGTCATTTGCCTAACTAACATCATCTTAGAAAGAATATTATATGAGTAGATAATAATGCAAGCATAAATAATAATCCCACATGCAAAATTTGCTAGGGGTTAGGACCAACTGTATACATGTGTCCCTGATAGAAAATTTAAATGCCAAAACCCACATGTTCTTTTTCTTGAAAGAGACATACTACCTTTGGCAAGGTTTCCAATATTTTTTCCTTTTCTCTTTTTGTTTTAGCCAATATATTTAACTAATTGTTTCCCAAAAGGTCAACTTCTGTTTTCTAGAAACATATGTTACTTGAGATGAGAAATATTTGATCTAAAAATACACTACTGTTCCCAGTCATTCCAAGAGCGGTGAGAGAACTGGGGGATTGAGTCCCTCTAATTACTTACTTGTTAAAAAAAGGTTCAATGAGTTTTGATCTGGCAGATACATGAATTTTTGGAGGACTGAGAAAAGAACCTAATGAAGAAAAGAAGCAGGGTATTATACACAGTCATATGGACAAAGTCTGAAAGTTCAGACAAAAACACACGTAAATCAACAGTATGGTTCTACAAGGGTAAAAGGTACTTTCACTGACCAGGCACCTGACAATAGGTGCATGTCAGTGGCTCCTCCCTGCCTACTCCCTCCCATCTCCTCCAACTCCTACCTCAGACCCTCCCACTTCTAACTGGGCAAGTGGATCCTCGGAAAATGGCAGAGTTACAGACTGAATGTCTGTGTTCACCCCAAATTCACATGTGGAAGCTTTTTCCACAGCATGGCGGTATTTCGAAGTGAGACAGTATTTGGAGGTAGTTAGGGGGACTGGTGACTTTATCAGAAGAGACACGGAGTTTCTTCCCCCAGCTCTCTACCACAGGGGGTCTGGGTCTGAGCAGACAGCCATTTATAAACCAGGAGTAGGCTCTTGCCAGACTAGCAAAATATGCTCAGCTGGCACCTTGATCTTGGGCTTCCCAGCCGAGAAACAAACGTGTTGCTTAAACCCCCAGTCTATGGTAGTCTGCCCCAGCAGCTTGCGCTGATCCACTCGAGCCCACGGTGTATCTGACAGAAACGCATATTGACAGAACCCTTTTTTAACAAGTACCTAGGTAATTTGCCATGGAGATGAAGCACAGTCCTGTGATATAAGCATCATAGCCTGCCTCGTGGAGCTGTTCAGAAGCTGTGTCATAACTTGGAAAACCTTCTGCACTTTCTGAAGAGAAAAAAGGAAAAAATCGTTTTCCCCAGGTCATCATGAAACATGAAGACTAGTTTAAACATAATGCCCAGCCAAATCCTGACTTCATTAACATGTGCTGCAAAATACCTTCAATAAGCAGGAAAAAAATGTCTATGTCTTAACTCTCTGTATACAGACCTTCACAGACACACAAACACACAGAGAGAACCGAGTGACTGAAAATGAGGGCTTTGGTGCAGACAACAGAATGCCTCAATACATTTCCAAAGACCCCACTAGAGGCCTCCTTATCCCACACTGGTGGGAGCTGCTCACAATCAGGCATAACTCACCCAATGACAATTATTCCTCTTCTAATTGCTTTCTAAGGTCAAGAAAAATAATTTCTTCCCTATATAAGATCATAACATCAGGACACAGCAAAGAGTAACAGCAGGACTCAGGAGTCACATTGTCTCAGCTTGAATCTCTGCTCCACAATTTGCTGTGTGACCCTAGGCAAGTCACCTCACCCCTGGCTCCAGATTTGTAAAATGGAGATGACAACCAAACCTCCTCAACACAATGCAAGGAAAGATCTTACCTAGGGTGTGGTGCATGGTAAATGCTTAGTAAATACTCTCTATAAGTAGCCTGCTAACACTCTTCCCCCCAAATGAAAGACTCCAGTTCAGTATTGGTAACTTAAAGTCAACAATGTCCTCCACTGTGTGTCCAAGCTTGGAGATCTAAAGACAATAGCACAACAACTCCAAAAATAGATCAGAATTTGCTGTAACATGGCCCTTAGATCATGGGGCCGCTTCATAGCAAAGACCATTTTATAACATGATTCTTTTGTCACACTGATATACACAGAAGCTGAGAAGATAAAGTCTGGGAAGAGCCACCTGCTTTAGACTAAATTCTCTTCCCACTACCAGAATTATATATGGAAATAACAGGATAAAACTATCACTCATAAATAATTATTTCCTAGAATCATTCGGAAATGAGAGTCAAAGAGGCAGAATAAAATATGAATGAACAATGAAAAGAATGCAACTGTTTTCATGTCAATATGATGCTCCTTAAGAAGAATTCTTTAACCACATATTAAATGAGGCTTAAAAAGTTTTTTTTAAAAGCCTTTAACATAGTAGCCACCTAATATTTTCCAACACTACCACAAGCTGAAACACATTATTTTCCAGATCAATTACTATATTATTACAGACAAGGTCTGGGTTTTCTTTCCCCCTCCCCACCCCTTTTCTTAATTTCTTTCTTGGACTCTAACCCAGAAGGGAAAGCAAATATCTGTAATCTTGGCTGCTTTAATACCTGCCATTGTCAGTTTTGAACCATTAGTCCTCTCATGTATTGAGAAGTTTTGGGGCCACAGCTAAAGGAATGCGAACTACAGTGTCTGCAGCATACATAATTAGGCTAAAAGGAACATGTAAGTAGCACCCAGAAGAATCACCAAATACCTTGGTGGTACTGGACATGGCTAAACACCTCCATCCCACAAGAAACATTCCCCCTGACTTCTGATTTCCCTCAATGCTATTTCCACTTCCTAACTTGGCTTAAAAGGAAACAGGGACAAGGGCTCTCCTTTAATCTCATCAGTAAACTCAGTTCTTGGGTTTTTCTGAGACAGAAAATACATTTTCATTCTACTCCTGGCAATTAACCACTAACTCTGCCTCTGCTTAAACAATGCACCATATAAAAGGCCACATCAAGTTCTGGGAGAATTCCAAGCATTAGGAAATAAAAGCCTTGAAGCTTTAGTTGCCAAACTTCTCAATGAACGCCTACCCAACTCTATTAACATAAGACACATGTAAAATTAAAGACCATTCTTCTTCAGAAAACAGTAATTCAACACAGGGCACGAGTGGGCTAACTTGGCCAAAATCTAAACGTGCAGTATAGTTCTAGCGCCATTCACCTTTCTTCTACAGTGTGCATCATAACTATCACAAAGAGTTGGATGGTTTTCAGGTTTGTTTCATATTCTTACCAACTTTAGGAGGGTTGAAAGGTGTTTCTTTTACCCGCTTTTCCAGTTCTGCAAGGGATGTGTTGTTAATGATATCCTGCAAATGAGGAAGCAGAGAGGCACACCACTTCATCATCAACAGGCAACATACAGTAAAGAGATCCAGGGCTGGGGATATAGCTCAGTTGGTACAGTGCTTGCCGTGCATGCACAAGGCTCTGGGTTCAATCCCTAGCACCACATACATACACACACACACCAAAAAAAAAAAAAAAAGTGTTTCTGGGTTGAGGTTGAAACTCAGTGGTAGAGCACTTGCCTGGAACATGTGAGACACTGGGTTCAACCTTCAGCACACATAAAAATAGATAGATAAAAAAAGGTATTGTGTCCATCTATAACTAAAAAGAAAAAGATTTAAAAAAAAAAAAGAATCCACTTTTGGGACATGCATACAAATGGCATCTGGTGCTGCCCCCTGGTGTTCTTTAAAGAACAAGTCATCTTTCATTAAATGCAAAAGAGAAGCAAGTTTAATTTCACTCTATGAAAAGTACAACCATCAGGCTACAGTGGTTCATGCCTATAATCCCAGCAACTTAGGAGGTTGAAGCAAGGGCATCTCAAGTTAGAGGCCAGCCTGGGCAATCTGGTGAGACTCTGTAACAAAATGAAATAAAAAGGGCTGGAGACGTGGCTCAGAGATAGAGCATTCGCCTCATATATGCAAGGCCCAAGGTTCAATCCACACTACCAGGAAAAAAAAAAAAAAAAAAGGAAACCAAATGGAAGGTTTTTACAGATGCATTAAACATCTACAGACCTTTCATCAGAAAGCTATGCTGTTCTGGCATTCATATCAATTATATAAAATAGTTCTTCATAAAGTAGCAAAAGATTATGCCATGATCTAAATTTCCTTGATTAGAAAATTTATCCCAAATATGTACAATAAGAAAAAGGAAATGAAGAAAAAAACCTGTGCACATGTGCAACATACTCAAAAGTAAATAATATATTTAATATTAAAAATTTTATTTGAAGAAAAAAGAAAAAAACCCACATAATCCCACTAGCCAAAGTCAACCCCTGTTCACATTTTTACATATTTGGGTGGGGTTTTTTTCCATTTTCTCTTTATTCCTTTATTTCTTCTACTTTTTTCTTCTATATATTTGGAATAGCATTTAGATAAACCAGAATTCCAAAGATAATAATAGCAATTCAAAAAATTTCAAAGTATAGCTCATTAGTGATAGTTCAAATTTAAACACTACCTTAAAAGGTTGTGTGCTGGCCATCAATTTAGTATCCAAGAGTCTGAAAACAAAATATTTTTAATAAGGTAAACATAATTTGTATCAATGTTCAAAATGTATTTTACTCAAATATTTAAAATAATTTCATACATACAATACATATTTAACATGCTTAACATACACCTAATACATGAAATACTTAACATATAATACACTTAACATGGAGAGAAGAACCAAACACAGTAGCCATTGAGGCTAGCAGTGACATCACTGCTACATTAACCTGGGGTCAAGTCCTATCACCAGTGACTTCATCAGACAGCTGCAGGTCAGTCCCTGCTCTGACACACTAAGAGAATCAGTTCCAGGTTCGCCTGCACCCTGTGTGTGGTCTCCATCAACCTCAAAGGCAAGTCAAACATCCCCCTGTTTCCACATGGTTCAAATACTGGTGTAGGTCTAACCTTCCTAAATCATTACCATCTACTGCTACTTATCCAGATTGGTATGAAATAAGTTCTTAGGGAGCCCAACTCTGCATTCAGTAATTTCATGCTGTTGTTATTTCTTACTATTCTGTTTCAAAAATCAAAAATACTAAATAGAGAAAGAGACTTTCTGACCAATATGAAAGCTGTATTTCTCTATTTCTTTTCACACAAAGGTGAACACTAAATAGTAAGACAGAAATAGTCCCTATTCAAATGGGTGGGCATGTGATCTATCAGACATGTGACACATCAGAACTAGGATGCAATTACCAACTGTGGAGAACACCAGCAGCAAAGGCACCGACTTAAAGTGGAGAAAAAATTTCTCCCTAGTTCTGAATGGACAGAGCAGATGCCCAACAGGGTACTTCAACAGACAAGGTATGTGCCAGGGATGAGGGACCACAGCCACTTTAGGAAAGCCTCGCCAGCCCTTCAGAGGGAAAGGTGTGAGATAACAGAAGAGGAATCATAGGCTGCCTTCCCACCCAATTCAGACTCTGATTTAATGGGACAACAAAACCAATCATAAATTTAAAACAGTCAACTCCTCCAAAGTTAGAGAGACTAAATCATTTCCCAGCTTTTAAGAACTGGATTCTAATCAGGGCCCATTGATTATCATAAATTAGCATGCATCGGTTTGTATTATGTATGTCACAATGACTGTTTTATTTATTTTTATTGAAAATAGCAGTTGGGTTCATTTCACAAACTTATACATACGTGGAATTTGATGTCAGTTCACGAACCCCCCAACACCCAACCAACAGTGACTATTTTGAATGAACGATGAGACTTAAAGAAAGCCTACCTGGGAAAAACACATGTTGTCAGCTCCTTAAACTCATTTAAGTCCTAAAAAACACAGAGAATGACTTGTTACAATTTTCCAAATACACCCATGGTATTAAAAATAGACTTAAGCGTCTCAGGTACATAGCTTTCCTCTCAAACAAACCATTATACCTCTAGAGGCTTGAAGCTAAACAGTAAAACCCATCTCTAGGTAATAATTACATCTTAAAAACCTTCCAGTTTCCACAATGATTGGGAACCACATGATCTGGGGACTAACCTTGGCATAATGAAGCAGTCAAATATAAGGATTATATGACAAGAGGAGGGTTCTACTGTATGTAGAAAGCTGTAGATTTGAGAGGCCTGTGAAACTGCTTGGGAAGTTCCAGTAATAGCCAACAGGCTGTATTCCATTACACAAATCTATCATAATAGTAGACTAGCAGTGTCATTTACATTAAGTGGTTTATACAGAAAATGGATATATTGTAAACTAGCTTACACCTATACTGAGACAATCTTTGTTAATTAAAATGACAATTAAAATACAGACTTTTCATTATATATGACTCCTTCAAGTACAAAAAAATTGCTAAAGTGTCACTAATACCAAGTGTCAGAGTCAGAAAATTAATTTCCCAAGTTTATTTTGATCAGGAAGTCTGCGGCAGACAGGAGAGTGCTCCAATTTTGAATTAACTCATTTACATACATAACTGCCATGCTAGACTGAATAGTCACACTGCTGACCCTTTATAAACAACACTTCTCTTCAAAGTTATTCATGCTTCACAGGAAACTGCCATTTCCAATTAGCTTTTCAAGCCTGTAAGTACAGACTATATTTAGCTAGCTTGAAATATTTACCAGCCTTTCAATGGCTATTGTTAAATTAATGGACAATACATGAACAAGTGGTTTCAATGCTAAGGCAAACAAAAATGTCCGTTACTGTCCTCTCTCAATACCACTGCAAAGTTTTACAAGCCAGAGAAAAGTAAAATTCAGGAATAACATACAGCAGAATTCTAGACTGACACTTGCTAAAAGATCACTCTGAGGTACCAAGAAGTCTCCTAAGAAGAAACTCTCCTGACCTAAAAGCTCCAAAATATGAATTCTTTAGTACACTTTAAATGCAAACTTTGGTGTTAGTCCAAGAGTCCTATCATCCTCATTTATTATCGTCATTTCTTCCAAAGGTAAATAGAGAAAAAACATTTTCTCCCTTTGACAATGACAGAACACAAATAAGCAAATTACCAAGATACCACTGAGCTACAACCCCAGTCCCTAGGGCAATCTTGCCTAGCATGTGTGAGGCCTTGGGTTCAATTCTCAGAGCAGCATATAAATAGATAGATAGATAGATAGATAGATAGATAGTTAGACAGATAGATAGATAAAATAAAGGTACATCAACAACTAAAAAAATATTTTTTTAAAAAACTGCCATAGTAATAAAGCAAGGGCTAGAACTGCTTATCCTATCCCACCTCCTATGGCACACCAAATCACTCACCTTCATTCTACTAGAACTTGATTCAAGTTAACACTTGTTAATTCTCACATACAAAGTGCTCTGCCAGACACTTGGACAATGAGTTACTCCTTGCCTGAGGAGATAACCACCAAGAAGAAGGGGTTACGCTGTACAACACAAGATAGAATTTATGTACCAAAGAGGTGCCAAGTTCTGCAGAAGATCTGAGAAGGAAACAATCCCTTCATGGGCATGAAGGCATCAGGCAGGAGAATGTTCATGCAGGAGGCATGAGCTGGGCCTTGGAGGAAAAAAAGGTGAAATCATGGACTACAAACACTGAGGAAAGCTAGGGAAAATTCAAGTTGGCGGAAATCATACCAAGATCACAGATACAGAACGACCCAAAGCACTTCTTAGAGGAGAAATGAGCCCCGTGTGGCTGTAAAGAAGGAGAACAACAAGTGCTCAGGAAAGTTGGGCTCGATCAGAGATGGTCTGACATGCCTGGCTAAAGAGTCAACTATATAGAAAAACAAGGTGAGAGTGTTTGAAAATTTTAATCAGGGTCAAAATGATATGGACAGAGTCATATATCAGAAGATTTAAAACACTAGCACAGTCAAAATATTCTCTTTTGTTAAATCAATATTTAATGCCTCCTACGTGACAAGCTCTGTTTGGTATTCAAAACACCTGGCACAATATTATATATACTCCCCTCTTTCCTTACTAATAACTTCATTGCTTTAAAGGTCAACAAATCAGGAGAAGAACTGCTACTTTGGTCTATTTGGCCAGTAAAAAGTGGCTGATCTAAAACAAATGTTGGGTCTTTAAAGGTAAAATGAAAATCTATTCCCATCATACTTGTTTTGAGAGTTACAGCTATGGAGCTTTTGTATCCCAGAGGGTGATAAAGTCATCGTGAACAGTGGTGGCAACTTGAAGGCTCAGAACTAGGACAAGGGGAGCAACAGATCCACAACACCCAGCAGGCTGGGCTGCACTCTTCTGAAGAGTGTTCTATTTGCTAATGGGGAAACATGACCTAAGAAATGGGCAGTAAACAAGACTAAACTCCCCAGGGTCTTCCGATGCAGAACTAACAAAAGACTAACCTCATCTGGTGGCATTTTAAAGCAAGAATTGGTAAACCATAGTCTGCAGGCCAAATCTGGCTTATCATTTATTTTTTTAAATAAAATTTTATTGCAACACAGCCACACCCATTTATTTATACATTCGTGACAATTTGGGAGCTACAAAATTGTAACAGAGAGCTGCCAGACTGTACTTACCATACAGGCTGGAAAGCCCAAAATATTTCACTATCTGGACCTTTACAGAAAAAGACTGCCAACCTCTGATTTCAAGAATGGGCTGAATACCGAAAGAAAAAAAAAAATTCAGCCTGGAGTTTGCTGAACTGCAGGTGAGAAATGAGGCTATCTGCGGCAAAAATGGAAAGACCCCAGTCATGAGAAACAGCATGGGGATAGGATCATTAAGATTTTGTAATGGAACAGATCTAGAGACAGAGGAAGAGACAAAACTGATATCAAAAACAGGATTGGATACTCAGAATCACCTATACTAATGGAATCAAGAGAAAAATGGTTGGGAAAGGAAAGAAAGGTAGTGAAAATTAAATATCTCATATAGACACATGAACAATCCATCTGAGAGCAAGCCAACAGGAGAATCCCAGAGTCCAGCATGAAATGCACACACAAATCTGGGAGAGAGCACGGCTAGAGATAAATGTTGGTGTCTACAGCTGAGTTACAAAAATGGTCAATATCTAGGACTGCAAATTGATGCAACCACCCTGGAAAGCAATATGAAGATTGCTCAAAAAACTTGGAATGGAACCACCATTGACCTGGTTATACTATATCTCCGTATATACCCAAAGGACTTAAAATTAGCATACTACAATGTCATAACCACATCAATGTTTACAGAAGCTCAATTCACAATAGCTAAGCTATGTTACCAACCTAGGTGCCCTTCAGCAGATAAGTGAATAAAGAAAATTCACAATGGAATATTAACCAGCCACAGAAAAATAATTTTATGACTTTTGCCAGTAAATGGATGGATCTGGAGACTATCATGCTAAATTAAATAAGCCAATTCTAAAAAACAAAAGGTTCTCTTTGATATGCAGATGCTAACACACAATAAGGGGGGCAGAAATTCAGTGGACTAGACAAAGAAAAATGAAGAGAAGAGAAGGGGACGGGAATAGGAAAGACAGAGGAATGAATCAGAACTTTCTTATGTTCATATATGAATACACCACAGTGAAACTCCACATCATGTACAACCACAAGAATGGAATCCTATTTAGAATAAGTATGCTACATGTATTATGTCAAAATACAATTTACTGTCATGTATATCTAGAAAGAACAAAAAAAAAAGTAGGCAATATCACTAAAGGACAGGGAACATGGAGAGAAAGGAGTGTGAAGGACTGCTTGTGTGAAGGTGGGGGCAAGGGAGATGTCATGCAGTTAGGAGCAGGAGTGCAAGAGCCTGACGGGGAGCCAGAGGAGCTTGTGCCTGGTGAGCTTACCTGGCTCAAAGTCAGGGCAATAGAGGAGCTGAGGGAAGCACTGAGCAGGAGGCAATCAAGAATTTCATAAAACTAGAGATTAAAGGTGATGAATTTGAGGAAGGCTACATTTCCAGTTGCTCTGTGGTTTGGGATTCAAGCACCAGGACTACTGCTTCTCAGTGAGGCGGGTGAGAGAGGGAGTACACTGAAACTCCATATCAGACAGTCAGCGTCTCTTAAGGTCTCAGAAATTTGAGTGCATCAAACAAAGAAGAGAGAGTACACTGGAGCCAGATAGCAGCGGCAGCGGCAGCAGTGTGCTTCCCCAGGGAGGAGAGGGATAATACACACAGAAACACAGTGGACAAATTTGGCACAAACAAACCTGTAGATGAAAAAACGCAGCCTGAATTTAGCTATCCAGAGGCTGCACAGCAAGCTGCTATCTAATAAGTGCTCTGTATTTTTCAACTGGCAAAGAACGAAGGCCAGGAGCCATGCTGAGGAGGCCACATTGCAGCTCGCTGCTGCCAGAAGCCCAGGAGACCACAGCAAACACTGCATACTGTCCTGGCAAGCGCCTACCCAGTGGTCTAGGGTGTACCTAGCAGAAAGTGACTGAAAAAGACACAGAAAAGATTGTACTCAAGGAGATTCAATCAGAAATACAGAAGGGAGTGTGACTGCTTTCCCTTTGAGCCTGGTGGCTCATGGGACAGCTGATAAGGATGGAGAAACTGCATATGCAGGCATGAATGCACTCAAGGACAAGACTGGCAGCTGAGTATATGGGACATGTGGAGGGCTGATTCTCCTGCCACACAGGAGAGTTCCTGGGAAGCTCCTAAGATCCAGACTCACAGCCAAAAATGGCATCTGCCTGGCCCACGGAGTGTGTTAACCAAATCTCTCCAGAGCAGATGTCACCAAGCAAAGTCCCTAAGGCTGATCAGACTTAAGCCCTGGCCTCCCAGAAGTGCCCTCTCAGAACTGTGCAGCAGTCCTATCCTGGTCTGTCAAGCTAGCCTGTCCAGACAGAAACATCAACTGACAATACTTCCCACTCCATCTTACGTCCCACTGGTTAGGAGAGAAGCTGACGATGATTTCAAACAGCGTCAGTTTTAGGTCACTCCAGCTGGCAGCTGGGTGAGCAACACAAAAAGAAGAAAATGTTAACAACCCCCAGTCCTCTCTCTCTCCAGCCCCCATCCCGGCCCTCCCCACCCCACAACACAGTCAGGAAGAAATGACAAGCAGGACAGTCATGCACAGACAGTGACCATCCATCCTCATCAGCACTGCTGGCTACCTCAGTGGGGACAATTCTTCACTGTTTCTGTTTCATTTCAAGTCTTTTTCCGTGTGTGTGTGCACGCGTGTGCTCTTGCTGCGCAGACTGGTTTGTGGACACACACACAGACAACTTTCTTTTTTTTCTCATTTTAGCATATTTTTATGCTGGTTATTTCCTTGTCTTGTCTTTTGAGAGCTAGGGACTTTTGTTTCTTTGGTTTTGCTTTATTTTTACTCATTTCTCTTTCTCTCCTTTCTTCTCCAACAAATTTTCTTATTCTCTTTCTCTGTCTTTCCTTTTTTCCCCCATTTTTTCTCTCCTCCTCCTTTGTAGTCATCACTTACTACCCTTCTTCAGCCTGTTTACATTTTGAACTTTCTAAACTTTCTTTTATCCTCCCACCACATTTTCTTTTCTCTTAATTAACTCTATTTTTACCATTTTTTTAGAACTATTTGGTTTACACAACTCCTGCCCCCACCATTCATATTGCTGCAGTTATTAGTGCTATGGATGGCACAGTTGACACCATCTGTTTACTTTAATGCCATATCTAGTTCACAGCTATTTACTGCTTTTGCTGTTGGCAAGGGCTGGCCCACCATTCCTGTTTTTGTGGTAACTGGTGTTGCAGATGTCATAGTAGGCATCAAGATTCATTATACTGGGGCTGGGGATGTGGCTCAAGCGGTAGCGCGCTCGCCTGGCATGTGTGCGGCCCAGGTTCGATCCTCAGCACCACGTACAAAAACAAAAGATGTTGTGTCCGCCGAGAACTGGAAAATAAATATTAAAAAAAAATTCTCTCTCTCTCTCTCTCTCTCTCTCTCTCTCTCACTCTCACTCTCACTCTCTCTCTTTCTTTAAAAAAAAAAAAAGATTCATTATACTGCTCTAAGGTTAGCTTCAGCTGTTGATATTATTTGTTTCCCCCTTTTCTGTGAGGCGCTTGGAATCTACAAGGACACTACAAGTTCCCAGGAGAGAGACTTGGCTACTGAACTAAACCCAGCCAAGAGGCAGCACACGTGCTCCACACACTCATTAACCATCCTCAAACCTCACTGATATTTTAATACAAGCCCAAATTAACGACCAGATTCCAAGCAGGAATGGCTTGGGGATGGCCCTCAGGTCCCATTCATGGACATCCACTCCTACGGCAAAATCATAAAGAAGTAACACAAAGGTTGCAGACACCATACATACAAGGGGGTCTCTCCTAGGTCACTCAAGGGCACACTGGCAAGAGAAGGCTGTGACTGGAAAAGGCCTACTCCTAAGAGTGGAAGTGAGCAGCACAACAACACCTAGACAAAACAAACACTAGAAATATGAAAAAACAAGGTCACACACAGACTCTTAAAGTCCATAATACAACAGAAACTGACTCCAAAAATATTAAAGTGGATGAAATACCAGATAAAGAATTCAAAAGAATGATTATAAAAATGATCAATGAATTTCAAGAGAACACAGAAAAACAATTGAATGAGTAAAGGGAGTCAGTACAGGAAATGAATGAGAAATTCAGTGAGTAGATAGGGGTACTGAAAAAGAAGCAACAGCTGGGCACAGTGGTGCATGCCTGTCATCCCAGCAGCTGAGGAGCCTGAGACCAGAGGATCAAGAGTTCAAAGCCAGCCTCAGCAAAAGCAAGGTGCTAAGCAAGTCAGTGAGACCAGTGTCTCTAAATAAAATATAAAACAGGGCTGGGGGTGTAGCTCAGTGGTCAAGTGCCCCTGAGTTCAATCCCTGGTACCAAAAAAAGAAAATAAAAAGAACCAACAGAAGTTTTAGAAATGAAAGACATAAATAAAATGTTCAGTGGAAGTCTCTCTAGAATACACCATGTTGAAGACTAAATCTCAGAGCTGGAAGACATGATACATTATTTTTAAAATGCCTAACATACAGAATAAGTAGCCATTCTTGAAAATTCAGATACTGTTAAAATAAAGAAAATAAGCATCCATGACCAGAATATACAAGAACCCTGGAACAACTTTAAGAGACCAAATTTGAGAATCACTGGAGGGGCTGCAATTGTAGCTCAGTGGTAAAGCAAGGATTGCCTAGTGTGAGGAACAGCGTTCAATCCTCAGCACCACATAAAAATAAATGAATAAAACTAAAAGAAAAAAGTTACTACCTTAAAAAAAAAGTCAATAGTCTATTAAAAAAAGAATCACTGGGATCACGAAGGTTGTGAGACAGGCTAATGGCATGGAGAATCTCTGCAGGGATAAAACAGACAAAATTCCAAATCTTGAAAATAAGATAAATATCCAGATACAGGATGCATTCAGAATTCCAAGTAGACATGATCAAAAAAGCACCTCTCCATGATACATTATTTTTAAAATGCCTAACATACAGAACAAGGACAGAAATTTAAAAGCCTCAAGAGAAAAACATCAGGTCACATTTAGAGGCAAGTCAATCAGAATCACTTCCAATTTCTCAGCATGGACTCTTATTCCAGGGGGGCTTAGAATGATGTATTCCAAGTCCTGAAAAAAATAACTGTCAACAAAGACTGCCATATCCAGCAAAGCTATACCTCAGAATTGCATAGATAAAAGCCTTCCAAGATAAATAGAAACTAGTAGAATTTATGACCACTAAGTCTGCACTACAGAAAATACTTAAAGGAATACTTCACACAGAAGAAACCAAAACCAACCCAAGCTCACAAATGGACACATCTCATTTGAAGAGTAGCTAAGCAAACAAGAAACAGAACTAAACTAAACATTAGAAATAAATAAAAATCGAAAAAAAAAAGAAAGAAATAAAAATCGAAAGAATTAATAAACATCTCTCTAAAATAACATGGAATATAAATGGTCTCAACGCTCCAATTAAATGACACAGGCTGGCAGAAGAGACTCACCTAACAGGCAAAGACAGCCACACGTTAAGAGTGAAAAGATGGAAATTGACATTCCATATAAAAGGAGCCTACAGCCCCCACACAAAAGCAGGAGAATCTATTCTCATATCCGACGAAACAGACTTCAATCCAAAATTAATAAGAAGAGACCAAAGGTCATTTTATACTGGTAAAGGGAACAATTCAACAAGAAGAAGTAACAATAGTAAATATTTATGTCTCAAATATTGATGCACCTAATTACATAAGACAGACACTATTTGAATTAAAAACTCAGTTAGACCCCAATACAATAATACTGTGTGATTTCAACACACCTTACCAATAGATAGGTCATTTACACATAAACTCAGCAAAGACTCTTAAGCCTAAAAAAATATTATATACCAAATGGAATTAACAGACATCTACAGATATTTCATCCAACAAAATCAGAATATGCTTTCTTCTGCCAGATGTGGTAGAGCACAACTGTAATCCCAGCAGCTCAGGAGGCTGAGGCAGGAGGATTGCAAACTCAAAGTCAACTCAGCAACTTGGCAAGACCCTGTCTCAAAATAAAATATAAAAAGGGTTGGGGATAGGGGCTGAGGTTGTGGCTCAGCAGTACAGCGTTTACCTTGCATGTGTGAGACCCTGGGTTCAATCCTCAGCACCACATAAAAATAAATAAACAAAATAAAGATATTGTGTCTGTGTATAACTAAATATATATATATATATATATATATAATATTTTTTTTTAAAAAGGGGGGTTGGGAATATAGCTCAGTGGTTGAGCACCTCTGGGTTCAATCCCCAGTATCAAAAAAAAAAGAATATGCTTTCTTCTCAGTAAATCAGGGAACCTTCTCCAAAACAGACCACATTTTAGTCCACAAAATTGATTTGATTATTATGTCCACAAATTTGATTCTTGACATCAAAAAAACTGATATAATCCCTTCCACCTTCTCTTATCATAATGGAATGAAATTGGCAAAAACTCTATAGAAACTATATAAACATACGGAGATTAAATAATACACTTTTGAATGATGAATGCATGACAGAAGAAATAAGGGAGAAATTTAAAAATTCTTAGATGCCAACAAGAGTAAGGATACAACATACAAAACTTCTGGGACACTATGAAGGCAGTTCAAAGAGGAACACTGAAAGCCATGAGTGCCTACCTAAGAAAAACAGAAAGATTCCAACAACCAACCTAATGATGTATCTCAGGGCCCTTGAAAAACAAGAGCAAACCAATTCTAAAACTGACAGAAGAAATAACAGATCAGAGCTGAAATGAATAAAATTGAAAATGAAATTAAAAAACAAAACAGAGGATCAATAAAATAAAGAGTCAGTTTTTTGAAAAGATAAACAAGATTGATAATCCCTTAGCTAAAATATGGAAACTAAAAGCATTTTCTTCAAAATCTGGAGAAAGAGAAGGATATTCACTATACCACTCCTATTCTTTATAGACTAAAAATTCTAGGCAGAGCAATTAGGCAAAAGAAAGAAATAAAAGGGGTAAAAATACAAAAGGAAGAAGTCAAACTATAACTGTTTGCAGATGGTAACATCCTACACTTAGAAGATCCAAAAAGTTCCAGAAGAATACAGACCAATAAACAAATTCAACAAAGTAGCCAGTCACAAAATCAACATACAAAAATTAATAGCTTTCCTATACACCAATAACGATGTGCTGAAAAAGAAATCAGAAAAACAATCCCATTCTCAAAATCCACAAAAATATAGATAAATAAAATACCTATGAATAAGCCGGGCATGGTGGTGCACACCTGTAATCCTAGCGACTCAGGAGGTTGAGGCAGGAGGATCATAAGTTTAAACCAGCCTCAGCAACTTAGCAAGGCCCTGAGCAACTCAGCAAGACCCTGCCTCTAATAAAATATATGTATTTAAAAAAAAAAAAGGCTGGGGATGAGGCTGGGTGGTTAAGCACCCCTGGGTTCAATCCCTGGTACAAAAAAACAAAACCCAAAAAAACCTACAAATAAATCTAAATAAGGAAGTGAAATACCTATACGATGCAAACTATAGAACACTTAAGAAAAAACTGAAGATATAAGAAGATGAAAGATTTCCCGTATTCATGAATAAGCAGAAGTAATGCTATTAAAAATGAACATAATACTGAAAGTATAAACAGATTCAGTGCAATCCCCATCAAAATACCAATGATAGTCATCACAGAACAAGAAAAAAAAACAACAAAACACAGTTTTAAAATGCCTTTGAAGAATAAAAGACCCAGAATAGCCAAAGCAATTTTTAGCCAAAAATGTCATGCTGGAAGCAACACAATACTGACTTCAAATTACACTATAGAGCTAGAGTAACAAACGCATAGTACGGGCATAAAAACAGACACATAGGCCAATGAAGACACAGAACAGAAACCTACACCGAGGTAGTCTTCTTATCTTTGACAAAAATGCCAAAAGCAAACACTGGCGAAAAGACAGCCTTTTTAACAAATGGTTGTAGGAAAACTGGCTGTCCCTGTGTAGAATAATGAGCCTAAATCCTTATCTCTCACCTTGCACAAAAGTCAGCTCAAGGAGATGGGGTTGTGGCTCAGTGGTACAGCGCTTGCCTCACATGTGTGAGGCACTGGGTTCAATTCTCAGCACTGCATAAAAATAAATGGATAAAATAAAGTTCCATCAACAACTAAAAAAAATACTAAAAAAAAAGTCAACTCAACATGAGTCAAAGACCCAGTAATTAGACCAGAAACTAGGCAACACCTAGAGAAAAACATAGGGTTAAATTCCAACATGTAGGCTCAAACAACTTTGTCAAAAGGATCTCTGACACTCAGGAAATAATCTCAAGAGTTATTAAATAGGATGGTATCAAATTTAAAAGCTTCTATACAGCAAAGCAAATAATTACAAATGTGAAGAAAGAATCTACAGAATGGGAGAAATTTTTTGCTAGCTACTCTTCTGACACAGGATTAATATCCAGAATATATAAAGAATTCAAACAACAAACAACCCAATTAGTAAATGGACAAGTGAACTAAATAGGCACTTTTCAAAAGAAGAAATACAAATGGTTAACAAATATATGACAAATTGTTCAACACTATTAGCAATTAAGGAAATAAAAATCAAAACTACATGGAGATTTCATCTCACTCCAGTTAGTATTGCAGCCATATCAAGAACACAAACAATAATAAACACTGGAAAGGATGTAGAGAAAAACGAACACTTTAGCACTATTGGTGGGATTGTAAATTAGTACAATCACTATGGAAATCAGTATGGTAGTCCTTCAAAAGACTAGGAATAGAACTAACATATATGACCTAGCTACACCAGTCCTCAGTATTTATTAAAGAATTAAAGCGGGTTGGGGTTGTGGCTCAGTGGTAGAATGCTTGCCTAGCACACGTGAGGCACTGGGTTCTCAGCACCATATATAAATGAATAATTAAAATAATGGTTCATCAACAACTAAAAAATATTTTTTAAAAAACTATAGCAACACATACATACCCATGTTTATAGCAACACAATTCACAATAGCCAAACCACAAGGACCAAGACGATGAAACAAATATGGAACCCTGCTCTGACAATGGCAGATGACAGAAAAACCCCTTAAAATAGCTTATATGTACATCTCATCAAAAACACACAACCAAGTGCATGCATAAGATTGTCTCTGGGAGTATGCTGCATGCAGAAAAGCAGAGAACACTGCATAGTGCCTGGTGAAGGCAGGCGGACCAGTCACTTACCGAAGGCAGTGGGCTGTAGAACTGATGAACTGTGTGCATGACATCCAAGAGCATATTGTGTCCAATGACAAGTTTTCCCTAAAGAAAATCAAGGTTAAGAAAAAAATTAACTAGGGTTTGAGAATAAAATGTATGCTTCAGATTCCATGAGGATTTTTTACTGAACTTACTTTTTCCACATTAAAAAGTTATAAGTATATGCAAATACATAACTATAAGCCATTTTTATTTCTCTGCACTTTGGGAGTATTAAATCCACAATGCAAAGTAAAAGTTTTAAATAATTTTTACTTCACTGATCTTTTTCTCTGATTTTTATCAATCTTGTCACCCTTAAGAATCAGAAGTAGTAAAAAAAAAAAACTTCTTTTTTTCCTTTTCTTTTTCCAAGGCTCTATGTTGCCCAAGATGGCCTTGAACTCCTGGGCTAAAGTGACCTCCCTGCCTCTCAGCCTCCCAAGTAGCTGGGACTACAGAAATGAGCTGGCATAACAGCAGGAAATTGTAAAATTTTAATTGAAGAGTTTTTTAAAGGTAAAATACGAAAACCCTGAGTCCCTTGAATGTCAAATAATTTGTGAACAAAACTCCAAAAACATATGTATATGCTTTTGTCTATACAAATATTTTAAAAATTATACTTCTTCTCGGGGCTAGGGTTGTGCTCAGTGGTGGAGTACTCGCCTGGCACGTGTGAGGCCCTGGGTTCAATCCTCAGCACCACATTAAAATGAAGGTACTGTGTCCAACTACAACTACAAAATAAATATTTAAAAAAATATATATACTTCTTGGGGCTGGGCTTGTGGCTCAGTGATAAGAGTGCTCGCCTAGCACTTGTGAGGCACTGGGTTCGATCCTCAGAACCACATAAAAATGAAATAAAGATATGTGTCCACCACCTACAACTAAAAAAAATAAATAAATATTTAAAAAATACCGAATGAATGATTTAATATATAAATAGGTATTATGGTTTAAAAAAAAGAAAAATATATATATATATACTTCTTAAAACAACCCAATTATTTTGAAAGATAAGTTCATAACAATGTTAAAATAGCTAATTTCTTATTATAATTAACACAATAAATTTTCATTTCCTAGATTAACTGCATCAAAATTCAGAACATGTTCTGTGAATTCCATTCCAATAACATTTCACTGTTTTTTCAATCAACTGAAATAACTGTGGGTAAATTAAATTACTCCATTTGTGTAAAAAATAAACCACAAAATGGAATGTCAACTTAGATTTAGTTGGCCTGGTGATACCATATTCTTTTTTGTGAGGGTTGGTACCGGGGAATGAACTCAGGAGTGCTTGACCACTGAACAACATACCCAGCCCAATTTTGTATTTTATTTAGAGAAAGGGTCTCACTGAGTTACTGAACATCTCACTTTTGCTGAGGCTAACTTTGAACTTGCAATCCTCCTGTCTCAGCCTCCTAAGCAGCTGGGATTACAGGTGTGCACCACTGCACGCAGCTGGTGAGACCATTTTTAACAAAAGCATCGGTCAGTACAGTGGAGCTCCATAATAAGTCCCAATGGGCCTTCCATATAACACTGCTGAATTCATAGGGCTAAACATATTTTTTCAAAGTAAATATCCTACATAAAATCTCCCAAATCTAACAAGCTAAGCTTTTGGCTCAGTATTTGGACATATTCACAGTCCCTATACAATGCTAAAATACAAAGGATTGATACAGGGTAGAAGCGGTATGTAGGGAACTCTCAAATGCAACATAAATACTGATAAATGAGGAAGTTGAGAAGTGGAAAATAATATCTTGATCAGAAGATACCATGATAGAGAGAAAGGATGGGAGAGGAGGGGAGGAGTAGCGGGGATAGGAAGGGCAGCAGAATAGAATAGACAATATGATTGATGTATGTATATTCCATGTATGTATTATATGTCAAAATACATTTTGCTGTCATGTATGACTAAAAAAAATAAAAATAAATCATATGTAAAAAAAAAAAAAGAAGAAGAAGAAGACACCACAAAGCCAAAGACAGGGAGAACTGCACATAAATATTGAACTCCTCACAGGTATGAGTTAGAATTCTGGTACTACTTTATGTGTGCCCCAAGTTGAAGCAAATATATGTAATGCAAGTTAAGAACTGGATTTCTCACTGTCAGAGAAAGAAGTTGCAAGTAGAAAAGAGAGTAGGCTAAAAACAAGCCCTGTGGTACTGGACTGGAATCTGAGGTATCAGTATAAAGGAATGGGTAGGGAGATCCACACTTGTGGATGTGTATGTCTGTGTAAGCACCTCTGTACACACACAATCACCTCATGCATAATGTAACAGGGACATGTCCTGAAAAATTCATCAGGCAATCTCACTGTTGGGTGAAATGACAGAATATACTTACACAAATCTGGACAGCATGGCCTACTATACACTTAGACTATACGGTCTATCTGACTGCTCCTATTCCAGGATATAAGCCAATAAGGCATGTTACTGTGCTACATACTGTAGGCAAATTTAAGACAGTGGTATTTGTGTACCTAAACATATAAAAGGTACAGTGAAAACACTGACATAAATTTTTAGCTCCATTATAATCCTAGTATATGAAGTCCATCATTGACCAAAACATAACTGTACACACACAAAATACAAAGTGACCATTGCAGATAGGTTCCAGGATCTCCCATGGTCACCAAAATGCTTAGGTCCCTTACATAAAATGGCATATTACTTGTATATAACCTATGCACATCCTCCCATACTTTAAATCATCTCTAGATTACCTATAATACCTCATGCAATGCAAATGCCATAGAAATAGTTGTTGTATTGTACTGTTTAGGGAATAATGACCAAAAAAAAATCTGTTCACATTCAATTTGTTTCTTGAATATTTTTAATCTGTAGTCGGTTGAATCTAAGGGTGTAGAACTCAAGGATATGGAAAGCCAACCATACACACATACACCTACAGATACACGAAGAACCAGCTGTGTACATATGCGAGGATATGCAGACATACTGTTCTTAGCTCTGTCCATAGGCAGGGCCTAAAACCACTAACACAGCTGTAACACAGGACCAGATTGTGCTTCCAAAACACTACTCTCAGTCAAAGGAACCACGGCTCATGGGAGAAGACACGGATCCCTAAGCTAGACCAGGGGAAGAAAACAAGATGAGCCTGGAACCTCCTGGGACATCCAAGAGTAAGGAAGTGCTCAAAAGGAAGGACATAGGAGTCGAGCTGAAAGGTCACCATGGCCAAAGGCAGTACACTGTGAGCAACAAAAAATCAGGCTATATTCTAGTTGAATAAAATAAATATCCGAGTCCCTACTCACGTACATAAAAATGATTAAATAACATGGAATGAACATCTTTTCCTTATAGAATAATTTTAAAAACAAATGTAGAAAGAAAGAGGGAAATATAAACTTGCCTTAGATCTCCACAGCAATAAATGCTGCAGGTAAGACCCACTGACAAATACTAACACTAGTGGGCAAAGGTTTGAGGATTTTCATAGTCCCGAGGTATCTCCCCCAACATGTTAACCTCAGAGGAAAAACAGTAATTTCACAGAACAAAGTCCAGCAGACACTACCTTAATCTGGTGACCAAGGTCAACATCATGAATACTGTTTCCTGTGGTGTTCTTATCAACACTGAATACCCTCAGTCCAAAGAAAACAAATCACAAACGAGGAACCCTGGACAAAATGGCCAATACTCATCAAAAGCATCAAGGTTATGAAAGGCAGAGAAAGACTACTGAAATCTGCAGAAAACCAAGGAGAAATAACAAGTAAACATGATGCAGGATTCTGGACAGAATTCTGAAGAGAAAATGGACTTAATAAACAAACTGATGACATTCTAATAAGGGCTTTAGTTTAGCTCATATTATTGTGCTGATGTTACTGTCCTGGTTCAGATAACTGCACAGTAGCAATGGCAGATGTTAGCACTGGGGAAAACTGTGCAAAGGGGTACAGAATTTCTGCACTATTTTTGGAACTTATCTTGCAAAATTAAAACTTTTTGAAAACTGTAGAAAAAAGAGATTTACTAATAGTGACTAGAAAATAATTTGGTGATATAAATAAATGTTTGGTGTCTATTGGGTTTATAAAACTTAATTATGTTAATATTTTTAAAGTGTGTTGCTTATAAACTTTAAAACATTAAATCACCAGTAAATAGGGCTTCTTCTCTTTGCAAACTTTGATACTACCAACTATTAGCAATGTGTTATGAATTATTCCATACAAGAAAGATATCAGAGAAGAGCAAACACAGAGCAACCTAAGGTATTTGAACATGTACAAGGTGAACAAATGACTCAATTTTGGAAAAGTTAACTAAATATCATGAGAACTACACAAGAGCTCAAAATCAACTGATATCCTAAGCTCTGTATCTTAGAGCCAGCTACAATCAAACCAACCACAAATCTGAAGGGAGCTGGTTGAGTGTATGACAAGAGCAAATGTGGTCTCACGGCTGCTTCTCTGGACACCTATGACCTCAGCCACTACAAAGAGATTCATACTCTGCTTCTCTCCAGACTCATACAACTTTCTGTTCTGTTCAGTTCTGTTCAGATTACCTCACTTATTTAGCAAGAGAGCTCCTAGTAGGCCAACCCTCTTCTTTTACAAGGTCCTGTTACTTGTGTTTATCCCCAAATAAGGACAATGGTGTGCTTCCCCACCCCACCCCCAGCGTCCCTATGTTTATAGGCCTGCACCTGGTAGTGAGACAGCTGTAGAACTGAGAGGGTTTCAATGACCTTTGTGCTTTGCATGCTTCCCTGATACAAAGCTCAGCATCTAAGGGACAAGGTGATTCTTTCTCAACAGCCAACTGCTAAAGGAAAAGAAGATTCCAGACAATTTAGCATCCAAGTAAGCAGGTTGACTAGAACAACCAGCACAACAACCTTGTTTATCTTTGCAAAATAGCAAATGTTTCTTTTCAAAAAGGAAGTAAGGAAAAATATCTACCACAGACCCCTCTAGCAAATATACACCAACAACCAAAGCATTTTTTAAATGTATCAAATATTGTTAAGGCTACTGGATATAAGAATCAATTACAGTTAAGCAGGAGACACCATTATTTTTATCCTCTAGAGTCTTCCACTTAGGGAATTAATCAATCAAATATCTGAATGTTTCTTCCTTTATTCCTTGCTTTCTTATTCTACTTCTTATGGTTTTGAGAATAAAAACCCTAGTTTCGTGTAGCCATAAAACATTATCATTGTACAATCCCATGCATCCTTACAAGAAAGACTTTCTGAAAAATGCTTTGTATGTGAATCAGCAGTTATGATCTCACCAGGCACATCACGTAACAGTCTATCCTTGTCATTCTAACTCCTTCCTCCACACCAGGTAAACATTCTAAATGACCAAACTGACTACTTTGCAATGGTAATTTGGCAGGCCACCTAATATTATATTCAGCAGTCTAGCCAGAAAGAAAAGAAGCCTGGTTTGCTTACCGAATTAGCAATGGCATGAATGACTCTTGAAAATCCTACAGCATCATTCAGTTCCTCCTAATTAAAAAACAAACAAAATTATTGATGTGCACTATATTTCTTATTTGAATGACCTAAAAACCCTAGCCAAAAAAGGGGAAAAAAAAAACTTCATATAGCATCATCATTTCAATAACTATATCTAAAATATCTAAAATGATTTATGTATATATCTTTCTTCTGTTTTAGAAGTCAGAAAAAGCAAGTGCCAAATTATTCACTAGTTACTTCAATAAAAGTGCCTAGAATTTTCTCATCACTTCACATAATTTGTTGAAATTTCCAAGGCAATCAAGTGTCTTGAAGAAAAAAAAAAAAAATCTTTTTTAAAGTGGCCACCTGCTGGTTAAACTCTATAATACATCACTTTCTGAGGAAACCCATCCAGCAAACTGATCCAGAATTCCCGATTTTTTTCCTTGACAAACAGCAGTTTTACAAACTTTTAGAGCACAACTTTGGACCTGTCCCCACCCTCACTTTCTCCTCTCCAATTTTCTTCCCAACAGTGTTTACAGAGGCTCCGTGTCTCTCCTACCTTGACCTCAGCCCTTAACTGCCCTTTTTGTCTCATCACAGCTAACTTGCTTAATTAACCTCTCCAACTCAGTTCCAGCTAACTTCTAGGTGCTCCCAGCCCTCTGCTCTCTGGCTTCAATCTCACTGAAATTGCTCATCAACTTAAAATGAGTCCCAAGGCTAACAAGTGTTTTCAAGGATGTAGAGAAAATCGAACCCTTGTGCACTGTGGTGGGAACATAAAATAGCACCATTGCTATGGAAAAAAGTGTTGAATTTCTTTAAAAAAAAAAAAAGCATACAAATATTTGCATACTCATGTTCAAAGCAGCATTGTTTACAAGAGCCAAAAGCAACCCAAGTATCCAAATGAATAGATATAGAAAATGTGGTATATCTATAAAATAGAATCTCAGTCTTAAAAAGGAAGGAAATTCAGACCATGCTGTAACATGGATGAAGCCTTCCTTGAGGTCATTATGCCAAGAGAGTAAGCCTGTCACAAAAGGACAGATACTATAAGACTGCAATTATGTGAGGTACTTAGAATGGTCAAATTCACAGAAACAGAAAGTAGATGATGGTTGCCAGGGCAGGCGGAGGAAGGGCATGGAGAATTTTGTTTAATAGGTACAGAATTTCAGTTTTGCATCACGAAAATAGATCTGGAGATGGCTGATGGTGATGGCTGCACAATAATTTGGATATACTTACTGCCACTGAACTGTACATTTGAAAATAGTTAAGATGGGAAATTCTGTGTTGTATTTTTAACAAAATTAAAAATAAAAAAATTGGGGGTTGGAGATATAGAACTTGTCTAACATGTGCAAGGCCCCAGGTTCAATCTCTAGTATCAAATAATAATAATGATGATGAATAAATAATTTTAAAAATAAATAAAAAACAGAGGCTGGGGACACAGCTCAGTGGTGCAGTGCCCAGCCACATCCTTAGCCCTTTTAAATTTTCTTTTAAATATTTCTAGTTGTAAATGGATGTATACCTTTATTTTATTTATTTTATTTTTATGTGGTGCTGAGGACCAAATCCAGGGCCTCACACATTCAAGGCAAGCGCTCTTCCACCAAGCCATAACCCCAGACCTTTATTTTTTATTTTATTGCTAAGTTGCTTAGGGCCTGGCTAAGTTGCTGCAGCTGGCTGTGAACTTATGATCCTCCTGCCTCAGCCTCTCAAGCCCCTGGGATTACAGGCATGCACCACCACGTCTGGCGAGGTCTTTTTTGATTGCTGGTTTGTTTGAATGGGGCCTCACTATGTTGCCCAGGCTGGCCTGGAATTCACAATACTTCTGCCTCAGCCTCCTAAGGAGTTGGGACTTGTTCCTTGCCACACAGCAGGTATGGGCCTTTCTGCCCACCCCCTCAGAACAGAGCAACAGAAAACAAAAGCACTGCACTACAGTCTAGAACCAGTTTCTCAGCAAAGGAGAGTTCCACAGCCCATACCATAGTCATCTGATCCCTTTGGTTTTGGTGCTGTTCTTTTTGCTGTGGAGGACAAGGACCACAGACAGAGGCACATTTGGCTAACCTTTATTTCTCTTGCAGATATAACGTAATTGTGAAAGTGGATCACTCTGTTTTTACTCATGTCTTAACATGTTCTAAACGTGCACATACCTGACATCTGCCACACCCAAAATCACTTCTGGTTCACTCTACCTCCAGCCCACACCATCTAAGTGAATGGACTACAACCCATCTAGTCGCTCAAATTTAGAGCTAGAGCATCTTCCTTATACCTTCCTCTTTCACCAGCCACATCCAATCACAAACTCACAATTCTTCTGTGGTAGAAAACTGTTCATTAAATTTTGCTATACACAAAAGGGAATAGTCGGTATGTACATTGCTACTTCCCACCCAAAGGAAACACAGTCCTATTACCTGTTCTTTAGCATGTTTTTGCTGTTCTCTTTTTTTCCGCTCTTCTTCATCTACTTTGCTGATAACTATATATCGCTCCTTCTAAAAGACAAAGCAGATATATAATTTTCTGGATGTAACTTGACCCAAAAAGTCCGAACTCTGCTACCATTAGAAGTTACCATTTTTATTACTGCACCAACTTTCCTGGGCCAAAAAGAACAAAAAGTGCCTCAACATGCCACCAAAAATTGAAATAATGCACTAAAAAACAAAAATTTCCTATCTTTCCATGACATTTTACCATGGTTAAAAAAGATAGACATCAGTTTAAAATATCAACAGACTACAAGAACAAGACATTTTCCATAATGAACACTAAAAAGTTACATGGCCTTTGAATATGAATTCCTAAACAATTAGTTTTAAAGAGAGTTATTCATTATATTTTATGAACATGAGGAAACAACCTGGATTTTCTGGTTATAAGTCAGAAAACTAGTTCCTTCCTTCTCATACACTGCATTTTGTGTCCATTAATCATACCACCAAATCTTCCATGTCAGAGTTTGAGGTTTATCTTCTAACAAAGACTGTCTTTAACGTATGTAATCCATAATTTGATATTTGACTTAAAACAACAAGCAAATTCAAAAATCCTAAAATTTTTCAAAAAAACAAAACAAAAAAAAAAACCTACCACTAGCACCCATCACAGGTCTATCAGTGCTATGCTTATGACTCAGGTTCTAAAATTTAATTTTACCTGCCAACATAACACAAAGTCGTTCTGTTCACATATACCACAGCTTTCTGCCACAGTAAGAACATGAAATAACATTTATATATCATCAAGTTTACAAGGCATGTTCACATACATTTATCCACTGGATCACCACAAACATCCCGAGATAGGTATAGGTATCCTCACTGTCATGCTCAACCGAATGTACAAATGAGGAAAATGAGGCTCAGAAAGGCACAACAACTTGCCCGGGTTGCCTGCTCAGAAGTGGGTGGAGCCCAAGCATAACTCCTGACTTTCAACACACCTAAGAATCACCAAGTATGTCTGATGTTAGCCCTGAATAATCCTGGGGTTACCTTTTCAGTTTCTAAAGTCTCAACATGAATGCCTTTGGGATACCTAAAAGAACAAAAAAAAAAAAGGAAAACAGGATATCAGTAGATGAATCAATGACAGCTGAAACCCAAAGTATTTTAAAAGCCACTACATTGCTTAAAGTAAATAAAACAAGTTTTGTTAAGATGGAATAATTATCCTTACAATGAAGACTTTATAATAAATCTATCCATAACATCTCAGCTGCATAATATTTCCCTGTCCCTGCTCTTAAACATTGGCAAAGGAAGGTATCAATTTCAAATTAATTTGGGGGAACATGTATTTTTTAAATTTCTTGCATCTTAATACAGTCAACCACCACACAGTCAAATCTTGCTTCCAAATATAATTATGCGTATTTCCTAACTGAAAATGTGAAGGTCTCTTTAGATTGCACAGCAACAAAGGGAAGGTTTGAGATGGCCCGCTCTGTCGTAGTTTGGCATAGCAGTTTGCGTCAGCCAAGGAGAGGGATCTAGAACACACAATGAGTAAGATGCAACCATAACTTGACAGGAAATTGCTCCCGTTTTGTTCAAAGTATATTCCCAGTATAATCTCAGTGGCAGAGTCTAACATAAGATCAAGGACTCCAAAATCAAATGCAAATGCTCATCTGTCTAGTACCATTGCTCAGTTTTTAGTACCATTGCTCAGTTTTTGAGTTAGAGAAACCAAGGGAAACATCCTCAGAAAAACACATGCACAAAATGTTAGCTGTGATTTCAGATTTATAGACCTCTAAAGCCCACTCAAAATGTAACCCCAAGTCAGAAAACCCTGCTTTAGAAAAAGGACTCATCTGAGTATTTCCTAGGTTTAAGAATCAAATCTTTATCACATACCTTCAAAACAAAAATATATTGTAGATATATCTCCAAAGCTTAATGGATAAAACCAAAAGAAAAAGGTCTTAAAGCATCCAGAGTGATAACACAGAAAATTAACTAAGTGGGTTTTCACTTCAGAAAGAATGGGGAACTCTGCATGGTTAAAACATCAGAAACTGCAGAATTAAAAAATGAAATAAGAGTAACAGGATTATATTTAGTTTTTAAATTCAGGGTCCTTCACAAAGCTCTCATATACAATACAAACACTTACTTCCAGCTCAAAGTCTGATAAATTAGTTTTCTCTGAAACCTATAAAAAGAAAAAAAAAAAACAATATTGGCTGAGGTCCACCAAAAGTAAACCCTAACTGAGCAGGCATTGATTGGGAAAGATTTAATTCTGAAAAGAGTCTTCATCAGAACAGACAAGTGATCTACAAACAAACAAAGGCAAGAGCTTTGAGGTGGGAAGATTCCTCCTCACTTGTCTTAATTGACATTTTATTTAATATTATTATGCTACTTTTAGCAAAGAGGTAAAGTTCTTATCTAATCAAAATATTACTTCCTGCAGCTCCATAAGAAGAATTTAAAGTAACCAGCTACATTAAAACACTTTGGTAAAGCTTGTCTTAAAGTAAAAGGGAAAGAAGATGTTTAAGCTACTGTCTTTGAAATGCACACGTTTCCCACCGCAGAGAGAAGTTAGAAGGACAGAAGCAGCCTGAGAGAATTCTCTGCTGCAGCCTTCAAGTGGTAAGCACTCCTCCAGGCCAAAGCCATCACGCCACTTGTGAGCATAGTTAAAGTCAACCTGCACAACAGTTTTCTCCCCTCCAAGGTCAGGACAAAGCCCTCATTCAGTGTCTCCACAGACAACTGTCCCACTATGTAAATGCTAAAACTTGTACTTAAATCTTGGAAACATACCTACAATAAGAAGGGTATTTATAAAGAAGTTTTAAGAAGACCAAATGCACCAAGTGTCAGAAATCATCTACTTTTCCATAAAAAGAACATGTGAAACTATGAAGGACAACTAACCCAGTACACGGCTCTAAATCCAAGTTCTTGTTTTCTTCACTTTGTAATAAATCTTCTATTTTCTCTCTGAGGAATTAGAATAAGACCATGACCATCAGAACCTTGAAGAAATGAACTTATCAACCAAAAGAATAATCACACTCAAAAGCAGTCTAAACATAAGAACATATATTTCTTATGCATATAGTTCTTATATTTGTACATGCAGAACAGAGTAATTTTATCAAATTATGTAATGACTTTTTAGTTCAAAAAGTAAAGAAAATGTTTTATTTTGGCATATGTTTTGGGCAGATTTATTGTCACTGATGAATTAGTGACAACTTCTCAACAATTCATCAATATCAGTGATTTAATTTTTGACTTTTCTAGTAAAGCAGTTATACTGTTATCTAAACTAAGCAAGACCAGATTCTTCTCCAGTGGCACAACTGTTTGTCAGAAACCTCACTGCCACAGGAAAACCCCAAATGTGCTGCAGCCTGGATGGGCCTGATCCACTCCTTTGCCTTCAGGGAAACTGGACATGGCCTGTCAGGCCTTGATCCATATAGGTCTGCTCACTTGCTGAGGTGTCTTGCCAAGTGACATGGAGCCAGTGTTAAGTATGATACACAGGACACTATTTGCAATTTTCTCCTGTTGCACAAATTCAGATATGCAACAATTAGATCATGCCACTCACAACACTGCATACACCCCACATGTGTACTCTGTGTACAACAAAAGTGTGACACAGATGGCCTTGGTGCACACATGGTTTCCAGTTTGGGAACTTACACCACTTGGTCAATAAACTTCTTCTGATCCTCAGGGATCGTCACAGGACATTTTGAGGCATTAGGAGATACATATGCCAGAGATCCGGCACCATTGGCCTGAGAGCGTTTTTCATCATACTGCTCTCTCAACTGTCTTTCTTCTTCCTGATTTAAATATGGAATTCCTAAACATAATTTTTAAAAGAATGCATTAGCAGAAGTAATTGTTTCACATAAAATTTTTTAACAAACTAAAAGAGCTTATACTACTCAGGAAAGACATATTTAACTACACCTAAGAAAATCAACAGTAAACACAAGTGATTTTGAAATGTTTGTTCATTCTTTTATTCATTCTTTTTATTTTTTTATTTTATTTATTTATTTATTTGTTTGTTTATTTTGTGGTGCTGGGGATTGAACCCAGGGCAGCCTACCAACGGAGCTATATCCCCAGCCCCTTCATTCTTAACAAATATTTATCTGGCACTCATGCTATGTCAAGCATTGTAACAGGCACTGAGGAACTAACAAGCAGATAGATCCATCCTGCTCTGTAGTAAGGGAACTATTTCTTACCAGATTATCAAAAAAGGCCACTGAGAGGGAAAACTCAAAGGATGAGAATGAGTCAGATATGCAAAGAGCCAGGGGAAGAGTATTTCAGGCAGAGGAAATGAGCCTAAATGTCCAGAGGATGAAAATGGTTTGAATTTTTCTAGAAACTCAAAGAAAGTGAGTATGGCCAGGACACGGTGAGCAAAAGGGGATGGAGATGGGATAGAGCAAGATTATATAGGTCCTTATAGAGCTTGGTAAGAAATTTTTATTCTAAGAAGAAAGAGACATCAACAGAAAATGTAAGCAAAATAAAGACATTGTCTGCTTCATGTTTAAAAGATCATGTGAATTACTATGAGTGTGGAATCAGGGAAAGTGGTTAGGAGCAACTGTCCAGGCAAGAAATGACAGCTCAGAGCTGAGATCAGCAAACTTCATCTTAAAGGGACACACATTACATATTTCAGGCTTGTAAGCCTTAGGAGGGCATCTCTGTCGCATACTCAATCCTGCCATTGCAGCACAGAAGCAGCCAACACAACATGCACATCTGAGAGCACACTATGTTCCACTAAGATGTTATTTAAAGGTCATCTGTGACCTGGCTTAGACCATGGAGACAGCATTGTAGATGGAGACAGTGCTTTTTTGAGATGGTAAAAAAAAGAACCACAGGTGAAGGGTAAAGTGAAAGGCAAAACTGAGACTGACACCTAGCTATCTGGTGAAGCAATTGGAAAGAAGCAGGGGAAAGTAGAGTTTTGGAGCCCAAGAAGTAGAAATCAAAAGCTATCTTCTGGGCATAAAAAAATCATCTGAGGTGGGCTGGGATTGTGGCTCAGTAGTAGAGCACTTGCCTAGCATGTGTGAGGCACTGGGTTCGATTCTCAGCATCACATACCAATAAATAAATAAAATTTTTAAAAAATCATCTGAGGGTATATAATTAAGAGTTGCAGATATAAAAGCCTATAGCTCAAGAAAAAGGTGTTGTGACATAAATTTAGTTAACAACAGGATATAAGTAGTACTGCTAGGTACAGTAGCCCACACCTATAATCCCAGCTACCTAGAGATAAGGCAGGAGGATCACAAGTGCAAGGCCAGAAAGACCCTGTCTCAAAATAAAAATAAAAAGGGCTGGGGGTGCAGCTCACTGATAGAGCACTTGCCTAGCATGTGCTAGGGCCTGGGTTAAACTCCCAGTATGGGGAGGAAGTAAAAAAGATATGGGATGCTAACAAACTTTGTAGAAAGAATGATGGAGGGCTGGGGATGTGGTTCAAGCCGTAGCACGCTCGCCTGACACGCGTGCGGCCCGGGTTCGATCCTCAGCACCACATACAAACAAAGATGTTGTGTCCACCGAAAACTAAAAAAAAATAAATATTAAAAAAAAAAAAATATATATATATATATATATAAAATAAATATTAAAAAAATTCTCTTAAAAAAAAGAATGATGGAATTAGAAAAATACCATTTACCAAAAATAATAATTGTTTGAAGCAAGAATCACTGATGGATGGTAAAACTAACTGGCAAGAAAGGTGATCCAAGCTAACCTCACCAAGAGTGAGACCAATTGTCATCAGGAGCCACCTGATAACAGGGCACTGAGAACACATACGATGTACTCCTACCAAAAATGAATTAATGCATTTGGATAGATATAAGAAAACTCAGACAAGTCCAAATAGATGGACATTCTACAAAATAAGTAACCACCAATATTAAAAATTCTAAAGGTATTCTACAAAATAAATAACCACCAATATTAAAAATTCTAAAGGTATGACAAGACAAAACCAAACTGAGAGGTGGTTCTGGATTTTAAGAGTGGAGAGAACCCACCAGGTACTGTAGCACGTGCCTTAATCCCAGTGACTCAGGAGGCTGAAGTGAAAGGATCCCAAGTTCAAGGCCAGCCTGGGCAATTTAGCAAGACCCTGTCTCGAAACAAAATAAAATAAAAAGGGCTGGGGATGTAACTCATTGGTAGAGAGCCCTGGGTTCAACTCCCAGTACTGGAAAAAATTTTTAAAAAGACTAGAAAGTTGGGGTGTGACTCAGTGGGAGAGCTCTAGCCAGGCATGTGCCAGGCTCTGGATCTGATCCCCACCGCCACACACACCTATGAACGTAAAATGCATCAGTTTTAAAAGCAAAGCCATGAGGCCATGGAGCCTACAAACAACTAGGGAAAGTATTATTCAGAAGCCGGTGAGCAAGAAAAAGCTAATACCAAGAGTGAGGGCTGGGGATGTGGCTCAAGCGGCAGCGCGCTCGCCTCGAATGCGTGCGGCCCGGGTTCGATTCTCAGCACCACATACCAACAAAGATGTTGTGTCCGCCGAGAACTAAAAAATAAATATTAAGAAAAAAAATTCTCTCTCTCTCTTTCTCTCTCTCCCTCTCACTCTCTCTTTAAAAAAAATAAAAAAAAAAAAAAATAATACCAAGAGTGAGGAGCCAAGAGTGAGCAGGAACCAAGCCGAAGAACGAAGGGTGCTAAGGCCCGGAGGACAGTGCTAGGGGCAAGAGAGAGCAATCAACAGGGTCAAATTCTACCAAATTCTACCTTTTTGATTTTTATTTTGAGACAGGGTCTCATTAAATGGCTAAGACTGGCCTCAAACTTGCCATCCTCCTGCCTCAGCCTCCCAAGTCACTGAAATTACAGATGGGCAACACTATAGCCAGCAATACAGCTGCTTTTTCAAGTACTATACCACTTGTCACACAGCAAGAAAATAAGGACACATTCCCCACAGGTGGTCAGTTAGGCCACTAAGTCACACAGTGGTGGAATAAATGACTCTCAATAAAATCAAAGCTTGAGAGGTCTCACTAGAACTCCACAAAGTAGCATCTATTCTCCTGCTCAGATCACGGTTAACTAGGTTTAAAAATAAAATCATAACAAGAAAGTTGAAAAAATTTCTAACATTATATATGGTGAACTGGACTCTTGAAATTTTTGTTGCACACAGAAAGTACAAAATGGTAATTCCCAAGCAAATCCAGATTCACTTTCCCTGGATTTGCTTTATAAACTCTAAAGATAAGTCACAATCTTACCATTCCGAAAAACTTTATTAAAATCAAATCCTTGGCTTGCCAGAAAGTCAATGCTGGAGCTCTGAAACATAAAAACACACATTTTGGTGATGTTAGGAGTACGTATGCAACGAGAGCAGAGCAACAGCTCAGCAGACAGGCAGGAAAGGAAGTGGCATGTTAAAGGTCAAATGACAGTGGATTTCTCATCCACAGCAGCCAAGTGATCCATTCATTTACTTCAAATATTTGGGTTCTTCTTGATAACTTATAAAATAAACACTCTTTTATTTATAGATTTTTTTTTAAATACACTGAATGAACAGATATTCTCCCAGTGGGCAGAAAGCTCCTGACCTCTTGACTGCTGCACTGACTAGAAGACTATAAATAGAAATAAAATGCATTTATACAACCTTACCCTAGATAGAAGTCTAAGGAAGCTCATATGTGCAGGTTACAAAACAGCAATCCCCACTCCAAATCAGATATTGAAAACGTCAAATCTTAACTGGATGTCTTAAAGTTCAAGATCAAAAACAGACAAGTTCCTGGCAAAAAGCCTTATCAAGCGAACACTTTTTTTTTTTTTTTTTTGGTACCAGGTATTGAACTCGGGGCACTCAACCACCAAGCCACATCCCCAGCCCTATTTTCTATTTGATTCAGAGACAGGGTCTCACTGAGTTGCTTAGCACCTCACTTTTTTGCTGAGGCTGGCTTTGAACTCTCAATCCTCCTGTCTCAGCCTCCCAAGCCACTGGGATTATAGATGCTCACCACCACACCCAGCTAAGAAAACACATTTTAAATCTAAGATCGAGGGCTGGGGATGTGGCTCAAGTGGTAGCGCGCTCACCTAGCGTATGTGAGGCACTGGGTTCGATTCTCAGCACCACATAAATGTGAAATAAAGATACTGTGTCGGGCTGGGGATGTGGCTCAGGCGGTGGCACGCTCGCCTGGCATGCGTGCGGCCCGGGTTCGATCCTCAGCACCACGTGCAGGCAGGGATGTTGTGTCCGCCGAGAGCTGAAGAATGGATATTGCAAAATTCTCTCTCTCTCTCTTTAAAAAAAAAAAAAAAAAAAAGATACTGTGTCTACCTAAAACTAAAGAAATAAATATTTTTAAAAAAAGAAACGGCTTTCTCAAAAAAAAAATCTAAGATCGAGTGGAAATATGCGAGTAAATTTAAATTAAAAAATTAATAATACTACAGATGGTACACAAATGCAGCAAAATCATTAATTTCTTACTCAAATTGACTGAATAGAAGAAAACAACATTGTAGTGACTCAATTTTTATTCTCCTGTGAAGTCAGAACATTGGCAGGCTGCAAACCTGAATCATTTTAATCTAGTCCCTCGTAGAATTACCTTTACTGAACCAGACTTGGCTATTACAGCCTCTGTCTAGATGGATTGAAGGGCATTGTACCAAACAGCCCCCTGAGCTCATCACAGTACTCACTTTAGAGAAGTGGCAAGGTTTTCAACATTAATCATTTCTTTATGATTCAAGGGTAGATTTGCTGGGAAAAGCTTTAATTCTCCAAGTCCTGAACTGTTTTGCTCCTATGGACCACCGAAATGAAGTGTGTCCTTCCTTCTTTTCTCAGCCATTAGGAAACACAACAGTCTCTCTTGTCACAGAATCTACGTTCTAATTATTTCCTAGTAATCCATTTTTTTCTTCCAATTTTTCATTTACTTTTTAGAAAATCTTATGTTAAAACATAAATACCAAATGTAGGGCTGGGGATGTGGCTCAAGCGGTAGCGCGCTCGCCTGGCATGCGTGCGGCCCGGGTTCAATCCTCAGCACCACATACCAACAAAGATGTTGTGTCCGCTGAAAACTAAAAAATAAATATTAAAAATTCTCTCTCTCTCTTTCTCTCTCTCTCTCTCTCCCCCCCCCACTCTCTCTTTATTAAAAAAATAAATAAATAAATAAATAAAAATAAATACCAAATGTATCTTTCATACATCAACACGAATCCTTTTAAAAACATGGCAGGATCTAAAGGGACAATCTTATCACAGAGGAACACACACAACACATGGGCTCACATGCAATCATTTTCTATCCACTGAGGGTACAACAATGACATTCTCCCCACCCCCACTTATTTTTTACTCTGAATGAACCAAGACATGAAGTCTTTGCCTTGGCCCACTAACCTCCTTTCTGTTTGCCATGCCTGAGTATTCTCATAATTCTGTCCACCTAAAAATGCCTTCAAGAAAGAGGTACCAAATGATGACTATGGAAAGGCATTTCCATCCTGACAGTACTAGACTCCAAACTGTCCTGCTTTCCTTTAGTTCCTTAAATCCAGAGTTGAAAATTCGCCTATTTCTTTTTCTAAGCTATTTATTTTCCAATCAAAACAACACATTTTGGAGCCAAGCGCAAAGGCACATGCCTATAATCACAGCAGCTAGAGAACCTGAAGCAGGAGGATCTCAAGTTTGAGGCCATCCTGGGCAACTCAGCAAAACCCTGAGCAATTTAACAGGACCCTGTCGCAAAACAAAAACTAAAGTAAAAAAAAAAAAAAAAACCCACACACAATTGCAAAATCATATAGATGTACTTAATACCAATGAAACAGACACTTGAAAATAGTTAGAATGGACTTTCTAGCTGTCACATTTTGAGCTGCTTTCCTCCTCTGCCATACCCTTCCACCAGGAGGTCCTGCCTCACCTTGGGCCCAGAGCCATAGAATCAGCTATCTATGGTCTAAGACCTCTGAAATCAATCTTACCAGCTTCTATGAACAAGCTAAAGTAAGAAGAATTTATCCAAGACCACATTTGTCTAATTGTCATGGTAGCCCCTTAAGTTTCTGAAATTTCCTGTAACTGCCCAGTGGTACAAAATTTGGCCCCTAAACACACTGCATTCAAGTCCTAATCAGTTTCTGGCTCTCATCTCTCCTCATTTAGATCCATTCTCTACAGTAGCATACCAAAATTACCTTCCAAAAAAATCAAATCTTATCAAGTCAGTTTTAGGTTTCAAATTACTCTTGCTTTAATTTCCCCCTAAAAGATGAGTCATATGCTGTGCCAGTTAAGATTCTTAATTATAAACTCTTACGCCTGTCTTCCAGTCTGCTCATCTGCCACCTTCTGTAACATACCTCTGTCTCCGGCTCTTGAAACATCTTACTATTTCAACACACGGTGCCTTTCACACTTCTGTGTTTTTGCTTCTTTTTTGTTTCCAATGTGGCCTCCCTGCCATTTCACCAATATGTTGACTAGCTCAGGCCTCAGACTAGGTCCATCTTTGAGCCAATCACTGTGTCACATGGGTGGGAGTCCTCTCATCAATGGTCAATTAGTTCTCCACCCTGCCACTAGCATCACCTCTCACTCCAGAGATCCTGATTCAGTAGATATAGTAGTATCTGGACAGAAGAGTTTGGTTTGTTGGGGTGGGGTTTGCGGGGGGGTAGAAAGAAGCAATATCTTTTATTTTTTAATGTGGTGTTGAGAATCGAACCCAGTGCCTCACACATATGAGGCAAGCACTCAACCACTGAACTACAACCCCAGCCCTGTGGGTTTTAAAGTTCCCAGGTGTGGCAGACATAGTAGCACACACCTGTAATCCCAGAGACTCAGGAAGCTGAAGCAGGAAGATCACAAGTTCAGTGCCAACCTCAGCAACATAGCAAGACCCTAAGCAACTCAGCAGGACCCTGTCTCAAAATAAAAAACAAACAAAAAACGGGCTGGGGATGTGACTTAGTAGTTAAATACTCCTGGGTTCACCCCTTGTAACAACAACAACAAAAAAGTTCCCAAGTGATTATAGTGTGTGGCCAGGTTTGTGAAACACTGAATTCCACCAATTCAATTTCAAGTAGCTGCCACTCATAGTGGGAGGGGTGCATGGTTAGAGAAGCAATCAGGATGCCCTACCCCATCCTTTGCTGAGAGGACAAATGTCTCTTAAGGAGAACTACCCTGAATGCATTAATGTTTTACAATGAAATTGTACTTTACCAATCACATCCCTTACATGAGTTGGAAAAAACAACAATGACAAAAAAGAGAATATGGTAAATTTTGTCACGTATATTTTACAACTTTTTCTAAAAAAACTATTTGTGACTTACCATCCCCTATCTTAGATTTATATTAAATGTACCTTTTTCAAGATTTAAGAGGTGAGTGTAGCTATTTAGTGGACAATTTGAGGCATCTATCAAAATTTTAAATGCAAATGTCCTATGACTTCACAACTCTTAGGAAATCTATTCTATCGAAAAATTCCTACATATACAAAAAATACACTACACACATATGCTGAATATGGTATTATTTATAAACAATAGATATCCTCTAAATTCTGATAAAGGAAATGATTAAATTACACATATCCACACCATAAAACATAAAGATATTCTGTTGAAGGGAAATGCAAGTTATATAAAATGCCAATATTAGTATTTTATTATATTGAGGGTGTGTGTATAGACATGGGTATACGTATATATGTGCATAAAAGCTAGAAAACAAGGAGTAAAATGGAAAGGAAGAGATGTTGAAAAAAGGACTTAGAAAAGGACATACTCTATATACAGTGGTTTTATTGCAATTTTTCACAACCATGCACGTATTATCTTGCACAAATTCAACTACGTATGTTCGGCCAGAAAAAAAGGAAGAGAAGAAAATGGAGGAGGAGACAGAAGCCACATAAATGCCATGCCATTCCATCTGCCACTCCACTCCACATTTGAACTCCCCTGGGTGTGTGCGGCTGTGGGGTCCCCTTCTTTCACATTCTGCCAGACTCATGAGCATGTCACTGTATGTGTACAGATACTTATTTTTCAGAGAATACAGTAAGTTGTTTTACCCTCAAATCCTCTATGCTTTAAGGGTGTGAAGAGCTCTTTGAGTGATTCTGACATAATCTTTATCTGCTCACCAATTCCAGAGCCTAACTCCCGGTAACATACAACTCTGCTGTAATCACAGATTTTTACACAAAATAAAAATCACTATGTACAATTATAATGCACCAATTTTTTAAATGTGGGGGAAAAAAGAAAAGAAAAACCACTTTAAATCAGGGACAAATGGAAATCCAAAAACACATTTATCTTACCGATAGAATTCACAAGTTTATGCAAGACTCAAGACAGGCATAGCTACTGGAGGACAATTGGAGGCATCTATCACAATGTCTAAAACTTTCCTGAGATTGTTCCTTTGCTCTTGCAGACTAGAGAAATCCAGCACTTCTAACTCCTTTGTCCATTTTCAACATCAACCTCTGGACTATCTTCAAGAATATTATCTTTCTTTTTAAGGAGTAGCTAGAAACAAGAACTGTTAAGCACACCAGATGTTGCCGCCCCGTGGCTTGTGCAGAGGGTGGAGCTCCACTGTTCTGTGTCCAAAACATTTCCCAGAATAACTGTACTTGTGTTGCTCTGTTAGTATAAAGCACCATCCCTAAGGTGTCTCACTACCACCCTCTGCTTTTATTTGATTGGCCCCTGGCCAAAGCCGTGGGACTCACAGAATTTTAAGTAATTTTCTACTGTGGTAATGATAGAAAACTATATCCACACACCTTTCCAAACGGAGCCTATTTTCTCTCAGTAAACATCTACACTGTTTAATTAAATATTCTATACCGAGCAGATTAATAAACAGCTGTTAACTGACTGCAGGAAAAAGGAAATATGGTTTACTTCACAATTTTAGGAAACTGGCTACAAGATCTAAGTTACCTTAACTCTTTCTCTTTTGCCCCCAGCAATCAACTCTTGATTTCATTAGTTTATTTCAGGAAGAAGATGCTCAGAAGCCTACCCTCCAGACCTTCACAGTTACTTTACCACTCCATGCCAATGAAGGGGAAGATGGCAAGACTCAAATGAACTAATGTTGTTATGGGAAGAGAATTCAAGAGGCAAGATAAAAAAGAAGAATCGCATTTCTCTCAACTACACACTCCCCTTATCCATGACAACAGATAATCAAGAAGGCAGAAGGGGGCGACTGTTATTCACAAAGTGTCTTCCAGGTTAGCTACCCTGATCCTCAAGGGACTACTCCAAGGTGGAGCCTCCTTACATCCTTACCTTGACTCATAAAAATAAGTCCTCTCCTCCTCAAGAGGAAACAGTAGTCTTTTTCTACCTTCTTTTTCCTAACTGGTGAGCTTGGGAAGAGAGCCTGAGCACAAGTAGCTTAGTCTCCTCTGGGCTTCTGGTTTTAAATAGGCCATACACATATTGATCTTCCAGAAAATAAAGCTCTAACTTCTAAAAAGATACAGAGAGAGAGGGCTGGGGATGTGGCTCAAGCGGTAGCCCGCTCGCCTGGCATGCGTGCGGCCCAGATTCGATCCTCAGCACCACATATAAACAAAAATGTTGTGTCCGCCGAAAACTAAAAAATAAATATTAAAATTCTCTCTCTCTCTCTCTCTCTCTCTTTAAAAAAATAAAAATAAATAAAAATTAAAAGATACAGAGAGTGAGATAGGGAAAAGCAAGTAAGACCTCATATGTACTTTCAATTCAAGGAGAAAACAGTAAAAAATCCCAAATGGAGTCACAGTACAAAGCTATGATCTCAAATTCAGCTTTATTAATAACAAAGTTCACATTCTGATTTTCATCTGCCTGTCTTTGCATCTTATTCCTTAATTCATTCTGAAGCACAGAGGGGAAATAATGGTGCTGTTAATTTACAAACCTAAAACTGAGGGTCAGCGAGGGGAAATATTCTGTGAAAGACCAAAGTTAACAGAATCAAATTTTAAATAGAATTCTGATTCCACTTTTCCACAATGCCATATAAGCAAATCATAAAAGGAAAAACTCTTAAGCTACTAACCTGACAAACAAATTTTACATCTGGTGAGGATCTACTGAAGGGTTTTGGGAAAACATAGAAGTTAAATGACTTCGTCACATACCTGGGGGAAAAAAAAAACAAAACGAGGCTTAGGGGGTGACCTTATGCCACACAAAAGAATTCCCACTACTTGTTAAAACAACCTACTTTGAGTCTGTGTAGTCATACTTAAAAGTGCAAAGGCCAAACTGAAACAGCAAAAAGTCCATGGAATGCTGGAAAAGGGAAATAAAACATCTGTCACATTACGGCTACATATTTGACGTGAGCAATAATACTCTCAAAAGCCTGGCTTTCTGAATCAAACAATTAGACTTTGGCAAAATACTTCCAATTAGAACAGATTATACAAACTATGTATCAGAAGCATTTTAAGTTTATATACACTTAATTTTTCCCCAATTAAGCACTTATCATCCGTCATCCAGAGTAACATTAGGCCTATTTTCAGATTATTAGAATAACCACATCATAATTCCTATAAATCAAATTGGCAAATACTAATCCTTCCCCAAAATGTTTTCCAGCAAACAATTATTTTTGCTGTTGCTTTAAACATCCTTAAAATATCAATATGTGACTGGAGCTGAGAAAAAGTGCTACATTTAGAAAACTTTGATATGCAGATTTAATGACTATAATTCAACAGATGGAGGATCCACACAGGAAAGAGATAGATTCTCCAGCCTATCTACTTGCCTTTTTAAGCTTCTGATACCTCTCTTCTGGAGTATCAAAACCATTTGTTAATGCGGTGACTGAAGGTCCATCGCTGATTCCTAGATTTTAAGAAATAAGTTTTTATTTTAATAAATGCTAGTATAAAAGTATCAGTGAAGGGGCTGGGGTTGTGGCTCAGTGGTAGAGCACTCGCCTAGCATGTGTGAGGAGGTGGGTTTGATCCTCAGCACCACATAAAGACAAATAAATAAAATAAAGGTATTGCTCTTTAAAAAAATAAAAAATAAAAAAAATAAAGGTATTGCATCCATCTACAACTAAAACTTTTTTTAAAAATTAGTGAAGTCAGGGGGAAGGGGTACATACCTGTAATCCCAGCAACTAGAAAGGCAAAGGGAGGAGGATCACAAGTTTGAGTTCAGCCTCAAACTTACTTAGTTAATGACACCCTCAGCAACTTAGCAAGTCCCCGTCTCAAAATAAAAAATAAAAGAGAGTGGCTGGGGTTGTAGCTCATTGTTGGAGTACTTGCTTAGCATGTGTGAGGTTAAGTTCGATTCTCAGCACCGCATATAGATAAATAAAATGTTCATTGACAACCATAAATAAATTTTAAAAAATGAAATGAAACAGAAAATAAATAAATAAAAGAAAATTGGGGATACTGCTTAGTGATAAAGCACCCTAGCACCCTGGATTAGATTCCCAGTGCCCAAAATAAAAAGTCAACAATTCAATGCCTCTGTAATTTCATATTTTTTTTCCTGTAGTTGTGGACAGTATGCATTTATTTTATTTATTTTTATGCAGTGCTAAGGATTGAACCCAGTGCCTCACAAAAGGCCCCAGCCCTGTACTTTCATATTCTTATGAACCAAGATTAATTGGAAGTGCTCTATACCTTACTTTTTCAAAACTAACTTTAATTTGGGGCTACTGGTGTAACTCAGTGAAAAGACCTCTTATTTAGCATGCACAAGGCCTGGGTTTGATTCTTAGCACCAATAGAAAGAAAGATAGCATTTATTTGACTGTCCACCAAGCCAAATTCTGTAACAATAAACTTAAGAAACATAAATGTTTCAGACTAGGGATGCAGCTCAGTGCTGGAGCACTTGCCGAGCATGCAGAAGGCCCTGGGTTCAATACCCAATATTATTTTTAAAAAAAAATTGGGATATAAGTTTCAATTTGTGAAAAGGCAGTTCTAAAATGGATTTCAAAGTACAGTAAGCATAAAAAAACCACTCTATGTTTGAATAAGTTTTGCTACTTTGTAAAGGATTAACACATATCAGACATGAACAACAAATCTTAAGCATTAAGGACTAGAAGATTTCAGAGGACCAGTACTGGTCAACAGAGTTTGGAGTAACATCTACACAACAAAGGCATTTTCAGGGTCAAGATAAAGTTATTTCTGGTGGAAACTTTGAGCATATTGACTCCAACTAAAAAATTCACACTAAGGATCATGGTTACCTCTTCATGGATTCCTTTAGAAAGAGCTATAGGTTTTTAAACATGTAAACTAAGCAGCAAAAATGGGTATTTATACCAAAAGGATAAAACTCTTTGGACATAAACAACTTAAAAATAAGTATCTGCCACCCCCAAAATAATACAACACGGCAACTATAAAAAGTGTTGGTGAAGAGGTGGGGCTATAGCTCAGTGGCAAATCGCTTGCCTAGTTTGCATGAGGCATTGGGTTCAAGCCTTAGCATCACATAAAAATAAACAAATAAAGGCATTCTGTCCATCTACAACTACAAAAAAAATTTTTACAGTGTTGGTGAAGTATTACACAAACACACCTTTATATATAGGCAATGAACACTTCTAGGAATATATAAAGGAATATCCTTTTATCTGCAAAAGCCTGGCCCTGGACAGTCACTAAAGGACAAATATTGTATGACTGTGTCTAAACTAGTCAGATTTATAGAAGTAAATAGTGGTTGTCAAATGGCAGGGAAAATGAGAAAAGGAGATTTCAATGTGTACAGAGTGTAAGTTTGGGAAGATGAAAATATTCCAGAGGTGAATGGTGATGGCTGCAGAGAAATGAGAATGTACTCAATGTCACTTAACAGTAAAACACTTTAAAAAGTTAAAATGGTAAATTTTATTTTGTGTACATTTACCACACACAAAAAGCCTGACCCTAATCTTCAAGCTTTCTACTATGTATGCACCAAAGTGTTTTAAGTAGCACCGACACCATAATCTCTGTTCAGTCTGCAACCCTCACAGTCTACCATCACAAAACCACTACAACTGTTCAATGCTTTTGAAACGTTCAAGGTGCAACACTGAGACTTCTGCAACCCGCCCAAAGCTACCAAGAGCCAGGCGCAGCTAGCAAGCAGGCATCAGAAATTAGGGAACCCCAGCCTGATGGGAACGGCTGAAGGACCCTGAGCCCCAAGTTTTCAAGGGAGGGATACCTGAAAACTCCCCATCGATGGCAAAGAAGTCCGCCTCCTCTATGGCCTGGTACACTTTCTGAAGATTACTCTTAAAATCTGCGGAGAAACCGAGAAAAGGCTCAGAACCCGATGGCCTGGCTTCCTGCCCACAGACCCCTAAGTGGAAAAGGAAGAAGTGCCCTGGTATGTACGAGGCTGCGAGCTGGATGGGGACAAGTCCCAGAGGTGCGCTAGGACAGGAGATCATCTAGTGCCCCAGGGGTGCATGGGCCACGCGGGGTCAACTCCCCGAGGGGTAGTTGGGCCTGAGGGAGAAAAGTCCCGAAGGGTGCAGGAGGCAGAGAAAGACAGGGCCCCAGGGGGTGGCCGAGCAGAGCAAGGCAAGGGACACAGGAGTGCATGTTCCGCACAGGGATAAGGCCCCAAGAAGCAAACTGCTTAACGGGGGCAGAGCCTGAGGGGTTGACTGACTCAGCCCCGAGCCCAGCCAAACAGGCTGGCCGCAGTCAGGGCCTAGCAGGCTGGGTGAGGGTGAGCGTGGGCACGCGGGTAGTGCACGGCGGACACGCACTGCTCCTAATTATCTCCATTCTGTAGAGTGGCCGGAACCCTGGCCCCTCCCGGGCCGCGGCTCAGCCGTTCTACTCGCAGAGTTCCGCAGAGACGGCGGCGGTAGCCCAGGCAGCGGCAGCAGCAACACAACACACCGTGGCGGCGACTTCCGGAAACAGCGCGCGCCTGCTGCGCTTGCGTCAGCGTTGCGTCACGTCGGGGGCGTGGCCAGGGGAGGTCCTCTGGGGAAAGAGTGGGGGCGTGGCCTCCTCCGTGGAGGCCTGGGCTTTTCGAGAGTCAGGTCTTAGATTCTAGTTGATCAACCAATATTTACCGGCCAGGCACAGTGGAGCACCTCTGCAATCCCTGCGGCTCGGGAGGCTAAGGCAGGAGGATCGCAAGTTCAAATCCAGCCGTAGTAAAGGAAGGTGCTGAGCAACTCAGTGAGACTCTATCTCTAAATAAAATACAAAATAGGGTTGGGGATGTGGATCAGTGGTCGGAGTGTCCCTGAGTTCAATCCCGGGTACCAAAATAATCATAATAATAATGATAATATATATGCATATATTTATTGGGTTCCTATTATATGCCATCCTGAAGGGCAGGGGAATATGATGATGAACAGGAAAGTATGGTCCTTGTCCCCATTAAACTTGGGGTTCGAAGGAAAAGGTAAAGCAGAAATCAAACTTGTCATTTGTGGGGCTAAGGTTGTGGCTCAACCGTAGAGCGCTCGCCTGGGTTCGATTCTCAGCACCACGTAAAAATTAAAAAATAAATAAAGGTATTGTGTCCAACTACAACTAAAACAAAATACTAAATTAAATTTTTTAAAAAACTTGTCATTTATTAAACCTAAGATAATCGCTATGAAGAAAACGAGGGTACTGCAATAGAGAATAACCGCGACTGGGTAGTGTGGTTTACACAGAGGTCTCAGAGAAAGCAAAAACCTTTATTTGTTATACTAGCCACAGAGAAGTGAGCTTACCCTGTTTCTTGGTTTGAGGTTGCTGTTGATCCCCCAAAGCCTAGTCATTGCATCCAATAAACATGGTTTGAGTGAATGAATTCTCCTAGGTTTCATAAAACCTACTATGAAGTTGTTTATACCTGTTTTCAAACGTTATCATGGCATCTTTATTAGGTCTAGAAAGCATTCACCCATTCCTAAACCTCAATTTCCCGGGGAAACTGTATTGAGGATAATTAGTGATAAAGGCTGTTAATAGTGAAGTACTGTATAAATCGTTTACTGCATTCCTATTCCCAGATTATCCTCCAGAAACTCAGTTCACACCTTCCTTGCACTAGCACATAACATTACTGATCCTTTAACTCTTTACCAATTTCATATGGGGGAGGGATGTCATCTCAAAACAGCAATTTAATAATCTCTACGTGTTTTAAAACAGATAATCGGCATGAGTTCTGAGACACATCCCCAACCCAGGCCATTTTAATTCCAAATATTCTCAAAATTGCCAGACGTGGTGGTGCATGTCTATAGCTCAGGCAGCTCAGGAGGCTGAGAACGGGAGGATGGAAAGTTCCAGGCCAGCCTTAGCAACTTAGTGAGAATCTAAAAATTAAGAAATGAAAAGGGCTCAGTGGTAAAGCACTCCTCCGTTAGATCCCCAGTACCAAAAAAATACATACATACATACATACATAATGAGTCAAATACGTCCTGTGGTTTTTCTGCATAAAATGTGAAGGCAAAAATTATTGGAAACAGTATATAGCGGTCTTCTAATACTACTCTAATTTCTGAGCAAGGCTGTTTCCTCACTACACAGAAACATCAGCCCTAAAGGAGAAGTTAGTCACAGGCACACACCCTCCCTCCCACTGAGGTTGTAACTCTGCCCTGGCCCGAGGTCGGTCAGTGAAGAGGAAGGGGCGGGGTTGGCAGGAGTACGCATGCGTCCACGTCCTCACCCGGGAGTGGCCGCTCTAGGCAGCGGGGAGGTCGCGGGGTTGAGGGGGCTGGGAAATGAGTGCGGCCTCTCCTCTATGGTCGCGGGCCAGGGGTACCCTCCGCAGTCGGTCCTCGGTTACTTCCGGAAGTGAAGCGGTCCAGCTCCTCCTCCGTTTCCGCGGGGGTCCGTGCGGGGGCGATGGCCGGGTCGGTCCTGGGGCGAATAGAATGGTAAGCTGCCGCAGCGCGGGGAACAGCGAGGGGGCGGCCGGGTGCTGGTCTTCGGGGCGTGGTGTGGAGGATGGAGCGGGACCTCGTCGGCCGAGCAGTCCTGGTGGGTCGGAAGAGGCACGCGGGCCTTTCCTCACCCAGGCCGGGCCCCCCCGGCAGCCTGTGTCCTGGCTACCGGGCTGCAGACCCCCGCTTGGCCGACTTTCTCATCTCGTCCGTGGGCACGCGGGTCGCTGGGCCTCGCCTGCGTCCCCTCGGGGACGGGGTCAGAGCCTGTCGGTCCAGGGGCTCCGCGGGCAAGAGGATGGGGGCGTCGCCTCCACTCCTCTGCACGCCTGGCCGCCAACAGCGCGAGCCACAGCCTGCGACCGCCCGCTAGATGGGTCTGGTTGCCAGGCACTTTACTGCCCCGACACGGAGAGGTGTTTCTCTCTTTTAAAATTGAGTAACCTAAGTGCCAGAAGGGAGAAAATGAAACCCCAGAGTCATACTGGACCTGGGCTAGCTCCTGATTCCCCAGCCTCACGACTCAGAAATCTGAACTTGTGCAAAAGGCAGTTTCCTCTAAAAAAAAATTTTTTTTAAAGGTAGAGGGGAGAAAGAAGGCACAAATGAGTCCGGTTGTTGTCTAATTGGGGATCTTTGGCGGGTTAAGAAACAGCCCCCAACTTTGGTGGAAAAGAGAAAGTGAGAGCCCAAAGCTATCATGCCCTCAACTGTCGCCGTTGGGTCCTGCCCGCCAAAGCCCATTGGTCGGTCCTTTGGGTGGCCCTAACGTCACTCCCTGTAAGGCCAATACGAAGAAGATTTGCTCTCATCCTCAGGCACAATCCAGAGCATGTGCAGACTGCACGTGCCAATGAGATTTTTCTTCTTGTCACTGCTGTTTTGTAAATAGCCAGCCTGCATGTGTCCTGACTGCTGTGCTTTGTTTCTCTTGGCATTTTAGTAAACTCGTTTAGAAAAACTACTTATCCAGGATGCTTGTGCCCTTTTAAATATTTTGGGTACAACTTGACATCTAATCTTACCAACGACTTTAAAAATTGATGTTATCCTGAACTGATAAATGGGAGATGAGGCTCGGGGAGAATAAATGGTGACCAGATTTGGAATCCAGATAGATCTCACTCCTGAAAGCACACTGTTTAGATTTTACCACCCTTCTAGGGAAATTATAGTCCAAGAGATGAGAGAAGACTCTCTCTCTCTCTCTCTCTCTCTCTCTCACACACACACACACACACACAAATTTTCACTAATGCTCAGAGGCAGGAAAGATTAATTTGGATATTGGAGGAGTTAGTCATTAAAGACTTCATTTAGGTTTTGTTATCGGATACCTTTGACCCCAGACATGGTGTGGAGCTGTGTTACAGATCCTGGGAAGAACATGAAAGTACAGAAAAATGCCCAAGAAGCAGGAATTAATAGGTGGGCCCACAGTGCAATGTGTGAACAGGGAAGTAGTAAAGGATAATTACAGTAATAGTAATAACTAACACTCACATGACACTTCTATATGCCAGGCACTATTCTGAGTGCTGTGCATATATTGATCATTTTAATCCTTTTCACAGCCCCTTCATGCAGGTACCATTAATATCCCCATTTTATAGATGAGGCATATGAGATAGAAGAGGTGAAGTGATTTGCTTCCAGTCATACATCATACATCTAATAATTGGTTAAGCCAGGAATTTTTTCCCACAATTTTTATTGGTGCATTATAGTTGTACATATTCATGGGACTTGTTACATATTCGTACAGGCACATAATAGCAATATAATTAGGCCAATATCACTTTCCAGCATTTCCTTCTCCCTCCCCATCTTCCACCCCTAGGTCCCTTTCTTTTACTAATCTCTCTTTGATTTCTAGGAGATCTACCCCCACCTTTGTTTTCCTTTTTCCTCTCTAGCTTCTGCATATGAGAGAAAACATAGGACCCTTAATCTTCTGGTTTGACTTGGTTCCTATAATGTGATGGTCTCTATTTCCATCCATTTTCCTGTAAATGCCACTTCATTTTTTTTTTTTTTTTAGAGAGAGAGAGAGAATTTTTAATATTTATTTATTTATTTTTAGTTCTCGGCGGACACAACATCTTTGTTGGTATGTGATGCTGAGGATCGAACCCGGGCCACACGCATGACAGGCGAGCGCGCTACCACTTGAGCCACATCCCCAGCCCTCATTTTTTTTTAAAATGGCTGAATAAAACTCCACTGTGTGTTTATACTACATTTTGGGGCAGGAATTGGGGGTGGTACTAGGTATTGAACCCAGGATTGCTTAACCACTGAGCCACATCCCCAGTTTTGTTTTGTTTGTTTGTTTGTTTTAAGAGACAGAGTCTCACTAAGTTGCTGAGACTGGCTTTGAATTTGTAATCCTCCTACCTCAGCCTCCTAAGCTGCTAGGATTACAAGCCTGCGGCACTATGCCAGTTTATATTCCACATTTTCTTTATTCTATTCATCCATTGATGGACACCTGGGTTGGTTCCATAGTTTGGCTATTGTAAATTGTGCTGCTATAAACATGGGTGTGCATGTATCACAGTAGTAAGATGACTTTAATTCTTTGGGGTCAATACTGAGAAGTGGCGTAACCGGGTCATGTAGTGGTTTCAGGCCTAGTCTTTTAAGGAGCCTCCATACTGATTTCCATAGCAATTGTACTAATTTACAGTCTACCAACAGTGTAAAAGTGTTCCTTTTTGTCCACATCCTCTCCAGCATTTTTTATTATTTGTATTCTTGACTGCCATTCTGACTGGTTCAGATAAAATCTCAGTGTGGTTTTTTAAAATATTTTTTCAGTTGTAGATGTACACAATGCCTTTATTTTATTTTTTATGTGGTGCTAAGGATGGAACCCAGTGCCCTCCACATGTGAGGTGAACACTCTACCACTGAACTACACCCCCAGCCCCTCAGCGTAGTTTTGATTTGCACTTTCCTAATTGCAAATGATGTTGAACATTTTTTTTCATGTATTTGTTAGCCATTTGTATCTCTTTTCTTTAAGAAGTATCTGTTTAATTCATTTCCACATTTATTAATTAGATTATTTGATTGGGGGGTGAGCTCTTTATATATTCTAGATGTTAGTACCCTATCAGAAGAGTAGCTAGCAAAGATTTCTCCCATCCTGTGGGCTCTTTGAGCTGGCATTTTTAACTCAGCTTTTTGGCTCCAGAGTTGTGCTGTTCAGTTGAAGAGTTATATTGATTGGAGCTGTAGGTATGGAGTACGTGCTTCACATGCTCAAAGTCCTTGGTTCAATCCCCAGAATCAAAATTTGAAAACTTATGTTGATTGCTAGCTGACCATAAAGATTCTTCAATAACCAGCTTACAACTATGAGTTTTTATTTCCTGTAGTAGGGAAGATTTTGCACACAGTAAGGGCTTCCTGGGAATGTTGTTTTGGGAGGATGCTCCAGGAAGAAGAGAGAGGAGTGGTTAGCAGGAGAGACATTGGAAGTGTTATTCAAACTTTATTTTGTTCATATCTTGTCAGAAACATATGTAAGCATATAAGTGGTTCTTTGAAACAGGTCTCTAATTTCCAAACTTTAATGCCTATAATAATCTCCGGAAGGACTTGTTTAAAATGTATAATCAGGCAAAGTGGTGCATGCCTGTAATCCCAGCTGCTTGGTCAGGTGAGGCAGGAGTGTTGCAAGCTGAAGATCCACTTGGACAACTGAGAAAGATCCTATCTCAAAATAAAGTTCAAAAAGTGCTTGGGGAGCTGGGGCTGTAACTCAGTGGCAGAGCGCTTGCCTTGCACGTGCGAGGCACTGGGTTCGATCCTAAGCACCACTTAAAAATAAATAAAATAAAGACATGCTGTCCATCTACGACTTCAAAAAAAAAAAAAGAAAAAAATTTTTAAAAAGAGGGGGAGGGGTTGTGATGTAGCCCAGTGGTGAACAAGTCCCTGTGTTCAATCCCCAATACAGTGAAATGAAATGATCAACCCTCCATAACCATGGATTCTACCTCCATGGATTCTACCTCCACGGATTCAGCCAACCATAGATCAAAAAATTTTGAGGAAAAAAAAAATAGGATTGGGGATGTAGCTCAGTGGTCAAGTGCCCCTGAGTTCAATTCCTAGTTAAAAAAAAAAAAAAAATCAGAAAAATAAAATTTCAGAAAGTTCCAAAAAGTAAAACTTGAATTTGCCATTTGCCAAGCACTGTGCTGAATCCCTGTGAATGAAGTGATGTGCAGGCAGACCCTGCCGTAGCCCCTTGCATTTCACAGATCTGTAATTTCTTTCCAGTGCCCCTTGGAAGCATTGTCTGTCTCTTACATTGTTCATGCATCAGTGTAGTTAGGCTTTTGGTGGTTATATCTGTACTCAGCATGTATATACATTTGTTTTTCCCTAAAGAATACAGTATAGCCCTGGCGTTGTGGCTCAATGGCAGAGCACTTACCTAGTATATGTGAGGCACTGGGTTCGAACCTCAGCACCACATAAAAATAAATAAACAAAATAAAGATATTGTGTCCATGTATAACTTTAAAAAAAATACAGCATAACAGCCGGGCACAGTGGCACATACTTGTAATCCGAGCAGTTTGGGGGGATGTGGCTCAAGCGGTAGCACGCTCCCCTGGCATGTGTGCGGCCCGGGTTCGATCCTCAGCACCGAATACCAACAAAGATGTTGTGTCCGCCGAGAACTAAAAAATAAATATTAAAAATTCTCTCTCTCTCTCTCTCTCTCTCTCTCTCTCTCTCTCTCCCCCCTCTCTCACTCTCTCTTAAAAAAAAAAAAAAAAAAAAAGAGTTCAGAGACAACCTTAGCAACTTAGCGAGGCCCTAAGCAACTTAGCAAGACCCTATCTCTAAATAAAATATAAAATAGGGCTGGAGATGCTGTTCAGTGTTTAAAGGGCCCTGGGTTCAATCCCCAGTACCAAAAAAATACAGTATAATAACTATCTGCATAGCATTTACATTGTAATAGGTTTTCCAAGGAATACAGCAGGATGTGCATAGGTTATTTGCAAATACGATGCCATTTTATAAAAGGGACTTGAGTGTCCACAGATCTTGGTATCTATGGGCATCCCAGAACCAGTCTCCTAGGACAGCAAAGGATAATTATGCATTCCTTTGCCTTGCTCCCCTTTCTTCTGCCTTGCTCCTAAGATACTCTAGTTTTAGTTCACCAAAATTCCCAAGTGATTCTGTTGGGATTTTAAGAGCTACCATTATAAGGAGTAGATTTTTTTTAATATGTTTATTGGCACGACTGTGAACTAGGCCTTCTCTTTAGTTTCTTTATGTGTTGGAATGCTGAAAATCGAACCCATGACCTGGTGCATGCTAGGCAAGCAATCTAACCATGAGCTACACCCTCAACCGCCAAATATTTGTTGATTTGATTTTCAGCTGCAAATTAGTTATCTTTGTGCCACCTGCTGTCAGGTATATTGATAGAATTCTGTGGTTTTGTTCCTGACCTGAAGGAGCCAGGGTTTGGTTGAGGAGGCAAAAACAGGGCTAAAATAGTACTATGCAAAAATTGTAGCAGTACTGGTGAAACTCTACATTGTATACAACCACAAGATGGGATCCTAAAAACAGTGTAGCAGTGAGCTGAATGTGAAAAGGTTACATATTGTTTTTTAAAGGTTGCATGTTTATGTTAGTTGTAACAGAATATTTTTAAACCTAGAGTTAAGGTATGTGTTACTTGGTAGCCACAGTAGTTTTCATACCTTCGGAGTTGTTGACCATCCACAGGATTTTGTTACTGGAGAGTTCCTTGATTATATGCCACCTAACAAACTCAAGAAGACAGGCACAGAGAGAGCCAAGATTCCCTTCTCAGTCTGCCCTCATCTTGCCCAACCCCATTCAAGGTAATAAATCACAGGGCTTCAAAGTTCAGGCAGCAAGTCAACATCCAAAGGAGCTAGCTCCCTTTGGCCTAGTGATTTCTGACCCCGTCTGTCGCGACCCCCTTGCCCGCAAGGAAGACGCAACACCGGGAATCTTCTTCCAGTCGTTTATTCTGGTTCTCGAGATCTCTTACACTCTACTCTCTTCTTCATCTTCCTCTTCTTCATCTTCTTCATCTTCTTACCCGAATGCTCCTACCAGCCTTAAATAAGCATCTCAAGCCCCAATGCGAAGCTGCCACGTGGAGCTTTCTCATAGGGTGTTAGAAAACCACGCACCAACTCTCCCAATCAAGGAGTTGTTTGTCACAAACCACAGTCGAGCCAGCGCCATCTTGTAATGGCGACCGCAGTCCGCAGAAACGGCTCACTACAGTTCCCCCTTTTGTTTTCTAAAAACAATACAGGCGAGAGTAGAGGTCCTATCCCACTGTGCAGAAGTGGCTGCATAGTATGGCTCAGCCCCAAGGAGGCGCCTTCCCCAGATCTGAGACCATATCAGCCGACGCTTTTCTCGTGGGACGGGGCGTGGACGCGTCTAACCCGCATGCAATAGGACATGCTCTCCTTGAGGTCCACTTCAAGGATCACTCAAGTGCAGTGCCTTGCCTCGCATCCTGTATCGTGATGGACGGAGGGGGATAGCCAAGGCTGAACTGTGGCTGTTTAGAAATACAACGACAAACAAGTTGGTAACACCCTAAAAGAAAGGCACGGGTAATCTGTGCAAGCCAGACTTGAGGTGAAATGCCATTACTCATACTAAGCCTTCAACCAGGAACCTTATCAGACCCAAACAGGTCAGGACGTTCCCACATGACCGTTATTGGCTGAATATGAAAACAGACACCACAAATCTTTCAAGGCCTTGTGAGCTCCTTCAAGGTCTTGTGAGCTGGCCTCTTTGACATGCACAAAAATCAGGGCTGGATCCAAGCCCTGGGGGCCGGGGGGAATCCGTGCCAGCAGTTCCCCCCTTTTTGTTTGTTGCACGTCAAAGGGAATCAAGTAGCCCCTGTCTTAGGTCGTTCACTGCCCCTACACTGCTTACCCGTCTTTGGGGAGGCCCCATTCCCCTGTCTTAGGTTGCAGTGCAAGCGTGAAAGTTGCCCGTCTCTGGGTACTACAAGATCAGCTTGTTGTTGCCAAGGCGTTCAGTGGTATCTATTCAGCCAGTCATTATTGGGTCTTTAATTGGTTCCGGTTCAACAAGGCATAGAGTAAAAATAAAGAAGAAAAAGGGGGCAAAAGGAGGAAGGCATGAAGCAGGGATCATTGTAGAAAAATCATCTTCGAATTGGTCGGAGACAAACTTCAGCAAAATCATCGTTGGTTTGCAGGCGTTGATAATGGACCTGTATTGGCTTAGAAGTCAGAATGTTAATTTGGTCTTTAATAAATTGTGTCATTCTCTTACCTAGGCAGGGGCCTACAGCAGCTATAAGGAGGAGACCAAAAAGCGGTCCCATTACAGTGGATATCAAAGGAGTTAACCATAGGGTGTTTTTTTTTTTTTTTTTTTTAAACCACTGTTCAAACCATCCTTGTTGTGCTTCAAACTCCTTTTGTCTTTTAGCCAATCTTTCCGTGACCTTTTCCATAGTTTCACGGATTACCCCAGTATGATCTGCATAAAAACAACACTGTTCCTTTAAGGCTACACATAGTCCTCCTTCCCTTAGGAACAATAAATCTAGTCCCCTCTTATTTTGTAACACAACTTCTGAGAGGGAGGTGAGGGACTTTTCCAAAGCAGTAATTGACTTGGCCATGGCTGTCAAATCTTATAGCTGGGTAGAGAATAACATTTAGGATCTGCAGTGGTATTAGAGGATAATTTAGACAGTATTGCTACCCCTTCATAATAGGGCGGCCTGGAGGTCAAGCATAGCCAGCAATCTTGGGTCCTGTTAGGACTAGTGGCATTGAGAGCGAAAAAGGCTCCTTGGACCAAATTAAAAAGACGATCTCCAGTTCCAGGGTGTATGGGCTCAGGGGCACAATCAAAGGTTTGATAGCCCACAGTTATTGTTTGACTGCTGGGGGAAGATATTACTGCTGGGGCTATAGGCTGTTTGGGTCCAGATGGGGCCTTTTGATCTCCGAGCACCTGATTGGGTCCTATTAAACTTCCAGTAGGCTGTTCTGTGGTCAATTTAAGCCGAAAAAGCAGGCCAGGATTGTACTGTCCGGGGGTGTAAATACGCAGCCCCCAGAGATATCCTTAAGTCCAATCTGGCTGCTGTTTTCCATTGGAAGTAAACTGAATAGTAATATCTGATTCTCCCTCTATTGTTTACCAGAAATGGGTAACATCATTTTGCCAGACATCATTGGTGTGTAAGCCTCTAGGATTAACACTTAGACTAGGGGAATGAATGAATGGAGCACACACTGGGCATAAGAAAACAATTTGTAGAGTCTGATCACGTGAGCACCCCGTACAGAAGCGTAAGGATTGTGCATTTAGATGGAATTTAGCATGGAGCTAAGGAGTTGATCCGTTTGTAATTGTTCCATGATAGTAAATTGTCTGCCAATATAAGGGGTTGCCTCAATAACTGAGGCTAAATTAGCAACATAGAGACTATCAGTATACACATCAAGTGGGATGGAATTGTATAGTTTAAGGGCCATAATTAGAGCCTCAACTTCTGATATTTGGGCAGACAGTCTAGGAACAGGGTGTCGAATTACTTGAGATCCATCAAAAACAACAGCAAACCCCCCTCTTGCTCCGTCTGTATAAACAGTCTGAGCTCCCGGGATAGATTTCCCTTTAATAATTTTAGGAGAAATAATAGGACATTTTTTTGAGGTCTTCTAGAAGTTTATGTCGGGGAGAGTGATTATCAATTTGACCTTTGAAATTACAAGGGAAGAGACACCAAAGATCATGTTCTTGTTGGAAATTTAAAATCATATCCTGGGTATAAGGTTGAATGAGAATGTCAAAAGTCTTTCCAAACAGTGCATCACCCAAATATTTGGCTTTCCAGATCAGATTCATCACCAGTTCATAAAAGGGAGTTATTACCTGAGAGTTAGAAGCAGGTAAATGGACCCAATAGATGGGACCTATTTGTCAAAACACTGTAGTAGGAGTTAATTTTGATGGCAGGATTATAAATGATAGGGGTATAGAATAGTTTATCTGGGTAACCTGCATATCTTATAGGGCCTTCTCTATCAGTCTTAATGATTGTAGAGCCTCAGGTGTGGGATTCTCTTGTAGGGCCTTCTCTATCAGTCTTAATGATTGTAGAGCCTCAGGTGTGGGATTCCTGACTGAGCTGGGGGAAGGGTCTCCTTGGAGGAGATCATACAGAGGCTTAAATTCCTGGAAAGAGAGGAGTTGGCACTGTTGTCAAAATTATAAACATACCTCTTAAGAGAGGGGGAAAGGGAGAAACCTTTAGCAACTTGACGTTTCTCCCAAGAATGATCCTGACAAGGCGTAAATGTTGGGGGGAAACCAAGATTAGGGGTACAGTAGGGAGAGGCCTTAAAATGAGTGGCATTATAAAGACTATTAGAAGAAGGAGGCACTGGGATTAGTACTTCGGAGATAATAGCCAAGGTAGTTATGTTTAAAGCAGAGCTATTTACGGGGGTTCCTGAGCCTGATTGTTCCCCTGAGGCTACTTAGCTCAATACAGCACTGAGAATGCTCCCTGAGACCTGACTGGACCGCAATGGGTCCTTCCAGTTAGTCAAATTCTTGGTCTTAAGGCTAATACAATGAGCGTTCCCGAAGCCAAAACAAGAAACTCCTGTGAGATTAACTTGAGATTGATCAAAAATGCTTTCCACCTGAGTTAGTGTGAAGGCGGCATCCACTCCATAAGTGCGCACAGACTCCGCCAGGGTCTTCAATTTATCATCTTATGAGTTTAACATAGAAACCTGTGGAATCAAATTTTGTCTGAAAAAGATATCTTCCGTTAGCATTTACAGGTAGGCATTTTTAAAAATACAGTTTCTGAGTAGCTCCGGTAGAAATCTGAAACGCAGCAGTACAGGTTAGTGGCTGGAAGGCGGGACTAGAAGTCCTGTCTGAGTGACTGTGGAAGAACCAATCGGTAGCCCCCAAGAGTGTGGGAGGTGGGACCAGGAAGCCGCTCTTCCACCAGGCAGCCCATGGTTACCATGGTGATGCAAGCAACACGGAGTCCGTCGCTCACCCTCAGGGCAAAAGTTCCCCAAGATTTCCTAGCCGACCGCACCTTGCCTGATTTTGTTTGCATTTTTCCCCGCCTGGCCAAGCTCTTACTGCGGCAGCAGCCTGCTCTGTTTCTGGACCATCCCCGCACACTCCGGCTTCCGGGCCGGGGCGGGCTCCTGTTCCCTTTTCCCGGCTGCAGTGGGCGTCCCTGGGCATAGATCCCAGGGTCATAATTAATCTGCTGCTGCGGCACCCATGGCACAGCAACAGAAGGAACACAGAAAACGAAAGACACAGACGACAAAAAAAGAACACAGAAAACAAAAGTGAAAGTACACATAGCAGCTGCAATAAAATATGAGGCCTACGGGGTCCCGCTCTCGGGGACGAGGAGTCCGCTCCGCTCAGGGACGAGGGGTCCGCTCAGGGACGAGGGGTCCGCTCAGGGACGAGGGGTCCGCTCAGGGACGAGGGGTCCACTCACGGGACGAGGGGTCCGCTCAGGGACGAGGGGTCCGCTCAGGGACGAGGGGTCCGCTCACGGGACGAGGGGTCCGCTCAGGGACGAGGGGTCCACTCACGGGACGATTGGTGCACCACTCCTGACGACTGAAAGTTCTGATTTTCCCGGGTCTCGGCACAATTTGTCGCGACCCCCTTGCCCGCAAGGAAGACGCAACACCGGGAATCTTCTTCCAGTCGTTTATTCTGGTTCTCGAGATCTCTTACACTCTATTCTCTTCTTCATCTTCCTCTTCTTCATCTTCTTCATCTTCTTACCCGAATGCTCCTACCAGCCTTAAATAAGCATCTCAAGCCCCAATGCGAAGCTGCCACGTGGAGCTTTCTCATAGGGTGTTAGAAAACCACGCACCAACTCTCCCAATCAAGGAGTTGTTTGTCACAAACCACAGTCGAGCCAGCGCCATCTTGTAATGGCGACCGCAGTCCGCAGAAACGGCTCACTACACCCGTCCAGAAAGAAAATCTTTTTGGAATTAGAAATATACAAGATTTCATGCAACTCTTGTATTAATGGAAGAACCAATTTTGCTGCCTGCAGGAAATACACATAGTAATATTCTCTTCGTATTGCCATTCCTTCACTTCTTTCTTTCCTTTTTTTTTTTTCTTTCATTTTTCTCCTTGGTACTGGGGATTGAATCAAAGGGCGCTTAACCCCTGAGCCACATCTCTAGACCTTTTGTTTCTATTTTAATACAGGGTCTCACTAAGTTTCTGAGGCTGACCTTGAACTTTTGGTCATCCTGCCTTAGCCTTCCCAGTCCTGGGATTACAAGTGTGCGCCCCCACATCCGGCCTTCTTATTGCCATTGCTGACCCTTACCTTACTTACATTTGGGCACGATTATTTTACTTTTTTATTTCATAGTCACTAGCAAAGGGTTAGCACTCTTTGGACAGTTAATAATGTCTGAAGTATTCCACCCCTGTTTATAGTGGTGTCCCCAGAAATGGACCTAGAGTGCCAGAAATAGTAGTTCCCCCACCCATCCTCCTCCTGTTCCTATTGTAAATTGTACAACAGCCTGCTAACCCGAACAGCCACAATTTTGTCAAATCCTAGTTTGTTTTCTCTAGTTTGTTTTTCTCAACTGTGTAGCAGCAGCTCTCTGATAGGGCCTAGATGAAAAAGGAATAAATGAGTCCCTTGAACAAATAACTATTAATAATACTTCATTGGCTAATGAAGGATTTAAGTCAGACCATGATCTAAAACTGACTTTGCCCCATTACTAATTAGGCATCAGTTGTCTCTGAAAAATTGAAATGGTAGTGGTACTTATCCTGTAGGATTATGCCTTTCAAGTTATGGGGCTTAATAATATTAACAATTGACATTATTCTCTGGTTGTCTGGTAATATGTAACTAGAAGCCCACAGAAGCCAAATTTTTTTTTTCTGTTTTGTTTTATGTGTGGTGCTGGAGATTGAACCCAGGACTCTGAGCATGCTCTGCTGCTGAGCCACATCCCCAGAACAAGATCTTTTTATTTATGCACTAAACATCTTTGTAAAAAAATGTTTGAGATTATATTGTTCAGACCAGAACCCTAAAAGTTAGCTCTTAAAAGGATTATTCCTAGGGTTGAGGTTGTGGCTCAGTGGTAGAGCACTTGCCTAACTCATGCGACGCCCTAGGTTCGATCCTCAGCACCACATAAAAATAAATAAAATAAGGATAAAAAAAATTATTTTTAAAAAAGGGTTATTCCTAAATATTAGTTGTGTACTATAGTCACAATAAATGTATGTCGAATGAAAGGGTAGAACTATAATAAGCTGCCAAACCAAGTGATGTGAAGATTATAATTTCTAAAGAGTTAACATTTGTTACGTAATGCAATCTTTATAAGTTTAGGTATAAAAAAATTCTTGACTTAAACTCAGAACTTTTTTGATAAGTACAATAAAAATTATTGTGCTAATTGATTTTCCAAAATGGTAATGACTTTCCTTAATGAGTGACTAAAGAAGCAAATAGGTAACAGCAGTGCCACCACCTCCTTTGGGATAGGAGCCTTCCAGATAAACCTGTGGATGAGCATTCGAGCAAGCCAGGAAAACAACTTTCATTCCACGGAGGGAACAGCCAACTTGGTCCCAGTTCCCTGGTGACATAGCATTACTGGGAGATCGTGTGTGTCCTAGCGTTTTCTTTCACAGATGTTCAGGTAGTTGTACCTTGTCAGGTATGTCTTTGGGAAAACATAGAAAAGGTCATGTTGATAGACAGCTTGGAAGGACCCAAGTCATCAGAGACTGTTCTCTGGGGCTTCATTCAGCGCCTTGCACACACCATCTACTACAGAGCAGGTTTTTCTGGCCTCTAGCTCCAAAATGGAATCAAAGTGGTAATTTAGAAAAAGGCATGAAAGACGTCATTGGCAGCCACTGTCTCAGCCATAAGTCACAAGCTGACAACAGATGAAGACAGGAAAATCTATGAACTGACAATTCCAAAAGCTGACTGGCGTAAAGCCAGATAGCCCAGAAACAGTCGTGTACCATCCATGGACTCTGAAGGCAGTACACTATGTGAATTTCACATTAACTTAATCTGTGTCATGGTCCCTTCGAGGGAAGGTCAGGGAAGTGACAGAGCCGAGGTAGAGAGGAGAGGAGTGGAGCCACTGCATCTGGTATGCCCTGATAGAGGGACCAGAGTTTCTCCGCTCTGACTGATTCCATCATGCAGAACTAGACCCCAGCATTGTCAGTCTTCTGACATGTGAAACCAGGCTTTTTTTTTTTTTAATGTTAGTACCAAAATCAATTAAAAATAAGAAGCCAGATGTGGTGGCACACACCTGTAGTTCCAGTACTTAGGAGGCTGAGGTGGGAGAATCACTTAAACCTATGGAGGCCATCCTGGGCACCTTAATGAGACCCTGTCTTCAAAAACGAAAGAAAGAACACCCTAATAAAGAAAGCCTGCTTACAGGCTGAACACTGTCCCAGGCTGGTGGTGGCTACTGGTGGGAGACTGTCCGGGACGCAGAGGATGGGTGCCCCTAGCAGGTGCTGCATCACTGTGAAAGACTCACCTGGTCCTTTGTAACCACTTCAAGAGGCAGGAGAGGGTAGTGCGTTAGGAACCTTTTATCACAGGGAATGTCAGTAGTTCTTAACTTAATCTGTGTCATGGTCCCATCTAAGAATCTAGTAAAATCTCCAGATTTCCAGCCAAGGAAATGCCTTGCATTTAGGCAGGGCGTGGAAGTCAAACCTAAAAAGCTCTTGGGCAGATAAGGACCCAGCATAAAATTCAGAAACCTTTTGAGTGGCTCAGCCTCATACCAACTGAGCTTCTGCTGCAGTTCTGTGGGGTTCAGCCTAGCATGTGAAACTTGCTTCAGTTTCTTGTTTTGTAGACTTTCCCAGACTCAGGAATCCTACACATTAGTTTTGCCCTAGATGGTTAATGCTGCTGATTTCATAAACAGCAGTGTATCCATGTGAATAGGGCACCAGGGTGGGAATGGAATGATTCTCTTTTTCCCAGTCCTACCAAAGTCTCCCCAGTCTTCTCCAAAGCCTTTGAGACAAAGGGAAGACCGGGGAGAAGAATAGCAGTGGAGAGTAGCATTTTAAAACATGCTTCTTCTGAAATAACTCAGGAAGAGCTACAGCCTGCTGCCATGCTGCTCACATTTGCAGAGAACAGCTGTAAACATCCTCAGGATAAATGGACCTTCTCCTCAAAGAGACCGTTAAGCACTGCCAAGGAACTAGGGTGTGTTTACCCAAGTCAGAACACAACAGCTTGTAACTCTAGTGTCCAAGCTAGGTTTTATCACTAAGAGGCCTGCTTGCTCCTCCTCTTGAAAGTACTACTTTCTTTCTTTAGTAGAAATGACTCCAATACATCCAAACAGAAGGAGTGGGAAAGAACAAATGAATTTGGCGAAGGATGTGTACTCTTTCTCTGTTAGCTTTTAGTTTTTGTGTTTATAGTAAAATGAAACTAGAAGAACTCAGAAGAGCTCAAAGTCGGTGCAGCTTCTCATTTGCACTTAAAAAATAGTTAATGGCCACTCCCAGCGTTGCAAAATAAAATTTATGAAGTACACCTTTGATGTCAGTGTGGGATTTGTTTTCCCCCAGGAAAAATAAACTTTCAGATCTGGTGGGTGAGGAACTGCTAGTGTATTCTAGTTTTTAAAAGGGTACTTCATGAGAAATGAATTTCAGTATACATTGTTTATAATTCTCTGCAAGTAGCTGACATCCATAGATTTAGTCTCATTCTCATTCCCAGTTGTAGTTTTTATCTCTAGCTACTCACTAGACATTTCTACCTGGGGTCTTGTAATTACCTCAAACTCTCAACTTTTCTAAAATTCAAGTTATATTTCCAAGACTGACACCAATTTGTTTACATTAACTGAATTTCTATCAGAAGTACAGTTTTTCCTCCCTCATTCTGAAACCTTGTCACCATCTTTGATCATTCTTTCTCTAGTCACTAAAGCCCATAAACTATTTTCTTGAATAGATTTATCTCTTTCTTTTTTCTTTCTTTTCCTTTGGGTTTGGGCTTTTGTTGGAACTGGGGATAGAACCCAGGGCCTTGCACATGCTGCACAAGTGTTCTACCCGTGGGCTACATCCCGAGCCCCCAGGTTTTCTTTTTTCCTGCCTTGTCCCAGAAGCAGTAACACCTCATTTCTAACTTTCCCTAATTATTGTTCTTGTTTCCAGACCCTCTTCCCTTTTCAATGAGATTTATCCTCCTGAAGTACAGCTTCACTGATCGCTCTCCCATGTGCCCACCTCTAGTTAACCTGGCACAGGAGACCCTGCAGCAGCACCGGAGCTCAGCTGTGTCCCTCCTGCTTTCAGTGAAGACACAGTCGGTGCCCTAAGCAGGCCCAGCCCTTGCACAGAAGTCTCTACCATCCCTCTGACACAAATCCACATGCTCCTACATATATCTCAAGGACCTGGCCCAGGACCCAGCCCAAGGAATAGTGTGTTCTCTTGATTATTATCTCCTATGATAATGTTCTCCATGTGGGAGTTCTTTCACCAGTATTAACACAATAAAGGAACTAATGTATCTAAGTAATTCTCTTTTTTAAAGCCTTTATGAGATATCTTCCACTTCCTTAGCAGTTTGAAGAGGCTGCCCAAAGGGAAGCACTTAGAAAAATTTTAAATGTTCCTAAACATGAATAATGAGATAATATGATTGTCCGGCATATGGTAAGTATGCCATAAATGGCAGCAGTTTACCTGATATATGTGTGTGTGTGTGTGTGTGTGTGTAAGTCTAGAATTTGTTAAAAATGTTATTTTTTAAGACTCTCTTCCAAAAAGAACAGTTTTTAATGAGTCTGTACAGAAGGTTGGGCCCCTTTTTTACTATCGTCATTTACTGAGTAAACTTATTTATGAAATTTATAAGTACCTTAGGTACTTACCTTTTTAGTACTGGATGAGAGACTTCTATCCCATTTCTAATACTGAGTTTAAAATGTATTTGTTTTATTCTCTGAGTTGAAATCTCCCATTAGTGTTTGACCTAAAGCCATATAACATGCTTTGTATAATGTTATTGTGGTTATTATAAAAGTCACACATTATAATTTAAAATAGTTCAGTAGCTGGGCACTGTGGTACAGCCACTAAATCCCAGCAACCTAGGAGGCTGAGGCAGGAGAATTGCAAAGGTTTTTTTTGTTCGTTCGTTTGTTTTTTGGTACTGAGGATTGAAGCCAGAGGTGCTTAACCACTGAGCAACATCCCCAGGCCTTTCTTAGATTTTCTTTATTTAGAAACAGGGTCTCGATGAGTTGCTTAGGGCCTCACTAAGTTGCTGAGGCTGGCTTTGAACTCTTGATCCTCCTGCCTCAGCCTCCTGGGACTGCAGGTGTACACCATTGTACCCAGCTAGGGCCTGTGTTCTTTTTTTTTTTTTTTTTAAGGGAGAGAGAGAGGAGAGAGAATTTTAATACTTATTTATTTTTTTTTATTTTATCGGCGGACACAACATCTTTGTTTGTATGTGGTGCTGAGGGTCGAACCCGGGCCACACGCAAGCCAGGCGAGCGCGCTTGAGCCACATCCCCAGCCCCTAGGGCCTGTGTTCTTAACCACTGTAACTCCAAAGCTTGGAGTGGCCAGTGTGGATGGTGGAGAGTGATGTCTATTCTTCACAATAATGAGATTGAACAGAATAGATTAAACAAAGGGGAATGCAGGGAAGGCAAGGGAGATAGGAATAGGAAAGACAGTGGAATGAATCTGACATAATTTTCCTATGTATATATGAAAATAAGTGAATCCCACTATTGTGTACATTCACACAATGGGGTTCGAATTAAAATAAGATATAATCTATGCATGTGTAATTTTGTCAAAATGGATTCCACAGTCATGTATAACTAAAAATCAATTAAAAATAATAATCTAAACCACAATAATGAGAGGGAGAAACTCTTACCACAACACCAGAAAGAGTAAGAACAATCATTTCTCTAGCCTCTTTTCTTTACTGTCTAGTCCTCATAAGAAGGCTTGAAGGTCCATGAGCTGTTAGCCACATTCCACAGTTGAGGAAATGGCTCAGAGAGCTCAGTCACTTGTGCAGAGACAGAGCTGGGGAGTTGAGGTTCTAACTCCAAGGCCTTTGCTTTCGTGCTGCGTGGGATCTCCAGATGAGCATGAAAAGAGAATGCTCCATTGACGTTTGCATATTTTGCAACATTAGAGTGTTTCTGTGGCACCAAACTGACAAATCCAGAGGGCACAGTACACATGTTCTGGTTGATTTGGGGAAAGAGGGGATATCAAATCATGGGAAGTTGGCCTGGCTAGGGCACCTGAAAACAGGGCTTCCCTTACTCCCTGGAATTGCTCTAGTAAAGCCCCTGGAATCAAGTATTTATGAAATAATAATTGCCTCATAAAAAGGCAAGTTGTTGTAGACAAAGTATTTCATTTACTTGATGTAGATGTGTTGTTCCCAGCTCCAGACATTTTATTGGACCAGGAAGCTAGTTACTGAAAATCATACCCTAGAAAGGACTTTTGAAATGTAATTGGAATCCTGAGGTAATCCTAGCGCATGCAGGTTGCCTGTGGGCAACTTCTTGAGACCCTGTCTCCAAATAAAAAGAACTGGGATGTAGTTCAGTGGTCAAGCTCCCCTGGATTCAATCCTCAGCACCCTCCCCAAAAAAGAGAGTGAGTATTGGATGGGATGATGGAGGAGCTGAGAATGCTGAGGCAAAAAAACACCCTACATTTTGAAAGGACATTAGTAAAAAGATCCTGAGTTCTGTGGTCTACCACAACTATACTTCATCACACATTGAAAGTTATGATGAATAAAACAGAAAATGTAGTTCCCTGGTAGAGTACTTGCCAACATGTGTTCAATTCCCAGCATCCCCAAAAATATAAAAATTGGAGCTTTGGACTAGAGGTCAATGATAGATCATTAGTCTATCATGAGCAAGACACAGGGTTCAAGCCCCAGCACTGCAAAACATAAGTAAAATAAAAGCAGAAGTTAGAGCTTTAATATAGTGACAGTAACCTCCAACAACTACCGTTTGTTGTGTTTTTACTGCTTTTTTCCCCTAGATTTGATGATGCCTTGCTGCCATCTCCGAAGTCTGAAGTTTTCTGTGTTTGTGGGTCCCAGAATTTGCTGAAAGATGGAAGAGCCTCAGAAAAATGATGCCACCACAGTGGGCCCGGAAGATGACCCTCTCAAAAGCACAGGACCTCAGATTTCCGTTAGTGAATTTTCCTGCCATTGCTGTTATGACATCCTGATTAACCCAACCACCTTGAACTGTGGGCACAGCTTCTGCCGGCACTGCCTTGCTTTATGGTGGGTGTCTTCAAAGAAAACAGAGTGTCCGGAATGCAGAGAAAAATGGGAAGGTTTCCCCAAAGTCAACATTCTCCTCAGGTATGTCGGGATTGCCTGGGTAGCGCAGCTGCTGCAGTGTGGTTTCTTAGTGGCAGTGGGCATGTTTGAAAAGCCTGCAGGCTTGGAGCTGTCCATGGTGGTCATTCTGGATCTGCTAGACTGAGAGTCAGGGAGCTCAGGACCTGAAAATCCAAATTCCCTTCCACACAGCTGACTGCCATTGGTCTATCCTTTATTCCACATTCCAAACTGCCCTCCTGTCTATCTATTTATTTATCTTTAATTTTGAGCAGGGTTTCACTAAATTGCAGAGGCTGGCCTTTCAGAGTCACTGCCTAGCTTGGTTTATATTTATTCTGAATGAAGAAACAAAATAAATTCTGGTTGTTACACCATTGCTTATAGTCCTATGTTATATAATACTTACTGATTTTTTTCATTACCGAGAACATCCTAATAGACAAAATGGTGACATCATACAGTTATGATTAACTGATATTGATTTTCAGAATCTTTAAATAAACTCTGTGCCCATCATCACATTAATTGAGTTTCTCACACATGGCCAATTGGAGGACCTTTCAGGTAGCTGGTTCTCTCCTCCTTCTCTACAGTGATAAAGTCCTGTGAGGCCTTCCAGGCGTGTCTGGCTTCCTCAGGATTCCCCTCTTCTGTAGCCTTAACAGTGTGTCCAGCCATCTTGATATCAACAGAGTAACAGAATGCTTCATGAAATCATTAACCCTGCATCCTCTTTTTTTTTTTCTGTTCCTGTCAGCTTTGCTTTACCTAAAGGTTAATTTTAAATAGAAGGATGGGTCTCTGATTTTGTGTGATTAAAAATGAAAAGAAGCAGGGCACCATGGTGCATGCCTGTAATCCCAGTGGCTCAAGAGGCTGAGACGGGAGGATCTCTAGTTCAAAAGCAAGGTGCTAAGTAACTCAGTGAGACCCTGTCTCTAAATAAAATATAAAATAGGGCTGTGGATGTGGCTCGGTGGTCACGTGCCCCTGAGTTCAATCCCCAGTACCAAAAAAGAAAATGAAAAGAGCCAGCCCTCCCGTAAAACCTTGTGTGGGCCTTTTCTTCCTACTGAACTTTGCTTTTTTCCCTCCTCATAAACTAATCTTTAATGACATAAGTAATGCATATATACATTCATTATTTTCATTCTTTTAAGCAGAGAAATATTGGAATATTTTCAATCAAGCCAAAGACCCCTTTGGCCTTTTCTCCCCCGTTTTAGACCTTTTCTTCTTTTTCCCCAGAGTAATTTTATTTATGACTTAGTTGTTGTTTCTTTCATATTTTTAAAAATACTTTTGGAGATGGGGATACAGCTCAGTTGTAAGGTAGATAAATTTGAGACATACATAACATTGAATAAAAACAGTATATTGAAGAACCACCCAGATAGTACGCCACTGAAGTGAGAAAACATTTGTATTTTCTATTAGCACATATGTGTTTATTTTTTTTTTTTAAGAAAGAGTGAGAGAGGAGAGAGAGAGAATTTTTAATATTTATTTATTTTTTTAGTTCTTGGCGGACACAACATCTTTGTTGGTATGTGATGCTGAGGATTGAACCCGGGCCGCACGCATGCCAGGCGAGCGCACTACCGCTTGAGCCACATCCCCAGCCCCGGGAAACGAATTCTTAAAAATCAAATTAAAATGACTCCAAAGAGAGTCAAGTGTTAAAAACTCAGTGATGGGGAATGACTAAGGTGGGAGGTGGAACAACAGGGCAACCTGGCAGCCTGGCAGACGCCACTCCTGACAGTGGCTAGTACCATCAACACCTGGTATTTACATAACCCCATACAGAGACATGTATGTAAATAAATGAATGCACAAACAAACATAAACATAGGTCTATTTAGTACAATTGTATTTTTAGTTTATGTAAAAAATTATATATATATTAAAAAAATATATATATATATATAAAAATGGACACAAAACCTTGAGCTACATCCCCAGCCCCCGCACATATGTTTAAAAGTATTTTTTTGTTGTTGTTATTGGGCTGGGGACTGAACCCAGGGCTTGTGGCATGCGAGGCAAGCACTGTTTTGCTTTGTTTGTCTTTGTTTTTTGGAGGGTATTGGTAATTGAACCCAGGAGGGCTTTACCACTGAGCTAGATTTCCATTTACTTTTTTAATTTTTTGAGACAGTGTCTCACTGAATTGCCCAGGCTGGCCTTGAACTTGGTGATCATCCTGCCTGAGCCTCCTGAGTCCCTAGGATTACAGGCATGTGCCGCCTCATCTGGCCATTTAGCAATTGTTTCTAGTGTTTTACCATCAGATCTATATAGCAGGTATTTTTGTCCTTCTCCTAGGCATCTGATCATTATTAAATGTTGGCTATTGGTTTTATTTTGGCCTTATATTTAATTTCATCATTATATTTAATTTCATCAAACACTTGTCTTGTGATTTTCCTCTCTTCTCCGTAGGGATGCCATTGAAAAGTTATTTCCTGATGCTATTAGGATGAGATTTGAAGACATTCGACAGAACAATGACATAGTCCAAAGTCTCGCAGCCTTTCAAAAATATGGGAATGATCAGATCCCTTTAACTCCCAACACGGGCCGAGTGAATCAGCAGAGAGGAGGGGGCTTCTTTTCTGGAGTGCTCACAGCTTTAACTGGAGTGGCAGTAAGTCTGTCTCTGTTCCTCTGTGCTCCCCACCCCCATTTCCACTGCAGTCAGTTCTGATTTCTCGTAAACCATTGATGACTGATGACGTACGTGACCGTGTGTGACACACTGTATACATTGAAACCTGCTGGGCCATGTGATTTCTTCAGGAATGTGGCTTACTCAAGTAGGCCACATAATAGTGCCCAGTAAATGTTAGCTCTGTGCTGTCCAGTCCTCCTCATGACCTCTGCAACAGCTGAGGGCACAGGGCAAAAAGGGGGCAGAACTGGAGTTTGAGACCACGTCTGGCTGGCTGAAACAGTTGTAAGAACACACCACTTCATTAGGTATTTTTAAGTTCCATGTTGCGAAGACCTAAATGTTTTTCCTATAGAAAAGGCACAAGTCAGTTTTGCTGGTGAGTCAAGGATGCATCTGCTTCTAGGCACCCTGCACTCAGTTCTCTTCTGACCCCTGTTCCCTCACTGCTCCACAGTGAGCAGAGACATGAGTCCAAGGACAGTTTTGCCCTCCGGTTCTCCATGGTGGTGGCATTGTCCCTCCTCCCTGTACACAGCTGGTATCATTCCTTCAGGCTCACCTGCCAGCCCTGTCCTGGGCTCCTACACTCAGAAACTGGCCTCTCCTGTTCTAAGGTCCCTGTCCCTTTCCCTAGGTGGTCCTGCTTGTGTATCACTGGAGCAGCAGGGAATCTGAGCATGACCTCCTGGTCCATAAGGCTGTGGCCAAATGGACAGCGGAAGAAGTTGTCCTCTGGCTGGAGCAGCTGGGCCCATGGGCCTCTCTCTACAGAAACAGGTTTTTGTCTGAAAGAGTGAATGGAAGGTGAGGAGCATATTTTCTGACACGCCATGGATATTTTTGGCAAAAGCTTCATTGAAGTCAGGTACGGTGGCATCTGCCTATAATCCCAGCAACTTGGGAGGCTGAGGCAGGAGGATCGCCAGTTCAAAGCCAGCCTCAGCAACAGCAAGACCCTGAACAACTCAGTGAGACCCTGTTTTTAAATAAAATAAAATAAGTCTGGGGATGTGGCTCAGTGGTTGAGTGACCCTGAGTTCAATGCCCAGTACCAAAAGAAAAAGAAAAGGCCTTGGGCTGGGGATGTGGCTCAAGCGGTAGCGCGCTCGCCTGGCGTGCGTGTGACCCAGGTTCGATCCTCAGCTCCACATACCAACAAAGATGTTGTGTCCGCCGAGAACTAAAAAATAAAAAAACTCTCTCTCTCTCTCTCTCTCTCTCTCTCTCCCCTCTCTCACTCTCTCTTTAAAAAAAAAAAAAAAAAGAAAAGAAAAAGAAAAGGCCTCATTGAGATAGAATACACATGTCATAAATTTCACCCCTCTTTTTTTTTTTTTTTTTTTTTGGTGGTGCTGGGATTGAACCCAGGACCTTATGCGTGCAAGGCAACCACTCTATCCCCAGCTCAAATTTACCCATTTATAATGAATACAATACAGTTGGTAGTTTTTCCATGTATTCATAGATAGGTTTAACTATCACCACAGTATAGTTTTAGAACATTTTCCTGACCCCAAAAAGAAAGCTCCTATCCTTTAGTGACTCCTTATTTCTCCCTCTCTAATCCCCTGGAAAACACTGTTCAATTTTTTGTCTCCAAAAATGGATTTATCTTTTCTGAACTTTTCTTGTAAATGAAGTCATAGAATATGTGGCCTTTTGTGTTTGGCTTTTCACTTAGCATGATGTTTTCAAGGATCACCCTGATGTAGCACATATTAGTGCTTTATTCCTTTTCATGTCTAATAAATGCTTTATTGTATGGATAGACCAAATTTTCTTCATCTGTTCTTCAGTCGATGCACATTTGGGTTGACTCTGTTTTGGGCTATCATGAATACTGCTGCCATGATGATTCATGTGCAAGTTTTTGTGGGGACATATATTTTCCATACCCCAAGTGGAATGTCTGGGTCATAGACTAACTCTGTTTTTACCTTTTTAAGGAACTCTCAAAACTATTTTTCACAGAGGCTATACTATTTTATGTCAGTGACATTTTATTTATTTATTTATTTTTTTGCTTCCTGATTATAAAAGTAGCATATATTTTTAAAAAATAATATAGGGTTATATGATTTTTTAAATTATTTTTTCGGGTGTCAATGGACCTTTATTTTTATTTATTTGCATGTGATGCTGAGAATTGAACCCAGTGCCTCACACATGCTAGGCAAGCACTCTACCACTGAGCCACAACCCCAGCCTGGATTATATGATATTGAAAATAAAATATCCTTTAATCCTGTTCTTCAGAGAAAACTACTGTTATTATATTGCTAGATATCTGACCAAAATATTTTTGGAGGGTGAGGGGTGATAGGGATTGAACCCAGAGCCTTGCACATGCTAAGCATTGTACTCTGCCACAAGCTCCACCCCACCCTCAGATTTTTTCAGTGTTTATATAGATATAAACACTGAAAAAAATCTGATTATAAAAGTAGCATATTTTTTAAAAATTAAAATAAAGGTTTTGTGTCCATTTTTTACATATATATAATTTTTTACATAAACTAAAAATACAATTGTACTAAATAGACCTATGTTTATGTTTGTTTGTGCATTCATTTATTTACATACATGTCTCTGTATGGGGTTATGTAAATACCAGGTGTTGATGGTACTAGCCACTGTCAGGAGTGGCGTCTGCCAGGCTGCCAGGTTGCCCTGTTGCTCCACCTCCCACCTTAGTCATTCCCCATCACTGAGTTTTTAACACTTGACTCTCTTTGGAGTCATTTTAATTTGATTTTTAAGAATTCGTTTCCCGGGGCTGGGGATGTAGCTCAAGCGGTAGTGCGCTCACCTGGCATGCGTGCGGCCCGGGTTCAATCCTCAGCACCACATACCAACAAAGATGTTGTGTCCGCCGAGAACTAAAAAATAAATATTAAAAATTCTCTCCCTCCCTCTCTCTCTCTCTCTCTCTCTCTCTCTCTCTCTCTCTCTCTCTCTCTTTAAAAAAAAAAAAAAAATTTGTTTCCCAGGATGGGGTTGAGACTCAGTGGTAGAATGCTTGCTTTGCATGCATGGAGTACTGGCTTCGATCCTCAGCACCATAAATATAAAGTAAAGATATTATGTCCATTTACAACTAAAAATGAAAACATTAAAAACAAAAAGAAGAAGAATAAAAGAAAGAATTTGTTTCCTAGGCTGGGGTTGTGGCTCAGTGGTGAACCACTTGCCTCACATATGTGAGGAACTGGGTTCGATTCTCAGCACCATGTATAAATAAATTAAAAAATAAAATAAAGATATTGTGTCCATCTACAACTAAAAAAAAAAAAAAAGAATTAGTTTCCCTTGGGGCTGGGATTGTGGCTCAGTGGTAGATCGTGCACATGCGAGGCCCTGGGTTCAATCCTCAGCACCACATAAAAATAAATAAATAAAACAAAGATATTTAAAAAAAAAAAAAGAATTCATTTCCCACTGGGCATGATGGCACACACCTGTAATCCCAGTGGCTGGGGAGGCTGAGGCAGGAGGATCACAGATTCAAAGCCAGCCTCCGAAACTTGGTGAAGCCCTAAGCAATTTAGCAAGACTCTGTCTCTTATAAAAAGGGGCTTGGGTTGTGGCTAAGTACCCCTGGGTTCATACCTAGCACCAAAAAAAAAAAAAAAAAGATCCCCCCAAATTGTATCGGTAATGATTTATGAAATTTTTAAATGTATTTATATAGTAACTGGCAAATAGTAGTCACTCAGTTATTTGCTGTTATTAATACTGCTACATCTATGTAAGCTTAAAGTGTTGTCATTGATAAATGGGACTCAGTGTGGAAAATTTGCTTCCAGTATGTGATCTCAAGAGAAATCTACCTCACCCCTCCACAGATTGCTTTTAACTTTGACAGAGGAAGAATTTTCAAGGGCGCCATATACTATAGAAAACAGCAGCCACAGAAGAGCCATCCTCATGGAGCTGGAGCGTGTCAAGGCACTAGGTGTGAAGCCCCCCCAGAATCTCTGGGAATATAAGGTAAACTATTTATTCTTTTAATAGAAAAAGTATAGAGTACAACATAGCAATCGTGTATATACCCAGTGCTTAACTTAAGAAAGAAAATGGCAAAGGCACAGTTGAAGTCCCTAACACCCCACCCTCTCTAGAAGCAACTGTGCTCTTGCAGTGGGTGCCATGGATCCTTCCAGAGCTTGTTTTCTTTCTGTCTACTATGGTGGTGTCCACAAGCAGCAGGAGCATTGTTTTACATGCTTGAACCTTAATGCAAGAGGTATGAATTTTGAGCAGACCCTTCTGCAAGTAGCTTTCGTCTCTGTGACTCTAGTTCCCGCTCTTTTTCTCTTTTGTTCAGTCTTCCATTGGACACGTGTGGTGATTTGTGCATGGACACTGCAAGAATTTCCATTTTTGCTATTAGAAGCAGTTCTGCCTGACACTCCTAGGAAGTTCTTAGGCTTATATACAGGAGTTTATGATATATGTTGAGGAGCAGAATTATTAGGTCACAAGTAATGCCCACCTTCATCCTTACTAGACATTGAGAAATAGATATTCAACATAACTATACCAACTGGTTCTTCACAGACAGGATTCAGTAACTACTGTACTGTAAAGGGAGTATAGTGCAGTATATCTGGAATTTACCAGCTCATACCCTAAAAAAAACATCTTGGAGAAAAATATCTAATAGCCAGTGAACTTAGAGGGGAAATGCTCACTCAAAGTTGAACAGAGTACAAACTAAAGTAGTCAGAAGACTTGGGCTTTTTTTCCCTTGTGTCATTATCAAGGTTGAGAACATTTCATACGAAGAAAGAGGCACTCTGAGTTCTGGTGATCATGAACAGTTGCAATTCTCTGGGGAAATTTTATCATTAACATTACAATTTAAACTACACCTGGTCTCGATCTGTCATTTCATTTCTCTGAATTTGGAATGTAGCAAGACTCTGGGGCCACTTGCTGAGGCTTATAGGCTCCCCAAGGACACACTGACTGCAGGAACACAAGCAAGTACCCACACAACTCTTTGTGCCTCTTTCTTCCTCAATAAAATGACCTCAGCAATTGTTCATTGCAGCATCATTGGTTAGCAGCACTTAGAAAATAGCCCAAGTCCCTATCATTAGGGATAGGTTAAATAAATGAGTCACAGATATTCAAGCTCCCATTCATAAAGGAGGAGGTGACTGTGCTAATGAGGGAGGAGAACTGGGGTGTGGCTCGGGAGTAGAGTCTAGCATGCCATGAGGCCCTAGATTCTACCACAATGCAAAAATGAAGAAGGAAGAGGATGTTCAACTTGTATTGATTGCTAACTAAAAGAAAAGCACATTAGAAAATATCTGCATGTGTATCTACACATACGTTTGCATATAATAGAAAAATCTAGAAAGATATCCAAACTTTGTTTTTCTGTTTTTGATGCTAAGAATGGAACATAAGGCTTCGTGCATGCCAAGCAAGCCATCTCCCACTGAGCTACATTCTCAGCCCCCAACTATTGAAAGTGGCTTTGTCTGGAGAATAAAATCAGATGGGAGGGGAAATTCTGTCAGCTAATCATCTCTGCATCATTTGAGGAAAAAAAAAACTACTTTTACTGTGTGCATTTATTGCCTTTTTAAAAAACTTATTTCAAACTTTTTAAAGAACAGGTATGGAGTTCCTGAGGTGGAAAGTTTGTTTTGTATTGTTTATTTTTAATTTAAAAAACCCTACTTCTTTTTTATCATAAACTATTAATTCAGCTAATATAGTTAAACCATAGACTTTATGTAGCCAATATTGGTCCTAGCATGGCTTTTAATACTGACATGACATTTCTGACCCTCTAAATATGAACACACAGTGACCATCTAATTAAAATATGTACACGTGCTCTTAATATTAACCAGAACAAAGGGAAATTTATTTTGGCACAGGCATCTGCCACTGTATCTGGCAAGTGAAAGACTAGAAAAAAAGATACAATATGTCTGTCACTCCCAGAAGTTTCCTCCTGACCCTTTGAAAGCCTTCCCTCCCTCTACTCTCCATTCTAATAGGTGTACAGTTGTCTCTACTGTCATTTTAATATGCATTAAACCAATGACATTAACCATCTTTCACCTCTTACTTGCCATACTTATATCTTCTTTGGTGAAGTGTCCATTTTTTTTAAAAACATGTATTTTTTAATTGTAGTTGGACACAATACTTTTATTTTATTTATTTTTATGTGGTGCTGAGGATCGAACCCAGGGCCTTGCACATGCTAGGCAAGCATTCTACCGCTGAGCCACAACTCCCACCCTTAAGTGTCCATTTTATTTGATGCTACTAAGAGTCAAATAAATTGAATCATTTCTAAAGTTTTTTAATTAGGAAAAAATAAATGTTTATTCACTATAATAAAATTTTGAAAGATTTACAGAAGTGAAGAAATTGCCCATAATCAACACAATTAGCATTGCAGTTTGTTCTCTTTTCTCTTAGTCTATCCTATGAATAGTTTTAAAAAGCCCTTTTGTTTGTTGATTCATGTAACATGTATTGACTGTGTGTTGAAAGCCAGGTGCTCCTCATCAAGGGACTACAGACCTTAGTAAGACCCTGCTGTCCTGCTGTCCTGGTGCTAACACCAGCAAGATCATTTTGCTACATATCCATGAGTCTTTTTTCACCTAACTTTGTTAGCATTATCTAAAGCATCTTATACTCTTTTATTTTTTATTTTTTATTGCTGAATTGCTGAGGCTGGCCTTGCACTTGGATACTCCTGCCAATCCCAAATCCCTAGGATTACAGGCATGTGCCACCGTGACTGGCTCATACTCACATTTTAATGAACATTTGAATTCCATGCATAATATCTCATGTGCTTTGCTTAGGGCTCAGATATCTGTGGTTTTAACTGTTAACACACAGCGCAACATGAAATGTGAAGCCTTCTCTAGTTAAAAGATTATTTTCATTAAGTGGTGTCCACTTACAGATTGGTTAACTTAAACATTTAAGACTGATATATTTTGCCAATCTGCTTTCCCAAAAGGTGTTCTAAGCTTCTCAACAGCCCCCAGTAGAGACTGGATTTTTCTACAGAGTAGCCCAACAGATGGATTACTTGACCTCTTCCTGCCATTCATTCACCCATTGTTTGTGCACACCATGCAGAAAGGCTGATGGCAAAGGACACAAGACCACTGAAGGAGCACAGGTGGGGAGCTGGCCACTGTGGTTGTAATGGCCCTGTGCCTGCCTTGTCCTCTGCAGGCCGTGAACCCAGGCAGGTCCCTGTTCCTGCTGTATGCCCTCAAGAGCTCCCCGAGACTTGGTCTGCTGTACCTGTACCTGTTTGACTACACAGATACCTTCCTGCCCTTCATCCACACCATCTGCCCTCTGCAGGAAGACAGCTCTGGGGAGGACATCGTCACCAAGCTTCTGGTAGGTCTGCAGAGTGCCTGGAGTGGAATCGGAGCTGTGGCTGTAGGCTGTCAAGGAAGAGCAACCGATAACTAGCCTTCAGTGAATTTTGCAGGGAGAGCCCCTGCCAAAGAAAGTGAAGTAAGACTTTCCCCACACCCAGAAACCCATTTAGTTTTTTGCATTGCATAGCCAGAGGGGTAACCCTCTGGACTTAAAATATTCCTTAAAAAAAAAAAGCAATTTCTTGTCTCCTGACAGGACCCCAAAAGGATGGTTACCTGTCCTTCCACAAGACAGGATTCATATGTGCCTTACTGTTCACTAGGGTGATTTCTCCCTGTTTAGTTGGTCATTTGAGAGTAGTCCTTTGCTTTGCTTCCCATAGGGCTAATCCTTCTGATCTGTTTGTATTAAAAAGTGTCATGGGTATAGGAATTGTTATATATAATCCATACCTGTCCAATATTGAAGCAATTTCAAAATCTCCAAAGAACCTTTTTAAACACTACCTTCACCCAAGTGACTTCAGCCTTGAAGGCAGTTTTTAGGTTTTGTTTTTAAAAGGTTTTTTTACAGTGTTAGGGATTTAGCCCAGGGTCTTGCGCATGCTACATAGTCACTCTACCACTGAGCTACCCCCAGTCCTTAAATGTAGTTTAAAACCTGAGCAATGAATTTACACAGTATTTCCTCTATACTCAGTTTCCAGCTGTTATCTCTCAACTCGGAGCACAGAAATTGTAAAATGTTTCCCTTTTAACAAGTTGTAACAATCCATACTTGGTCAGCAAGCTATTTTTTTATTAATATTTTTAGTTGTAGATAGACACAATACCTTTATTTATTTTTATGTGGTGCTGAGAATTGAACCCAGTGCATCACATGTGGTAGGCCAATGCTCTATCACTGAGCTACAACCCCAGCCCAATAAGCTATCTTTTTTATTTGCAAATGTTTATAATTGAAAACTTAGCCAAGTGCAGTGGCACGCACCTGCAATTCCAGCAACTTAACAAACCCTTTCTCAAAATAAAAAGGGCTGGGATACAGCTCTATGATAAGGCATTCCCAAGTTTAATCCCCAGTATTGCAAAACACACACACAAATCCAAAAAATTACTTTCTTAAGGTATGTAGATGTCTGTTTTTAATTTCCCTGCTCTGTTATTCTACCACAGCTAAGATGTCAAATTTAGGAAGTGTTTTGAGTTGTCCACACAGTGACAAAAGAGTAAAACGCTGGTTAATTTAAAGTCATTTCAACTCTATTGCTCATAACACATAACACATGCCTGTCTAGATATAACTTCTGAGCTTCCATGTTATGTAACAAGCACCCCAGATCAACCTTTTTGGTAACAATTAACTACTTTAAGGTTCATTATTATAAGAGAATTTGATGGCTGAAATTATTATTTTACATTGTTAGGTTCTTATGTATGTGTGTGTTTTAACAAACATGACGCTCCTTGATTAATCTTGTATCAAAATCAGTCCACATGATTTTTGTGTCTGGGTGTGTTCTTTTTTGAGGATCTGAGAGAGCCCACTTGGAAACAGTGGAGGGAATTCCTCGTCAAATACTCCTTCCTCCCATACCAGCTGATTGCTGAATTTGCCTGGGACTGGCTGGAGGTCCACTACTGGACATCACGGTTTCTCATTGTTAACGCCATGCTACTCTCGGTTTTGGAGTTATTTTCTTTTTGGAGGATCTGGTCAAGAAGTGAGCTCAAGTAAGTGTGTTTCTATGTAGAAGAGGGTTGAAGCAACAGGGCTGGGAAAGAAACAATAAGTAGGGGAAAGGTCTTCAAAGCATTTCACATAGTTGAAAAAGGAAAAAAATTCCTTCTTCTACCAAGACTCTTCAGACTCTGGTTTGAGAAATACTGCATGTGCAGTGAATAGGAAAATCACCTGTTTAGGAGGTGGGGGTTCTTTGTGTTCATTGTTATTAAAGTGTTTTCGTATATATCTTATTCCCACATAATAACAGATCATGTTGTTATTCAACTTTCTGTGGCTATGACAAAATACCTAAGGGAGAAAAACAACTTAAAGAAAGAAAGATTTATTTTGGATCATGGTTTCAGTCCATAGTCAGCTGGCTTCATTGCTCTCAGGCCCATGGTGAGGCAGAAACAACATGGTAGAAGGGTGTGGCAGAGAAAAGCTGCTCATATATGGTAGCCAGGAAGCAGAGTGAGAGAGGCATGGACAAGAGGGACCCAGGCCAAGATGTAGCCTCCAAGGGCATGCTACCAAGGACTCACCCTTCAACCATGTCCCATCTCCTATAATTTCTGCCACCTCCAATAGCTCTGAATCCATCAATGGATTAATCTGTTGATGAGCTCATGATTCAATCACTTCCCAAAAGCCTCACCTCTGAATATTGCTGCACTGAAACCAAGCCTTCAACCTGTGAGTCTCTAATTCTATTCCAGATCCAAACCACAATTCCCATAGGGTGTGTATATGTGAAGGATTTTACTAATTAAGGAATAAGCAAGTGAGAAGAAGAGGGTCCTTTGTGGAAAACAGTAGTATGTTAGAACATAGACCTGTTAGGGAATTCTGTAGGCATGCATCTGACCATGCTCTGCCACCAACTGGGACAAGAATAGCTTCTAGATTGATTCAGGAAATGAGAGCATTAGACGAGACAGTCTCTGGTTGCAAGTGACAAAAACTAGCCTAAATTGGCTTTCCTAAAACAGAAGTGCCCATTCAGGGCAGCAGGTGGGATTGGCCCCAGAGACCCAGGTGCTGTCCTCAGGCTGACTGTCTCCCTCTCCTGGTGCTATTCTTTCCTTTAATTTAGCCTGTCATTGGCTCTTCTCACATTGCTCCAGACTTTGGTTGGACCACCTTACCAGCCTCCCCCTGGTGGGATGGAAGCCCTTCTTTCCCCGTGACACTTGTAACAAGTCTCAGGGCCCATGTGCCTTTGCTCTGGTTGGCCCAGCCTGGAGCCCATGTGCAGGACTTTCCTTGTTCAGGCTCAGGCATGTGTTTACCCCACAGCTAGTAGCTGGTTCCACCCTGACCCATCACTCCACATGGAAAGAATAGAGGAAGGAGGGCTGAGGTGTGGCAAAGTGTGTGGCATGCTTCAGGCAATCTCCAGTACCCCCTGCCCACCCAGAATAGGAAGACTAGGGGAGGGAAAGCAAAACTCAGAAGCTTATCCCAGAAGGGGACAAATACTGAGTAGACAGAAGTAATACATCTGCTACTTCCTTTCATCCCAACATCCATGACTTGCAGGATTCTCAACATCATCAGTCAGAAGCAGCCAAATAAATGGCTCTGGGAATCTGCCAGGAATCCCTCGTGGATTTTTATTCAGCAAACTCATTTATTCATGCAGAGAGTATGCATATTCATGACCCTGCTACACCCCTGGCTCTCTGTGGGACCCTGCATATCTTTTGGTAAAAATACAACAGTCTATACTAAGAACCTACAGCCTCGAAAAGAAAGTATGTATGTTAAGAAACTCATAGAAGGGCTGGGGTTGGGCTCAGTGGTACAGCACTTGCCTCAAATGTGTGAGGTGCTGGGTTCGATCCTCAGCACCACACAAAAATAAATAAATAAAGATATTGTGTCCATCTACAACTAAAAAAAATCTAAAAATAAATAAATAAAAAGAAAGAAAGAAACACATAAAAGTGGGATGGCGATGGAACGGCTCAGGTTCCAGGTGTGTGGTGCGAGGACCAGGCAGCAGTGCCCCGAGGAAGCACCCATAGTCTGTTCCTGGGAGCCAAAAAGGAGTTGGTTGTGCAAAGGTGTGTCTCAGGCCCTTCGGACAGAAGACAAGGTCTCTGTGGGCCAGAGACGTGGAGAGTGCAACCCAGACCTAAGCCCTTGAGCACTGAACTGCCCTGAACCATTTCTTTTGTCTTTTCAGGACACTTCCTCAGAGGATGTGGAGCCATTTTTGGAAAGTGTCAACACAGGGGCTTTTTGTGGCCATGTTCTGGCCCCTCATCCCCCAGTTTGTGTGCAACTGTTTGTTTTACTGGGCCCTGTATTTCAACCCAATCATTAACATTGATCTCGTGGTTAAGGAAGTTCGAAGACTGGAAACGCAAGTGTTGTGACTGGCACTGTCCGGGCTCTGAGCGGGTCCTCCAGTCTCCCCAGTGCCTGAGCGGATGCTTTGGAGGGTGAGGGAAGAGGAGATTTCCTGTTTCTACCCCTGGTAAACAAGGTGCTGCTTTGTAGGACAAAGGCTTCAACCAGGTCCTCTCTTCTCTGCCTATGGCACACCATGGCAGCAGACTAACACCCCAGTACCTGGAGGACTGTCTGTAGCCCACACAGCCGCCGCCTCACAGGGACCTGGCTGGCTCAGGCCACCATGGCTGGCAGGACTCAGGGTCCTCAGAGGACACAGTGTGGGTGACGTCAGAAGGCCACCACATCGGCATCTCCCTCCCTGCCTCAGTTAATGACAGGTTCCTAGAGCCAAGACTAGGCTTGTTTGGGCCAGGCCTGTCCTTTAGTCAAGTTTAGGAAGACAGAGATAGGGTTTTTGTCATAGGCATAAAAAGTTACACATTTAAAAAAAAAAAAAGGGAAAACCCAGAATCCAATCAACAATTCTGTCTCCTTGGGTAGTTGCTGGATTTCAGAGGAAACCTCTAAAATGATTCAGTTTGAGATTAGAATGATGGTCGGCTTTTCCTCACTGTTTTTTTGTCATTGTTATTGTTGGTTTGTTTGTTTTCTGTTTGGGATGGGGCTCCCTTTCTCTGAGCTGGGGCTTGAGTGGCTATCGGGCAGCACCCAGAGCTCCCCTCAGGCTAAGCTGCATCAGGCTGCTTAAAGGCATTGCTTTGGGGTTTTGTTTTGTTTTTCAGAATTTAATCTGTAATATCCAGGATAGACTCTGCATTCATGCATTGAAGGAAACATTTTATAAATTGACCTCACACTGTATAATGTGTAATCTTTATTGTCCTCTTGTGGTATGTGAGCAGCTGGCATAATTATACCGAGTGCTGTAATTGTACACACAGAGTGGGAGGAAGGGCGGCCTTTGTTTTCCTCAGTGTGAAAACTGCAGGTGTGAAGTGTGAGCTGTGGACTGCCTGGAGAGGAAAACTTGCATCCACAGTGTGGGGGAGCTCCATGAACCATTCATTAACCCCTTCCACCCTTAAGTGAAGATTTCACTCAAACTTTTCATCTTAAAGTTTGGAGAAATTACTTGAAATAAAAATAAAAGATTTTTATACAGATAAATGCTCTGTATGGGGGAAAAAAAACTGGTTGTTTAGGAAACACAAATTCACATGCCCAATATAATCTGCTAGTCCTACTAAAGTCTCAGGCTTGGGGCTGGGGATGTGGCTCAAGCGGTAGCGCGCTCGCCTGGCATGCGTGCGGCCCCGGTTCGATCCTCAGCACCACATACAAAACGAAGATGTTGTGTCTGCCGAAAAAATTAAAAATAAATATTAAAATTCTCTCTAAAAAAAATTAAAAAAAAAAATAAAGTCTCAGGCTTCATGCAGACCCACATTGAGCCAAGGTGTCTTCTGTGGAAAGAGGGAGAATGTTCTTCCTTGTTTGCTCATCAGGCACCAGGGCTGCCTAACCTTTTTATACTCTGAATGCCAGAGACACTAAGGGACCCACAGTGTGTACATCCCTGGCCCTATGGGGTTACTGGTATTCTTTCTCAGTGAAAAAGTGGGAGCTGTTTGGCATGGGTACAGCTGGCCCCAGTTTAGACCACAGGTTGCCAGAATCCCAGACCTGTACCTCCAACCCCCACCTCTTGGCCTCCCACACTGCCCAAACCCCCTTCTAAGATGAGTTAATACCAGATCTCTGGGAGGGAGGACAAAGAAGATTTGGCCAAACAGGTAGACTGGGCACTTGCTTCTTAGTGCCAGCAGAGATAGACATGCTGAGATCAGGGCTGCCTCTCACATCTCCTCCCTGCTGTCAATCAAGGTGGCTTAGGAGGACGATAATGGGTGTCCATGTGAAATATTTAGATCTTGTGATTGGATTTCTCCAAATCCAGCCAAAGAAAAATTAAAAAGCGTTGGGAGGAATATTTATTCTTTGGCATCCGGTCACAGGGATTGACTGAAACAGGAAATACTCCAAAATCCAAAAGTTGGCAATCTACACAGTGGCATCTGTTCAGGTATAATGGTGCACAGTTGTAATCCTGGCTACCCAAGAGGCTGAGGCAGGAGGATTGGAAGTTCCAGACCAGCCTGAGTAACATCCCAAAATCCTCTCTCAAAATGAAAAATAAAGGGACTGGGGATGTGGCTCAAGCGGTAGCGCGCTCGCCTAGCATGTGTGCGCCCCGGGTTCGATCCTCAGCACCACATACAAACTAAGATGTTGTGTCCGCCAAATACTAAAAAATAAATATTAAAATTCTCTCTTAAAAAAAAAAAAAAACAAAAACCTAGGGCCTTATGCATGTTAGGCAAACATCTACCATAACTGAACTAAATCCCCAGCCCAGGAAATAATGTTTATTTTATTTTAGAGATGGGATCCCACTATGTTTCCCAGACTGGCCTCAAACTCCTGGGGTTTGTCCTCCCCAGGAAACTGTTAAAGGTGGAGTGGGATGGGGAATACTCTGTTAAGCAAACAGCTATGAAACTTGAATTTCACAAGGGCGAGTGTCCCCTGTGTGTCTTTATTGCCGACACAGAGCCTACAACATGGCCAAGTGCCCAGCAGGTATCGGCGCTCATTTGACCACCAGCCATCAGCAGCAAGTGAGAAGACAAAACCCACCTTTTCAAAAAAGTCGAACTAACCACAGAAAACGATACCAAGCTCAACATAGTCATGGTTTTATAAAATAGGAATGGGACTTTTGACCTTCATCAAACTGGAAGCCGAACAGACTCAATCTGAGTTCCAGGCCGGAAGGCAAACACAAGGCTCACGTGGCTTTATCACTTGGCCTCAGTTGCCTCCTCCAGAAACTGAATTCTGTTGTTCATTAATGAAAGGGAGCTTTATTTCCTTTTGCAAATGAACACGGAGTCAGTCACACTTGGGTGAGTCCTCCTCACACAAAGACTGCGGGTAGAAGAGGTACTTAAAGTTGTACTTGGTACCGGCTAGGCAGTAAGCAATCTCCTTGTCACACTTACACAGGAGCTTCTGGCATTCATCATCCGTGGATCCTGGAAGGAGTGGAGAGACTGGGGTTAAACCCTGCAGAAACTCCAGGGTCAATGCCAGGGAAATCAGCACAGCTGGGCAGAACGGGTCAGGTGTGGCATGTGTGTATGTGTGGAACAGGACATCTCGCCAGGTGCTCTCCATCAGCTTATCCCCTCCAGGAAGGAGGGCATGTCAGCCCCTGTGAAAAGGAACTTAAAATTTCAGATAGATAGTCTGATGTCCACACAATTCTGGCTTCTCTTCTGTGTCACATTATTACTGTTTCACTTGGGGATCTGCTTAGATAAGACAGTAGGGGCCTGGCAGCCATCCAGGCCTGGTTTGACCTTCCTTCAGGCCATGTGACTTACCTAAACTTTCATTTAAAACAGGAGCAGTGCTGGAGAGGCAGCCCAGGGGTAGAGAGCACTGGCCTACCATACACAAGATCCAGCCCCAGCCCTCAAGAAAAAAAACGCCCTGACTGTAGGTAGCAATCACATGACCCCTATCACCCCTCCCTCCTGGGTTTACCTTTTGAGGACATGCAAAGATAAATCCCCTCTAGCTGGGGAATTCCACTTAACTCATTAATTGGCTTAGGAAGACTTTGTAGTCTAAAAGTCATATGTTATTAATCTAGATGATGTCACTCCTTTGACAGCCATGGATATACCCAGTATGCACTTTTAATTTTTGACATAATGAACAACATTCACTATTAAATTCTTCTAATCTCCTTCAAAAGGCGTGGTGAAGAAGTGGGAGCTTGGAAAATGGCTAGCTCAGCCATGGTTTTAGAAGCTTTGTGCCTTTAAACACATGCATGAGAAACTAGAAAAATCAAACCTGGGCCAGGTGGTACTTGCCTGTAATCCCAGCAACTCCAGAGGCTAAGGCAAGAGAATCTCAAATTCAAGGCCAATTTAAGCAACTAAGTGAGGCCCTGTCTCAAAAAGGGCTGGAGATGTGGCTCAGTTGGTTAAGCGCCCCTGGGTTCAATTTCTAGTACCCTCCCCCCACTCCAAAAAAAAAAAAAAAAACACCTATGGAGATAAAGTTCTAGAATTAGTCTAGTTAGATGATGATGCCTGCCTGCCTGCAGGCTGTGAGGCTTCAAATGGGTGTGTGGGTTTTATAAAAAAGAAATTAGCAAGATTTGGTAGTCAATCCATCACTTAACACAGAGACACTTCCTCTTGTCTACTTGGAAAATAGAATGTTGGAAGGGAAAAATCTCACTCTAATTCATTTGTTAAGCTTCTGTGTAGAGCAAGGCACCCAGAAGAATAAGTCTCTGTTCCCCGACCTGAACAGTCTCCAAAGGCAGAGTCATCAGCACTCCACTTTGCAGAGAAGAAACCCTGGAAGGCATGGGGAGACCAGCACCCCCACCCAGCTCTGCCCAACTCAAGCCTCCAGCATCCAACTCCAGAGACAGGATGGGGTATTGACTCGGACCTTTAAGGTCCAAGTTATAACAGGATTATTTAAGAATTTTACTGGCATGGGAAACAGCTTATAGGTAAGAGAAAAATAAGGGGTGCAAAACATACTATATATTTTTTTAAAGAAATAATTTTTTAATATTTATTTTTCAGTTTTCAGTGGACACAACATCTTTATTTTATTTTTATGTGGTGCTGAGGATCGGACGCAGCGCCCCGCGCATGCCTGGCGAGCGAGTTACCGCTTGAGCCACATCCCCAGCCCCACCATTATATTTTTTAATTACATCTTCATAAAGGAAAACAGGAAAAACACCAGAATGGAGAGTTCTCTGGGGTAGCATCATTGGGAGTTTAATTTCCTCCACTTTTTTATACCTTGTCATTTCAAACATTTCTACTTTGGGCCATATGATGCTTTCATCATGGAAAGAAAATCCATTTTATTAAAAGGATTTGAAGAGTAGCTATTTCATTGATTAATGTATAAAGTGGGGGAAGCAGTTCAGTGGTAGAGTGTTTGCCTAGCATGTTCAAGGCCCTGTTTCCATCCCCAGCATCGCACACACATACACAAATGTACAGTATCTGTTAAATCAGAATGTCTACCTGTCATTCAGCAGCTGCACCCAAAGAAAGTGGTTGCTAGGAGCCAGGTGCAGCAGCTCATGCCTATAATCCTAGCAACTCAGGAGGCCAAGGCAGGAAGATCTCAGCAACTTAGTGAGACCCTGAGCAACTTAGCAAGACCCTGTCTCAAAATGAAAAGGGCTGCGGATGGGGCTCAGTGGTTAAGCACCCCTGGTTCAATCCCCAGTACCAAAAAAAAAAAAAAAAAAAAAGAAAGAAAGAAAGAAAAAGGAAGAAAGGAAGAGGCTTCTGGGAGCTTTGGTGACCCTCCTCTTCCCCAACTTTTATATTTTTTTTACTATAATTGATATATAATAGCTGCACATATTTATGAGGCACAGTGTGATATTTTGATACTCTGCCCCCTTAGCCTATATAAATAAACACAATTTAAGTCTTCTTTAAATGTCCTTGCTATGTAAATGTACCTCGTGACAAGCTCTCTACCTGTCTCTTCAGATTGCCCCCCAGCCCTTTCTATGCTGTAGAGGAGCCCCCAATACAATATTGGACCCAGCAATTCTAGACTTGATGCTGCCCACAAAAATCCTCAAATAAAGGCACAAATATTTACAAACACCCATGGTCTCTGCAACCTTGTGAAGCAGTTGATGGGGACATGGTCAAAATAAAGTACATTGATGACATGGACCAGCCATTCTCAACCATGGGCAGCTGAGCCTCCAGGGGGGCATCTGGCAACATCTACAGACATTTTAGTTTGTCACAATGGGGGAGAGGGTGCTACCATCATCTAGTGGGTAGAACTAAAGATGCTGCTAAACATCCCACAGTGCACAGGACAGCCCCTGGCAACAGAGAATTATGTGGCCCAATATGTCAATAGTGTCAAGGGTGAAAAGCCCTGCCACAAGTTATATCTAGCTTTAGAGAAGTAACATCAGCTAGGTATGGTGGAGCACACCTATAATCCCAGCTACTCTGGAGGCTGAGGCTGGAGGATTGTAAATTCAAAGCCAAAGAGATCCTGTCTCAAAATTTTTTAAAGGGCCAGGGATATAGTTCTGGGGTACAGCAACCTTGGGTTCAATAATCAGCCCAGCAAAATAAAAACATAAAAAACCCTCCCTGGGAGCTGAGGTTGTGGCTCAGTGGAAGAGCACTTGCCTAGCAGGTGTGAGGCACTGGGTTCGATTCTCAGCACCGCATATAAACAAATAAACAAATAAAGGTCCATCAATAACTAATAAAAATATTTTTAAAAAACCCTCTCTGGTTCTTCCCCAAAAAAGAAAGCATTCAATGTCCCCCCTCATTTTCCAATACCATCACTACCACTCTTACCCTGGGCCCTATACTCCAGCCTACACCATCCTCAAGCTCGGATGGACCACCCAGGCATCCTCCTGCTTCAGCCTTCCAAGCTGCTAGGATTACAGGCATGCACCACCATGACAGGATAATGACTGTGTTTTATTATTCCGATTTTACAGAGGAGTAAAGTGAGACTCAGAAGGAGTCGGAAACTCAACCAGGGTCACAGAGCTGGGAAGGGGTGGACCAGGAGGGTGTACCTCCCACCTTCTCCCTGAGCAAAAAAAAGTTTCTTTTAAAAACAAGATGTAAGCCTGGAGCACTGTGGGGCAAGTGGTGTATGCCTGTAATCCTAGTGACTGGAAAGCCTGAGGCAGAAGGATTGCAAGTTCCAGGCCAGCCTCAACAATTCAGTGAAGCCCTGAGCAACTAGGGAGACCCTATCTCACAAACAGAAACAAAGAAAAAACAGGCTGGGGGTGTGGCTCTATGGCTAAGCACTCCTGGATTCAATCTCTGGTACAAAAAAAAAAAAAAAAGCCTCATGGCCTCAGGAATCCAAAGGAACCATGCTGTTCAAGAAAAATAAAACTATAAGAGAAAAATAGCTCCACTGGTTAAGCTTAAAATTAAAACCTTAAAATAATTAAAACCTGCTAGTAAATATTATTGCAGGCTTAAATTTTTTTAATATATTTGTCAAGCCCATAAATGGAAAATGAGCTATATTTTATACCTATAATTAAATAAACAACTATGTTCAGAATATCTCCAAACAGAATAAGAGAATATTTTTATCCAAAAAATGCATAATAGATACTTTGGTTCTTTTCATTGGGTTCAGGGAGGACAGTTCTGTAAACGGCTACAGAATTCCACCGGCGAACATACCAATAAATATTTCATAAACATCCTTTTAGCATGGGTAGGAGCAAGCAGAACATGCAAATTGAAGAGAAAAGGAAAAGATCTTCAGCAGATCTCACCATTGAGCCATGTTTCACCTCCCTGCTGGTGCTACAAAGGGGCTGTTTAGGGCCATGTTGCCTCCCCGGGCCCCGGGCCTCAGTTTCCCTAACTTTAAATGACAGATTGCATAAGATGGTGCTGGGTCTCACTCAAGTCCTACTGTGTATTTTGTACTGGGGATTGAACCCAGGAATGCTTTACCACTGAGCCATATCCCAAGCCCTTGTTATGTTTTATTTTGAGACAGGGTCTTACTACGTTGCTGAGGCTGGCCTCAAATTTGTGATCCTGCCTGAATTTCTAGGATAACTGTGTCTCCATATGAATTCAGTTTTGTTCTTATGCCAGTTCTTCAACTCATACTATGGAGATATGGCTGAGAATCCACGCATATCTAAAATCACCCTCCAGTAACCATCATGATCACCTTCTGGCCTGCAGGGCAGACCTGTCTCCAGAGGCTGGGTTTTATTGGCAGTCACACAGAAGGAAGACAGGGGGAGGAGAAGGGGAGGAAGAGAAGAAGAACTCCCATTCAATCTGCTTATCATGTTACAAACCCTGCAACACGTAACTCGCAGGTAGGCGAACTGAGGCTTGAGCAAAGTGATGGAACCGTCATCCATCTAGGGACAAGCCATTTTCAACACAGAAATGCCAAGAATATTCAAAAGAGAAAGAAAAGTCCCTTCAATAAAGGATGCAGAGACAGCTGAATAACATCATGCCAAAAAACTAACTGGACCCTTTCCACTCACTCTATGTATAAAATTAACTCAAAATAAATTAATAAATTTAAGAGTTGAAACTAGGGACTGGGGATGTGGCTCAAGCGGTAGCGCTCTCGCCTGGCATGCGTGCAGCCCGGGTTCGATCCTCAGCACCACATACAAACAAAGATGTTGTGTCCGCCGATAACTAAAAAATAAATATTAAAAAATTCTCTCTCTCTCTCTCTCTCTCTCCTCTCTCACTCTATCTTTAAAAAAAAAAAAAGAGTTGAAACTATAAAATTAGGCTGGGTGTGATGGCACACACCTGTAATCCTAGAAACTCAGGCAGGATCACAAATTTGAGGCCAGCCTCAGCAATGTAGTAAGACCCTGTCTCAAAGTAAAACATAAAAAGGGCTGGGGATATGGCTCAGTGGTAAAGCATTCCTGGGTTCAATTCCAAGTACAAAATAAAATAAAATAAAACTGTTAGGAGAAAACCGGTAAGCTTTCCTGACCTTGAATTTGGCAATGGATTCTTAAGACATCAAAAATATGAGCTACAATAGACAAAAGTAGGTGAACTGGATTTCATCAAAATTAAAAACTTTGGAGTATTGAGGACATTATCAAGAAAAGGAGCCAGGCATAATGATGCATGCCTATAGTCTCAGAAGCTCCAGAAGTTGAGGCAGAAGATCACAAGGTTAAAGCCAGACTCAGCAAAAACGAGGCACTAAGCAACTCAGTGAGACCTTGTCTCTAAATAAAATACAAAAAAGGGCTGGGGATGTGGCTCAGTGGTCAAGTGCCTCTGAGTTCAACCCCTGGTGCTCCCCAACCCCCAACCCCCCCCCAAAAATAGAATTACCATATGACCCAGTACAGTCTATATATGTGTGTAGTGAGTGTGTGTGTGTGTGTGTGTGTATACTTTAACTAAAAACAGGTACTCAAATAAATGCTTTTTTTGTGGATGTTCACAGCGGCACTATTCACAATAGCCAGAAGGTAGAAACAATTTAAATGGCCATCCTTGGAACCATTGCAGAATGAAAGGTGGCAGAGTCATACTGTAGAACACAATTTGGTCATAAAAGGAATGAAGCACCAAAACACCCTACGATGTGGATGAACTTCCAAAATAGGACACCAAGTGAAAGAAGCCGGGGTGGAGATCCACATACCGTGCAATTCCACTCATACCACTCACACTCATTTTTATCTCTATGCACGTACCTAGTCTAAGATACCAAGTATCCTGATCTAGGTACGTGCATAGAGGTAGAAATCACATTGATAGGCTTGTCCTTGAGGTCCAAGGTGTTCCCAAGATGGGGGGGGGGGGGGGCTCAACTCTGCACAAGTGGTTCCCTGCCACATGTGCAGAAAAGAATGTCAGCACTCGGCCTGGCCGTTAGGGTAGAGAGAGATTTATTTAGGAGAACAGACACACATTAAAGGGAGAATGCCAGCCATCTTCAGAGGGAGAGAGCAGCCCCTGGGTGTGGGGTGTTAATACTCATAGAGGGGCAGTTGGGGGCTGGACTAGAGGTGGAGCCAGGGTGGAGTCACACAGTTTTGCACCAAGTTTTCCAGTTGCCCTCGGTTATCTTTTGCAGGGAAGAGTGTGGGTCAAGGGCTAGGTCCAAGGGCTAGGCCAAGGGCACAGGCTAAGGACTTGGGCTAGCTTTCTTTGCTTTGCATTTCAATGGTTTCCTGCATTTGCTTTTCTAGGTAGACCCAGTCTATCTTTTTCTGCATCAGGTGCTGGTGATAAGGAGAAATGGGAGGGTGGGAGACTGGGGACTGGCTGTGGGTATAAGTTTTTTTTTTTTTTTTTGCTTGTTTGTGTGTGTGTGTGTGTGTGTGTGTGTGTTGCAGTGCTGAGGATTGGACCCAGGACCTTATGCATGCTAGGCAAGCATTCTATTGTACAGCCACATCCCCAGTCTCTATTGGGTATATTGTTTGAGGAGAGGCATTGAGAATATTTTGATAATGGTTGGGTGACATTGTGACTATATTATAACTGAGTTGTATGCTTTAAAATGATGAATTTTGCATTATGTTTATTCTCATTTAAAAGCAAAAAAGTGATAGAAGCAGTTTTCTGGTTCATTTCTAACTCTTCAGATAAGTCTGAGTCTCACTGACTGAACTTTAATTCTGCTTTAAAATTTATTTGAAAGGAAACTATAAATGGAAAGCACCATTGAGTCAGTCTGTCTCTCTCTCTCTCTCTCTCTTCCTCCCCCACCCCCCTTTCTCTCTCTGGTTCTGGAGATTGAACCCAGAGCCACTCACCACTGAACTTTACTACCAGCCCTTTTCATTTGGAGACAGGTTCTCCCTAAATTGCCCAAGCTGTCCTTGAACTTGCAATCCTCCTGCCTCACCCTACTGAGTCACCTATAGGTGAACACTACCATGTGTGACTGAGTCTTAAAAATAAATGTCTCACTCATTTTTTTTAGAGAATTTTTTTTAATATTTATTTTTCAGTTCTCGGCGGACACAACATCTTTGTTGGTATGTGGTGCTGAGGATCGAACCCAGGCCGCACGCACGCCAGGCAAGTGTGCTACCTCTTGAGCCACATCCCCAGCCCATGTCTCATTCATTTTTATTTTTCGTTGCCTTGTTTAAAAATCAGTAAGGTTGGGCTGGGGTGTGGCTCATTGTTAATTTGCCTAGTATATGAGGTCCTGGGTTCCATCTCCAGTATCAGAAAAATAAATAAATAGATAGATAGATAGATAGATAAAATAAGAAAGATTGCCTTGGAGATACCTAACATTTTTAATTGTAGTTTTTCTCTTGATGTTAGGAGACGTTGGTCAGGTACAATGAATATGGAGATGTTAGGATGCAGTATGATAATCATTCTCATGTTTCTTGTGGTTCAAGATAAACTAATACAGTGTGGAAACCAAAAAAAAAAAATTAATAAACTATTAGTAGATAGGTAAAAAGCCATGCCAGAATTCAATGTAGAACTCTTGGATACAGTTATCAGCCAGAGTGGTTTTCTCTGTTTAGGAAGGAATCAAGTTTGTGGCCTAGCTCAGTGGTACAATTGCCTTAGCATGTGCAAGTCCCTGGGTTCAACCCTCCATACCTCGGAATCAATCAATCAATTAAGTAACTAAGTAAACAAGACTGTAATCCCAGCAATTTAGGCAGCTGAGGCAGAAGGATCACAAGTTGGAGACCAGCCTAGGTTAACTTAGTGAGATCTTATCTCAAAAAGTAAAAGAGGGCTGGGGATGTAGCTCAGTTAGGTAGTGCACCCCTGGGGTTCCATTCCTGGTACCAGAAAAGCCAAACTAAACAAACAAAAAAAAAAAGGATCAGCAAATATTAGAGAGATGTGAAAGTTAAGCAGCGATGAACTGAGACTTTCTCCTCCCCTCCACACAATTAAAAGAGAATTGAAGGAGAAACAGCTTCCTCTTGGGGGGGCTCAGGGTGAGCTAAAGCTGCTGCCCTGCACTCGCCCAGTCCTGCCCTCAGTGGGGTGTCGCTGGGTCACGATCAGGCAGGTTCTCTGTTGGGTCACTTATTCCATGGCCCCTGCTAGGCATGAGGCACAGTGTCATGTCACTTCAACCTCATACCAGACAGGCTCCAATTCCACCCGCAGTGTACAGACTAGGAAACAGACACTGGGAGACCAGGGCTTGGCCAACGAAATGAACTGGAAATGAACCGGCACAGGAATTTTTTTTTTTTTCTTTTAACATTTTCGCTTCACCATGACCCATCCATTCCCCTGAGACAGGACAGAAGAAACAAGAAACAGGTAGAAAACAGACATCAAGGAAGGACAAGTGGCGCCCCTGAATAGCGTGGGCAGCTGAACCAAAGTCACCTGTGTGAATTTGGGGTGACGCAAAATATCACACAGAATACCTTTTATAAGCTTCAGGATGGCTTCCCCGTCTCCCGGCCTCAGGCTCCCCAAAAAAAACGAGGGGCAAGAGAAGGTCACCAGAGGCTGATGAGAGAGAGGGAGCGCATTTGGAAGTGGGCTTTTGTTTGGGGGGGATACTGTTTCTTAGGACATTCTATCCGAAAAAGGCAGAAGGGGTGGGATTACAAAGGAACAGGTGAGTGTAACTCAACCCCAGGGGTGCCTACTCCTGGAGCCACACTGGGGTAACGCCCAAGTTACTGCGGAATGCAATAATTGTTCAGGACCCCGGGGCATCAGGACCTAAAGGCACATGCATCCAGGCTGGCTCCCCACAGAAGTTTCACATGCTTCCCCAGGCCAGTCTGTCTCTGAGGCCTGTCACTCCCAAATTTCTGGGAAACCCATAAATCTACCTGTGCACTGTTAATTAGCCCACCAATAAATAGGTTAAGTCAAAAGAGATAGGACATTTTAAGAAACCTATGATTTAGGGAACCTTACAGTACTATCAGATAATGATCAGATAATGGAGACAAGGTCAGCCTAAAGATCCCGAGAATGACCAGGACCACCATAAACCATCTGCCGATCACCAGACTGATGTCATTCCTACGTGACAGGCAGGTGCCACCATGCCCAGCTTTGTTTGGTTTTGACACGTTTCCAATAAATTGCTGACATCTGTGCACTTTAACCTAAAATACTTCAGGCCAAGTATTCCTTTCCCTTTCAACATTTGTTTTTTCTTTTTTTTTTTTTTTTTTGGTATTGGAGATTGAACTCAGGGACCCTTACTTAACCATTGAACCACATCCCCAGCCCTTTTTATTTTATTTATTTATTTATTTATTTATTTTAGTTTTCAGCAAAACATCTTTTTTTTTTTTTTTTTAATGTGGTGCTGAGGATCGAACCCGGGCCGCACGCATGCCAGGCTAGTGCGCTACCACTTGAGCCACATCCCCAGCCCCCCTTTTTATTTTTTACTTTGAGGCAGCATCTTGCTAAACTGCTTTGGGCCTCACTAAATTGCTGAGACCGCCTTTGAACATCCAATCCTCCTGCTTCAGCCTCCAGAGTTGCTGGGCTTACAGGCTTGTGCCACCGCACTCCACTTAACTTTTTTTTTTAATTTTTTTTTAGTTGTAGATAACACAATAGCTTTATTTTATTTATTTTTATGTGGTGCTGAGGATCGAACCCACTGCCTCATGCATGCGAGGCAAGCGCTCTACCACTGAGCCACAACCCCGGCCCCTCAGCTTGACTTTAATTCATGAAGACATTCTCTTTGCAAAACATGGAAGCATACAAAGAACATGCAGTTGCCCTCTACCCTCGTGCCCTTCAATCCTGTCCCTAGGACAATCATGGCCACCCTAAGTTTGGAGTCTATCCTTATACATCTTTTTCTGAGCTTTCTATATGCCTACATCAAGCCGTGGAAGGTAGTATGGTACTATTCTGCAAGATTCTTTTATCCTTTTTTCTTTTTTTCAAACACAAATAAGGCTGTACTTGAAAGTCATTCTGCAGTTGGTTTTTCAGTCAATATCTTTCTATGTCGGCATATATTTCTATCTTACTCTGTCTTTGGTTGCAGAGTATTCCACAGTGTGGAAACACTGTGGGTTTTTAACCCAGAATCCTTCTGATGGTTGTTTATACCTGGTGTCATTCTATCCTTTTCTTGTTTCTTCTTTTTAAAGATTTTTAGGGGGGCTGGGGATGTGGCTCAAGCGGTAGCGCGCTCGCCTGGCATGCATGCGGCCCGGGCTCGATCCTCAGCACCACATACCAACAAAGATGTTGTGTCCGCCAAAAACTAAAAAAAAATAAATATTAAAAATTCTCTCTCTCTCTCTCTCTCTCTCTCTCTCTCTTTCTCTCTTAAAAAAATAAATTTAAAAAAAAAAAGATTTTTAGGTATAGGTAAACAAATACATTTATTTATTTATTTATTTATTTATTTATTTATTTATTTATTTATTTATATGTGGTGCTGAGGATTGAATCCAGTGCCTCACACATGCTAGGCAAGTACTGTATCACTGAGCTACAACCACAGCCCCACTATCTATTTTTCCTTTTTGTCCAGACACTAAATGAATAGGTTTCTGTGTACGTTTGCGTGTGTGTGTTTCATAAGTAAAAAATCTCTTGTACATAAAACCTAAGGGATGGTCTATGGAGAGTTAAGAACAACCCTGTGTTATTACAAGAAGAGCACAGGAATCACCTGGCTCTTCCGGGATGCCCAAGGGACTCTTGGGGACACTGATGTGTACCCTGCTGTGACTCACCACACAGGATGCGCTGGTTGTCACACTGCCAGGAGTAGCGCTCCAACTTGGGTCTGCAGCCAGCCTCCTCTGCGCGAGTGTAGCAGCAGTCATGGTGGTAGCAGCACCTGCAGGTGTCACACAGACAGGCCAGCAGGTGGGTGCCTGCAGGAAATTCTTGCATCCTCCCTTGCTGGGGCTACTGGTGAGTGCAGACCCCTATGGAGACAGTGCCTTCCGGTGGAAGCTTTATCCCTGGTAAGCTCAATGCTAGGGAAAAATCCCACTGGTTCCATGAGCCCTGCACAGCCTCCATCCCTGGCCACCCCCAGGCAGCCTCCTTGCCTTGCTCTGAGCCTCTGTGCTCCAGCCATCCCAGCCTCCTTTCTGTCCCTCCAGCAAGCCAAGCCCCTTTCACCCCAACTCTGTCCATGTGGCACCCTCTGCCTGGGCACCTCCCCTTGGGATGTCATGGCCTCCTCCTGTCTCCCCAGGCTATACTGTCTCCTGTCACACCCTTTCATAAAACCCAGGATCCCTCCCTTCCGGGCAGGTACATAAGGAAATCCTCATTATAAACCTCGTTAACATCCATCTTTCTGGGATGACCAAAGTTCTGTGAGGACGGCACCTCTGTCCCAGGCCCTCCCGGCCTCGATAAACATTCACTGTTGAACAGTGACCCGGGGAACACCCACAAATGCCGTCAGACCTGTCATTCATTCGTCTACCCACTCATTCATCCACTGGTATCTCTCCACTTGTCTGAGCCCTCAACAGACCGGCCCAGGCGGTCAGCCAGTTCCTGCTCTGCTCTTAGGAAGCCCCCAGTCTGGGGAGGGAGACAGATAAGCCACCAGACACAGGAACGGGAAACACGTTAAACAGAGGGACATTGAGAGCCCAGAGGAGATGGCAGACCCAGTGAGGCTCCAGAGAAGGTTCCCTGGAGACAGTGTGGCTGAGCTGCCTCTGAAGGACACGCAGGAACCAGCCAACCAGAGTCGGGGAGGTCACTACCGGTGGCAGGAGCATCTGTAGCTCAAGGGTTAGTCAAGACCTCTCAGGGACAACCAGGACCTCCAACTAGGAAAGAGGCAGCTGAACTTGGCACAGTGTACCTATTAGGGGTGCAAGTAGTTGCACCCCTTGGAGCCTCAGGGCCTGCATCTGTAAAATGGGGACAAGCACCATGACTATCTCCAAGCTGGCCATGAGAGTAAATGAGGAAGTCACAGGAAGAGCTCAGCCTTCCAGGATCAGACCCTTCTCACATGGTTGCAGAGGGCAGGGGTTGGGGCATGAATGCAGTCAGACTGCCCGAGTTCAAATACCAGGTCCCACGCCTTACTCTATGTAGCCCAGACAGGTAACTTAACCTTTAAGCGCCTCAGTCTCCTTGTCCATGAAATGGGGTTGATGTGAGGATTCAAAGGGATGCTCGGAGCAGTTCTGGTGTGTTTAAGCCTGGTTCTAGTTATATTACCTTCTAGGCAGCATAGTTAGCCCATGGTCAGGGTAAGAGGCAGCTGTCACCAAGACGTGTCCTCTCTGGCCACATAACCCAGGAGGCAGCACCACATGCTGGGATCTTCCTGCAGGAACCCTCAACTTCAGCTTTGGGTACTTCCTCGTGGGCCTCAGGGGGCAGGAGCAACTTCTAGCCTGGACCCAAATGTACACTCACCAGTCAATGGCATCCTGGGGCTGGCCATGGCCACCCAGGCCACAATAGCAGCCGTAGTTCATGTAAGCCATAGGGGTTCGGGTGCCGACACAGTTCAAAGTCCCTGCCAGTTCCAGGATCCCACGCCGGTGCACATGTGACCTCTTAGATGCTGAGCGGTAAACAAAGGTGAGAGGCTTCAGGTCAGGACTCCCCTGGCCCTAGGGAGGGACATTAGACTGCGAAGGGCCTGGATGTTGCAGCCTGTCTGGGTTCAAATCCTGTTTCCTACCTGTGTGACCTTGGATAAATTAGGGACCGCTGTGTACCTTGGTTTCCTGATTTGGGAAATGAAGGAAAACGTAACCTCCCCTAGCAGAATAAAATGAGACGGAGTGTGCAGCCTCTAACGCCTACAGTCACACCCTCAAGGCAGCTCTGAAAGGAAAATGAGTCGCAGACTACACCAAGTAAAAGGTGATGCCATGGCCTTCGTGCTGGCTGGTCCCTCTTCCTGGGACACTCTGATTCCTGACCCCCTTCCCTTATCAACTCTAGACACAGTCTCTTTGCAAGTTCTGCAGTAAATGCTAGTTCAGCTGCCTGTACGGGGCACTGCGCATCAGAGATGACGTCACCAAGTGCTCCTGTCACCAAGGAGCACTCCTCTGGGGGCTTTCCAGTCCCTGGGCTCCACAGTTCTCACCCAGACTCTGGCTCAGGGCTTTTGGATTTCCTTATGTTCACTGCCTGGGAGCAGCGTTCTCCTAGTTTGGGAAGCTCCCCTGACCTGGGCCTGGCCATTTGTCTGGATCCTGGCAGAGCCCTGACACATAACAGTACCCATTAGCTGTGATGGAAACCCTTGTAGTTGACAACTGGGAAAGAAGAGGCCATCTGGGAAAGATGGCCCTCACATTCTCACAGCCCATAGCCCCTAAGCTGAGGCTCTGACCCAAGCTTCTGACCCACGAACCAGTGTTCCCTCCTCCCTGCCCAGAAACGCCAGTGACAGGGCTGAGGGGCAGCAGCGGAGCAGAAACTCATGCCCGGGCTTGTGTCCTGGGCATCTGCTCCCCAACACACCAGGCCCGAGGTCAGTGCAGGTGAACGCCTAGCATGTAGACATCACTTTCTCTTGATTAGGACCTGTCTCTCTACAGTGGCTCTTTGGAGGAGTCCAGGCCAAATCCAAATGGCGTTGTATTGTTCACAGTGGGGAAAAAGTAGCATATTAGTGGTGGTGGGGGCCACAGCTCCCTTTGTGTCAAAAAAAGAGGAAAAGGGGGGCTGGGGATGTGGCTCAAGCGGTAGCGCGCTCGCCTGGCATGCGTGCGGCCCGGGTTCGATCCTCAGCACCACATACAAACAAAGATGTTGTGTCCGCCGAGAACTAAAATAAAAAAATAAATAAATAAATTCTCTCTTTCTCTCTCTCTCTCTCTCTCTCTCTCTCTCTCTCTCTCTCTCTCTCTCCCCCCCCTCTCCTCTCTCTTTAAAAAAAAAAAAAGAGGAAAAGGCAAAAAAATGAGTTTAGAGTTCAAAAGTTTACCTGTCCTCACTCTCCCAGCAACCTACACAGTGCTTCAAACCTTCCATGGCTCCTATGGGCTCTGGATAAAGCTCAGGGGCCCCACTGCACCCCAAGGCCCAGTGGGGGTCAAGTCCTCCCACTCCTCCAGGGCCCACTCTCCTGCACCAGGAATCCTGTGCTCTCTCCAGTCATACCCAACACATGCACAATCTACTGCAAATGCTCTTACCCAATCTTACCAGGCTCACAGACCACCTCCCTCCACAACTGCCTCAGCCCCCAGGTGGCCCCAGGGACGCTTGTCGGACTGTGCTGCTGTCTGCTTAAGAGGATGACCCTCCAACCTGGGTGATATTACAGAGCAAATCTCTGACAGGCAGCTCTGAATGCCCTGGCACTTGATAGGCTTCCAGAAAAGGTCCCTTGACCTCTGGATCCACTAAGCTCCCTGGAACACATCCACCCTAAGCACCCCAGACAAGGTCCCAGCCTCAGTACCATATTTTGAAGCTTTCTGCAGAGTTCCCACCACCAACACCACCATCTGACCACTCTCTGGCATCCTGAGGTCTAGGAACAGACCTAAGAAGGGCTCAGGCATGGGGCGTGTTTGAAACCGAAGAAAACACTCCCTTTGTGCCAACATAGGTGGGGCAGGTCAGGCTGGGGTCTGTTTGCTCTGTCTGCCCGCGGGCAGCCTCCTTTGGGAGGGCTTGGGCTGGCAGGGTATCCTGTGAGCCCCGGGTCCATGCATCTTACTTCGCAGTGTGTCCAGGGTTCATGTGAGTTTTCCCCGGGGCTGTCTCAGGGGTCCCTGGGTTGTGCATGCAGCTACTCCCCTCCAAGCATTTTGCTGAATCTGCAGCCTGGGTCTGAGGAGTTGTGCACCCCAGTGCCCAGGTGAGGGGGGTGCTGTTCCTGTGTGGCTGTCTTAGGGTGCCTGTATGTTCCCTGAGTATGCTGCTCAACTGTGGGCTCCAGAAATGGGCAGCCACCAAGGGGACCTCTCTGAGGGTGACCCCAGGGATAGATGAGAAGGAGACCATATGTTCTTCACCCACCAGCAAGCCCAGCCCCTCTACCCCTGCTCGCCACCCCCATGAGGTCTGAGATCCAACCTCAGACCCCACAGACAGAGTGATTGATGGTCAGCTCACCAGAATGGGGATCAGGACGGCAGGGGTAGGGGCTCTGAGTGGCTCTGGAGGCTATTTGAGGGGAGGACTCTGAACCTCTGGGGAAGGTCAGGGCTGGTTCTGAGTCCTTAGGTAGAGTGTGCTACGTGGGAGGCCCTGGACAGAAGTAGGGGACAGGGTTACTGCGTCCCTGGGATGGATGAGTGGGTGGATATCAGAAGAGAGGGCTGGGGGTTGTGCAGCTCCTGGGGACCTGGGGCAGGCTGGTGAGTTGGAGTCCCTAGGGAGGGCTGGAGGAGGTCGGGTCATCACTTACCCACGCTGGGTCCGGGGCCAGGTCCCAGCAGCAGCAGCAGCAAGAGTAGCAGCATTATTGGGGAGCACGGAGGTAGCAGACCCATGGGAGGGTGACAGGTGTGGGCCAGGCTGGCGGGCAGTGCAGTCTTCAAGCCTGGCCGACCCCCACCTCTGGCCCCGCCCCCGCCTCACCTTCCCGCGGTCTGGGCGGAGCCAGGCAGGGGCGGGTACCAGGGACTGCGTCCGGACCTCTGCGTGTAGGTCCCCCAGTGGGCTGGGAGGCCAATCAGGTTCCTGGGGCCAGGAGAGAGAGTCTTGCTCCCGAGTACCAAGAATTAAATAACATTCGTTGATATTATTACCTGAAGCGCCTCTGCGCTGCTCACCTGGGCTTCCAAAAGGAGTGGAGGCTCGGGGGAGAGGATAGCACTGAATTCATCTCACCATTTTAAGATACAGGACACTTTGCGCTCCTGTTGCCTCTCAAAATCAACACTCTACAGTGTCCCTGCTACTGCTGCCACCATAGTGCAGGAACAGGTGATCAAAGTTTTGCCCCAGGTCACACAGTGCCTTCTGGTAAAAGACAGGACTGCGATGGGGGAGGGCAGGAAGACCACAACCACATCTTCCCACACCCTCCTGCCTCCCGTTTCTCTTGTGTCCAAGGGTCATGTCGCTTCCTCCAAGAGGCCTCATGAGCCAAGAAAAGCATACACAATAGGTGCCCGATACAGAAAAGAAGTGACTATTGTGTGCGGTATCTGTTGCTTTTTGACTCTGATGCTCTAGCTAGCACTACCCAATTTGTCACCAATTTCTGTTGCTTTTACCTGATAAGTAAACTGCCAATGGAACCCTGCATACCACCTTCTATCTCCATGGCCAGACTCTAGGAACAATAATGCAGTAGGTAAAACTGCCACTCTGGCTATTTCAACACCACCGGCAGCACAGATGGGTGACCTTAACACAACCTGAGTCCCCTTTCACCGGAAAGCACTAAGGATCAGAGAAGCCAAGTGAAGTACAGGAACCCAGATTCGACCTCATTTTTACATGGTGCTGAACCTGTCTGCCTCCTTCTATGAAAATCCAAGCTTTGATTCCTAGCCTGCCACCAGGAGGAACACTTTTCCCACTGGAGTGTGAGCTCTTTGGGCAAAATCCAGGTCTCCTTCCTCTTGTGTGTTCAGCCCTTCTCTGCCTGGCCCACGGTAGGTGCTCAGTAAAGGCTTTCCCATATACAATAAGGGTTTCAGACGGCCCAGGACTTGGGGTTGGAGAGAACTTGAGTGACAAACCTCAGTGTGCTACAATCATCAGGAAATGAGCCAAGATTCCCTTATGTTGGCACTCAGCCCCTCTGCTCAGGGTGGACCCCCTGCAGACAGCTAAGTGCCTTAAAACTGAAGTGGAGGGACAGGATGAGAAATCAATTAACATGAAGAAGAGAAAGGTAATCCTGAAACCTACCTCACTTCCTCAATCATTCATTCATACATTCATTCATTCATTCGCTTAGTCCCCAGCAGGGACTGACCCCTATACTGTGAAGGAGCACAGGGAGATCAGACCAATTCCCACATCCAGAAGATCTCTGTGGGCTGAAGGCACACCTATGAAAACACCAAGGGACCAGAAGATGTGACTAAGCAGCCATAGAGGGCAGCACAGGGCTGTGGGCCTCTTCGTCTCAGTCTGGGTGCCCCCTGATACCCCTGAAAGCCCGATTCTGGACCAGTGGATTATTTGGAAAGCGTATCCATGGAGCAGAGGGAATTGGAAAAGTGAAGAGATAAAAGCTGGAACATGGGTGGGTTCTAGAGGTGACCACAAGAAGGGTCACTAAAGTTTAGTCTCAAAAGGATCTCCTAGGGGTTCATCTATTGCATCTTAATTGTCTGCCAAAAGGGATAAATGGGAGAAGCATGTCCTGCCCTCCCCCCCCACCACTCCTTTCTCCTATTGGTTGAGGGCAGCCCCCAGGGGGAGTGGGGGCAGGAAGCCAGAGGTTCCTGAATCTGGTCAGAGACCACACGGACTGTTTGCAAGAGTCCTGCCTGGAATCTGAGCGGAGGGGAGAGGATGTGAGGTGGAGGTGAGCCATTGTCCGGCCCTTCTCCCAGCCAGGTTAGCAGTGGCACTAGAGTCAAAGAAAACTCTCCAGCCAGATGTCTGAGCAAAACCTTCCAGAGGGGATGGAAAATGATGAGAAAATAAGAGAAAGCACCCTAAGCAGAGGAACCTGCCCCCCTTGGGTGCACGTGGAGATTCCTCGAATGCGGGGAAGGGGCAGAGGCAGGGGAAGACGGTGCAGGCCTCCACCTGGTGGACAGTCTGGGCACCAAGATCAGCCAGGAAATGAATGGAAGGAATATTTGTAGGAGTGGAGGGAGAGGGAGAGTGTGTGTGTGTGTGTGGCTGGGGGACTGATCAAGAAGAAAGTTCACACCATAAAGCAGGTCTGACACCCGTTTGGACCATAGCCTGTTGACTATCTTTGAGGGTCCTCTTCCCATGACAGGTTTATTTTGGTGAGATCTCATGTTTTTCTGAGCACATTTTGTCTTCTACGACATTCTGTGGACCCTGATGAATGTCAGTGTGTACACATAATGATGAAACAGCAGACACTTTTTCATAACCATCTTCTTTCTGTATCTGGTGGAGGCTGGATTTTAATAGAACAGAGTCCTCTTTTTTTAGAACAGTCTTTTGAGATGGAGATCACAAATCTTTTGGCCCAAACTATGTATAATCTTAGTTTAATTTAATCAACTTCAATGAACATCTTGTGTTTGTTTGTTGTTTTGCAAGGCTTTTTGTTTTTTGTTGTTTTGGGGGTACTGGAGATTGAGTACAGGGGCACTTAACCACTGAGCCACATCCTCAGCCCTTTTTATTTATTTTTTATTTACAGACAGGGTCTCCCTGAGTTGCTTAGGGCCTCATTAAGTTGCTGAGGCTGGCCTCGAACTTGAAATCCTCCTGCCTCAGCCTCTCCAGCCACTGGGATTATAGGCATGTGTCACTGCACCCAGCTCAATGAACATCTTTTGATGATCAATGTGAAAACATTTTCATTTTAGAGTGAGAAGGACAAGTGCCCAGCATGTATCAGACATGCATCTGTCAGTCTCTTCATCCTCATGATATCTTCAGAAACTAGTAGGATTCTTGGCTCACGCAGAACAGATCTGAGGCCCGGAGGTGGCCCCACAGGGACTTGCTGTCAGAGCTGGGGCTGCAGGGACCAAGGGCTGGTGAGTACAGAATGCTGGGAGGTGCTGGGAGGCGCCCATCTGGGCAGTTTACCTTCAGCCTCAACCCCTCTCTGGAGTCCACCTCACTCTCTGGGTCTCCCTGGGGCATCAGAAACTCAGGCAGACAAAATCTCCTGACAGGAGCCACATCACATTCCTGAGCTGGGAAAAGACAAGCCTGTAGAATCCTGGGGGAGATTTGCCTTTTTGCACATTAATCACACAATAAAGATATCACTTTTACATATTTAGTGTTTATTTTTATGTTTTTAGTTGTAGGTGGACACAATACCTTTATTTATTTTTTTTTTTACCCAGTGCTGAGGATCAAACCCAGGGCCTCACATGTGCTAGGCGAGTGCTCTACCACAGAGCTACAATCCCAGCCTCACAAATTTACTTTTTATAGTGTGAATTTTTGGTGTGAAAAACAAAAACTCATAACGAAGGTCAATGTCAAGGAGGTCTCTCCCATGTTCTTTTGTAAGTGTTTTATGCTTCAGATCTTACACTTCAGGCTCTTGTCCTTTTGGGTTTGGTTATTGTGGATGGTGTAAGACAAGGGTCCACTTTCCTTCCTTACTTGTGGAAATACAGTTCCTCAGTGGCATTTATTTAAGAGACTATCCATTCCCCATTGTGTCCTCTTGGTGCCCTGTGGAAAACTAGTTGACCATCCAGGTTCATAAATGAGAATAATTCAGCCGGCCATGGTGGCACATGCCTGTAATCCCAGCGGCTCAGAAAGCTGAGGTAGGAGGATCACAAGTTCAGATCCAACCTCAGCAATTCATTGACACCCTAAGCAACTTGGCTGAGACCTGTGTCTAAACAAAATTTTTAAAAGGGATGAGGATATGATATGGTCCCTGGGTTCAATTCCCAGTTTTTTTTTTTTAAATGACTATCTGAAAAAGCCAATACATCAAAAACCATATGTTTAGCAAATCTAGGGGCCATCATGTCACTCTGTGAGGCACTGAAGAAGGATGCTACACATGTCTCGCAGAACCAAGGTTACCTGGAATCTGCAGGTAGACTTGACTTGCTTCTGCAGATTATCCATTTCTTCATTTCCCCCCATGATTTAAACTTGCTTTCATCCAACAAGGTACCATCTTGACACAATTTTATTTATTTATTTTTATTATATATCATGTTTTTAATACAAACTTTAAAAAATCTGGAACAATATAAACTGTACAGAGTTGATCAATCTTGTTTTTAAACTAAATCTCTAACACACCAATGTCCCATTCCAAAATATTGCACAACATTCTGAATACAAAACACTTGACTGTATTCCTCCTTCACTAAAGAAAAAAAAAAAGTCATTACCCTGATACCCTGGCTCCTCTCCAGTTGCTTCAATGCCCCCTCCCACTCTTAGGGAGATAATTAGAGAATCTATAGCTCCCTGCATTGAGAAAAAGACATCATTCTGGATTGACACTTTACATTCTTCACAAGATAATCCATCTTTTGATTTGTTCCTGGGAAAGAGGGATAGATAGAGGATGGGGAAAGGGGAGAAAAAGGTTTATTCTCCTCTTTTTTATTTTAAAGTTTGTTTTTCCTGAAAAAAAAATCAATTTCTCTCCTCTTTTTAAGAAAAAACCTTGAAAAAAATTACAATTCTTATGTTAAAAATATACTTATATTATATATACCTCTTACATTTGACAAATGTAGCAACTTATTTTTTTTAAGAGAGAGTGAGAGAGGAGAGAGAGAGAGAGAGAGAGAGAGAGAATTTTTTTTTTAATATTTATTTTTTAGTTCTCGGCGAACACAACATCTTTGTTGGTATGTGGTGCTGAGGATCGAACCCGGGCCGCACGCATGCCAGGCGAGCGCGCTACCGCTTGAGCCACATCCCCAGCCCATAAATGTAGCAATTTATTCAATACAAATGGACACCAAAAAATGTAAAAAATAAAAAATTCCTACGAAAACCAGGTAAATTAGTGCAGATTTTCATTTGCTTTCTTAAAAAAAAAATAAATTTGAAGCAAAAATGCCTAGATTTCAGACGAGACAGACTGAACCAGGCCCAAAAGCCACTGAGCCATGCTCCTGAACACACATTATTCTTCGTATTTCAAGAGACAGGAAGGGATTGGTCTCCCCCCCTCCCTGCCTGTGGAGAAAAATGAGCTGGCCTGGGTGTGGGTGGTACCAGTGCGTGTGTGCACAGGAGGGGCCAGAAGGGGGATAAGGCAGCATCCAACCTTTCCCAGAGAGGAGCTGTCTGCCTGGGCCTGTCACCTGCATGGGAGCTGAGGATGAGGGACAGGGTGACCCAGACTGGGCTGGCCCAAGAGGTCTAGAGGAACAGATGGTGCTGGGCTGAGAAGCCAGGGCCTTGCCCTGATGGGGAGGTAGAGCTGGTGCCCATTATAGGGAGGGGAGGCCGACAGTGTCTGTCTGGGCCAGACTCACTGCCACAGCAGGACCCACATGGGGTCCCGGGAAGAATGGAGTGGGGTGGGGTGCCAGGACTTTGGTGCTTTCTGGTGACGGAGCCCTGATGCCAAGTGCCCCATTACCAAAGCACTGTGGCTCAGAAGCTATGCCATGGAGTGGGAAAAAAACTCTTCTGCAGAGGAAGGGGAGCCAATTCCCTTCTGTATCACAAGTACAATGGCTGGGAGGACCACATGCCTGTCCAGCCTGGCTTACCCAGGAGACCACGCATCACAGCATCAAGGTCCAGGGTAGGAAGGGTAAGGGCAGTGAGGGGGATGGCAAGAGAGAGGTACCGAGAAACTATCAGGTAGGGACACAGATGGAGTGAAATAACACAACCAGAAGACCAAAAAGTCACAATGCAAGGCTCAGGACTGCTCACGATAGGCACTGACTGACTCCAAATGCGGGTCCTATCTCTCTGTCCCCAACTCCCCACCAATGGAACTCAGGTAAGCAGCTCCCATCCTGGGTAAGGTGGCACAACAGGGTCACTAAAGTCTAGGGACTCTCTTAGGCAGCAGAGGCTTGGATATTCCTTCTACCCTTCAGAGCTTATGTGTGTGTGTGTGTATCACACACATGTATATTGTGTGTGTGTATATATATATATATTTTTCCTATATATATATGTGTATGTGTGTGTGTGTGTGTGTGTATTTTTTTCTCTCATTTTTTTTTCCTTTTTGATCAAAAACAAAAGTGCAGATCCGTCTGCTGTCTGGAAACCAGTTCCTTCTTCAGTGCTTTCCCCTGGGAGTGCCTTAGGCTCAGCCAATGTCACCCCCTCCATACTGCCTTACAAAAAACTGACAACCCACCCCCAGCCCATTCCCCAACCTCATACATAAATATACACTTGCTGTAACCCAGAATCACATCCAGAGGGAAGTTTCACATGGCTTGGACTCCTTTAGAACAGGACAGCAAACCACATACACTCACAGGGGTGTACATGTACACATACATATACGCGTACACACACACACACACACACACACACACACACACACCTTATTCCCACCTCCTAGCCCGCAGCCTCAAGCCCAGGGAAGAAGGGCTGCATCAGAGAAAGAGGCCATGCTTATGAAGGATGCTGGGTGTCCAGAGCCATGATAATCGCCTAGGCCTGTTGGGGTCGGTGGGTGGATGGGGCCACAGCACAGAGATGAAAGGATTTCAACAAGACAAAGTGCAAACCTCCCTGTAGTCACCAGACATTAGCTCCTGGGGAAAGGTGTCAAGTGGCTAGCCAGAAACTCCCTGTGGCCCAGCCTGAGAGGGAGTGTGGGCTGGGGTCAGACCTATTTGGGTGGCAGGGCCCAAGAAGTCCTGCTGAGGTTGGGTGGCTTTGAGTGAGAGGATAGCTGGGGGGCAGGCAGTGAAATGGGCCAGCCTCTCCCTACTTGGGGGGTTTGGCCCCAGCTACAGCTCTTCCTTCCCTGTGAGCTTGGACACACCAATCATAAAGGAGTGTGAAGGAGGGAGGAGGGAACAGGGAGCAGCAATTCACATCTGGACCATTCTTAGCATAGGAAGCCACTAATTAAAGATGTTATATAGAAAACCACATGTGAAAGAAAGAAAGAAAGAAAGAAAGAAAGAAAGAAAGAAAGAAAGAACCCAAATCAACCAAATAAATCAGAAGCAGGCAGGAAAATGGTCGGGGTAGAGGAGGTTGAGTTAACCACGATTCGATGTTTCAGGAGCCCACTCCCACTCCATGCCTGGGCTGGATCTTTCTTCTAGAAGTGAGAGTGAGAAGACTGGAAATATTTTTGTACAGTTTTCTTTTCCTCTTTTTTTTTGGCCTTTCCTCTCCTTTCCTTTTTCTTATCTGTGGTCGTGGGTGCTCTTGGCCCTCTGGGTGGAGGAGTGGTCAGTTGGCCAACACAACAGGCTGGAACGGCTGGCTGGGGTGTTGCATGGTGTTCAGGTTGTAGCTCAGGCCTTCCACAAAGGGTGTCTTCTCCAGGAAAAGGCTGTTGGTGCCACCTTCAAATACCTGGGCCATATGGAAGCTGCTGCTGTTACAGGTGCTGGCCCCACCATCTGCAAAGGGTGCTGAGGTGCCACTGCCCTGGCCATCAGCCGCATCAAAGAAGAGGCTGGGTGAGCCACCACCATTGTACACGAACTCCTTGGCATTGGGTGAGAGCTGGGACTGAGGGGCCGAGGTGGCTGTGATGAAGTTCAGTGAATGCATAGACAAAGAGAGGCTCTTGTGCTTCAGCAGGTTGTTGGTGGGTGAGAGACCATGCGAGGCTGTTTCTGTGGTGGCTGCTGGCCACTTGCCCCACTGCTGGCCACGCCCCCAACACTAGCTGCCCCTCCACCCTTCTTCATCTTTGTAGAGCCAAATTTGGTGGCAGCGAAAGAGGCAATGGTGAAAGTGATGGGCTGGGCAGAGTGAGGGATGAAAGTAGGGCTGGGTGACTGGCTGAAGGACGGTGAGGGAGAATTGGACAGAGAGCTGTCCTGGCTGCCAATGGGCACAAATACCTGAGCATCAGGGTTGAAGCTGCTCTTGATCTCCTTGTCCAGCTCTGGGGCACCACTGCCCTCACTGTCATCCAGGTACAGCACTTTCACAGCCCCCTTCTCACCAATCTGGTAGGACACCTTGAAAGGGTCAACCCAGACACTCAGTTCCTCAGGCACATTGGCCTGCACATCCTCCACTGCCAGCCGGCTCCGCTTGGCAGCCAGCTCTACCCCAGGGTCCACCATCTCCCCAATGTGGACGCAGGGGAAGCCAGAGCCCTGGAGTGGTTTATCAGGGTACCAGTGACCTTCAGATTTCTTTTTCAAAAGTCTCCAAACAGGTCTGCCCGGTGCAGGGGGCAGCTTGTTGTATAAATGGGAAATGATGAAGTCCCGGCCACTTTAATCTCTAGCTGCATGGTCCTTTCCTAGGCAGAGAATCAATGCAGGGCACGTGCACAGGCCAAGGGAAGTGGTTGCAGATGTAAGATGAGCAGAATTGGGCTCCGGATGGTTTCGGGTCTCCGCGGCGGCGGGATGGGCTGCCAGTCGCCAATGTGTCCTTTTCGTCGTTGAGGGTTGGAGCAAGGAGGAGATTACGGGCTATAACTCCTAATATAATTCTTTCGGCTTTTTTGGAGGTCGGACTCGGCGGCAGGGGATGGATGGACCGCGGGCAGGCTTGCCCGCGGCGACAACTTTAGGATGGCGGCCCAGAGGGTGGCTCACGTCGCGGGGCGGAGGACGGACTGGCTATAGTTTGCGGACTGACGACCTGGCCCTCCTGGCCCCGCGTCGCCCTAGCCACTAGCTTTTCTCCGCCCACGACTCGCACCCTCCCGCGCCCTGGCCAGAAGAGAGCAAAGTCAATGGAAAGTTTCACCCTTAGCAACTCTTCACAGGGATCCTTGACACCATTTTAAAGCATCTTCCCATGGTTCCCTTATCCTCACAACTGACACACACTTTATCCGTACATAAAAAATATAAAAACAGCACCCTCCTTTTTGTGCATGTGATTCATCTTCCACTAAACAGCTCTCCTAATCATGGTCACTGTTTGCAGGGTTCCCAGAAATGTTTGTGATCCGAGGCTCCTCCCAGTCTGCCCACCACAAAGATCAAGAAATGTGCAGTAACTTTCAGATTTGTAAACATAAATGAAGGTTGTCTAGTCTTGTGCGAATTCTCTCTCTGTATATATTTCCTCTAAACTTTTGTTCCCATATCTTCCATAATTGGGTCTAAAGACTGCACAAAGGTTTACCAGAAAACCTGTGTCAGGGGTTTCCCATGAGGCTGGTGTTCAGTCTCTGAACTCACTCTCCTTAGTAGTCAACCCCAGTTTCTGCTCTGCCTCTGACAGTTAGTTGCTTTGGGGATTCCACCTACTTATGTTCCTTCATTTTCAGCTTCCTGGGATGGGAAACAAATACAAATGACCCAATGGCCCCTGAAAATTAATGTATTACCGGCCAGGCGTGGTGACACACACCTGTAATCCAAGCAACTTGGAACCTGTAATCTCAGCAGCTTGGGAGGCTGAGGCAGGAGGATCAAGAGCCTCAGCAAGGGCTGGGGATGTGGCTCAAGTGGTAGCGCGCTCGCCTGGGATGCGTGCGGCCCGGGTTCGATCCTCAGCACCACATACCAACAAAGATGTTGTGTCCGCCGAGAACTAAAAAAAAATAAATAAATATTAAAAAAAAAAAAAGAGCCTCAGCAACTTAGTGAGTCCCTAAGCAATTCAGTGAGACCTTGTCTCTAAATAAAATACAAAAAAGGGCTGGGGATGTGGTTCAGTGGTTGAGTGCTCCTGAGTTCAATCCCCAGTACCAAAAAAAAAAAAAAAAAAAAGTATTACCTTCCCACCAAGCATGAATTCTAAGGCCATAACTGGAAGGTCCCTCCTCCAGCTTTCCTGTAAATGCACAGACCCACAGACACAATCAGTGGAGAGGAAGCCTCCCATTGGGGGAGAAACACAAGTCACCCTAGGTTGCTGGCAGGTCCTCTGCCACTTCAAGCCTTTCCTCTCAGCTCTGTATTTCTGCTCACCAGGAAACAAATCATTTGATATACAATAGCATCTACTTGACACCTGAGCTGGTGAACACCCATTTCACTGCAATGTGCCAGCACCAGGCTGACCGACATATCCCAACTCAACCAAGGAGGGTGAGCAGGGCATCGTGACTGTCTGTCACTGCTGCGGGGAGACCTGATTCTCAGTGAAAGCCTGGTGCCATGACATGGGCAATCATCCTGAGAAATCTTTCCAAGACATGGTGCCTTAGTCCTGAAGTTTGCTATGGGACATTGCCATGATTCAAAAGTATAACTAACTCCTGCCACTTACTTTATTTATTTTATTTTTTTTGTGCCACTTACTTTAAAGATGCAGAATAAGGGCAAAGGCAAATCTCTGTGCTGGCAACCTTTAACTCAATGAAAAAATGATGTGAACTGCCAGAGAGCCAGGAGGGGTGCCATTATCTGGAAATAGATGACAGCTGGCAGAGTGTGTCTTTGGTGTCCATCTATTTAAGAAGGTAGAGTCCTTGATGGTGAAGGCAGCAAGGGCCATGGTCTAGAAGGGCAATGTGATCATCTCAAGATGAGCACACTGATTTACAGAATCCAGAAAACAATATAACCATCTGGAAGGTTCTATGTCATGAAATGTGTGAAACGTAGATCAGAGGTCCACCGGGAGGGTGGGAGGATGCAGGGGAGAAGTAAAAAACAAAACAAAAACAAACAAACAAAAAAAACAGAGAAAGATTCCATTGGAAGGGATGGATGTGTCTATGTCCTGAATGGGGTTAGATAGGCTGGGACACAGAATCAGCAGCAGCCCTTTTCGGGCTAAAAGGCAGAGGACCCACTAAAGGGTGGTGGTAGGGGATGGCTTGGCAGGCAGAGGGGGAACCAAGTCAGAGCTGACCTCCCTGGACACTCCCTGTGGCTCCTCCTGGACACTCCCTGGGCAGAGTGAGGATGGGGGCTCAGATGTGTGGCCAAGCAGCAGAGTGTCCTTTCTGGCCCTCTCTCCTGGCTATGGAATGGAACTGGGAGATCCCCCAGATTCTGGTGCCAAGAGAGAGCATCTGGACTGGGGATGAGGGGTGATGGTAGAAGGAAGGCGTTTTGCACAGACGGATTCACTGAGCAGGCGGAGAGCACCAAGGTGCCGGTGTCACTGCAGCTGCTGTTAGTGTTTTATTACCTGCAACCCCAATCTTCAAGCTCACCTGGGCCCTCCAGAACAAAGGACTTCTAAGGAGGGCAGCAACCAAACTCAGAGGGACAAAAATACTGTGGCCTTGGGCTGACGTTGTGGCTCAATGGTAGAGAGCTAGTCTAGCACATGGGAGGCACTGGGTTGGATCCTCAGCACCATATAAAAATAAATAAATAAACACACCTATATAGTAAAATAATTAGTTTAACCTAATATAAATTTGGTAATACTTTAATGAATATTTCATATTATACTATGGATATGTTCCTTGATCATTTCTAATGTAAATCACAATTGAAAATACTTAATAAATTGTGCTATTGCTTGTACAAAAATAAATAAATAAATAAATAAATAAATAAATAAATAAATGTATTGTGTCCATCTACCTTTCCAGACCTTTATATCTTTTGAGACAGGTGTAAGATTAATGTTTTCTTTTCTGACAAAGTTAAATCTGTGTCTGAGTTTCCTAATATGTAACAAAAATGGCAGCACACCCTACTACAGAAGAAAAAATTGTCTTGTCACAGCTCCCCGGTATTTTTTTTTAAAGAGAGAAAGAATTTTAATATTTATTTTTTAGTTTTCCGTGGACGCAACATCTTTGTTTGTATGTGGTGCTGAGGATAGAACCCGGGCCACAGGCATGCGAGGCCAGCGCTCTACCGCTTGAGTCACATCCCCAGCCCTCCCCGGTATTTCTAACACACAAGGTCTCGCTAAGTTGCTGAGGTTGACTTTGAACCTGTGATCCTCTTGACACTGGGATTACAGGCATGTGTCACAGCACCATGCGGGGTCAGTTTTCCTATTTCTTGCAGGGGATGGGTACTGCGGACTGAACTCAAGGGCACTCGACCACTGAGTCCCATCCCCAGCCCTATTTTGTATTTTATTTAGAGACACGATCTCACTGAGTTGCTTAGCACCTCGCTTTTGCTGAGGCTGGCTTTGAACCCGCGATCCTCCCGTCTTAACCTCCGCAGACGCTGGGATGACAGGTGTGCACCACTGTGCCCATCTTAACATCCACTTTCAATTTAAAAGTAGTCCCACACTTGAGTCCAAGTACCGAGGGTCTGGAGATAAACGTAAACGAACTCGGATGGGCAAATAAAGAATCCACCTGGCGGTCTGCCACTACCCAGCGCAGGTATGTCTTTAGTCACCGCTTTGGGGCAGAGAGATAAGATGGGAATCAAGATCTGCCTAACCACAGACCCTAATTAAGTCACCTCTCCGCTACAACAAAGGAAAAACACTCTTTTCGGCCAGTGGCTGCACCTGGGGCCAAGCTGGTGGGGAGAGTCCTTATCCTTTGCTGTCCTTCAAGACCCCACCTTAGCTCAGGAAGGTGAGGGCGTGGGGAAAAGAATGCAGCTAGATCCCTTCCCGACGGCCGGTGGAGGGTGTGGAGAAATAATTTCAACACACTCAGCGCCCGAGGGTGGCTGGCCGAGCTCTCCCTAGCACGCATCCAGCCCGACACTGGAGCGCTGCGCAGGCGCAGAAGGCGGGCGGTGGGGCGTACTGCGCAGGCGCACATCGCCGGGTCCAGCTGTCTGTTCTCTGGCCGAGGCAACCTCACTTCCCCCTCTCGCCCCGCCCCTTGCGTTGCCATGGGGATCTAGCGGCCAAAGCCGGCCTGTGGCAGCGCCGCTGGCCTGCTGGGTGTACTTTTGCGGACGTCGCGGCGGCGACCGTGGGAACCCATCGAGAGTTTCCGAGTAAAACCGTCGGGATGACGGGGAAGCGGTCGGGCCTGGGCCGTTGCCGGCATTTCTTCTGGCTGGGCGTCCTCTTCGACACCGTGGGCGTGGCGGTGCTCTTCACCGGCGTCTTCGCCGACCTGCTCTTCTACGACATGCTGCTCTACCTGGGCTCCATCATCATCTTCTTCAGTCTCCTCTGGTGGGTCTCCTGGTACACCGGCAACATCGAACTGGCCTCCGAGGACCCCGTGCCCAAGGCCGCCGGGTCCCGGTCGGGCTCCGTGGTGGAATCGTTACGCCGGAGCGTCAGCATCCGCTTCTCCCAGACCTTCGAGAGCTTCTCCCAGACCCTGGCGCTGCTGCGGCGGCGCCGGAGGGGGCGCTGGCCCAGGTTGAATTTGAGGAGTGCCTCCCAGATCTTGGTGGTCCCCGGCTCGCCGGCCTGCGGGAGGAAGGACCCAGACTGGAGGCTGCGCGTCGCGGACGTTAGCCAAGGGGATCTGGGCCCCTTGCCTGAAGGTGACGGAAATTCCGAGGCAGCTGGCTCCTCGGGGCTTACAGCTGCGGGGAGGACCCATCTGGAGCGGCCTGTGTTCCCTGTGGAATCCATAGAACTGCGGCCGCCTTTTCCCGTCCTGCCCTCCAGGAGCCAGCCTGTGATTTCCTTGGTCTCTACTCTTCAGCCTTGCGCCCTTCCTGCTTCTAAGAGCGAGTTTGTCGTTTCCTTGACCTCTGGAAGCCAGCCTCCAGATGCCCTCCCCTTGACGAGCCAGCCTAGAGCCCCTGTGGTCGCCAAGAGCCATCCACCGGTGCCTGGGTTCTCTCAGGGCCCCTTCCAGGTCCCGGTGGCTGCTGAAAGCCACCTTCTGGTACCTGTGGCCTCTCAGAGCCAGGATCTCCCTCCGTCCCGTCAAACTCGGCCTTTCAGTGTTGAGGATTCTGAAAGCCAGACTCTGACACCCCAGGCCTCTGAAATGCCACTTCCGTCTACCCAGTCTTTTCAGAACGTGGACCTACAGTCCTGTCCGAGTATCGAGGACTTTGTGATCATTTATCGCTCCCACCAGTTCTCCAGCACCTTAGTCCCGATTTCTGCAAGTCAGTCTTCAGCTCTCATGGAGATTTCTAAGAAGATAGTGGCTCAGGTTTTTGAAAGTCTGAAACTACCCCAGAAACTGTCTCAGGAGTTCCCTGACACTATGTCACCTGTCCCTGAGGCTGCAGATCTAGCCGCTGAGTCCCGGCAGTCTCTCCCGACTCACAGCGCAGGTCCAGCCGCTGAGTCCAGGCAGTCTCTCCGGACTCGCAGCACAGATCCAGCCGTGGAGTCCCGGCAGTCTCTCCCGACTCATAGCACAGATCTAGCCGCGGAGTCCCAGCAGTCTCTCCGGACTCGCCGCATAGATCCAGCCACGGAGTCCCGGCAGTCTCCCTCGACTCGCAGCACAGATCTAGCCACGGAGTCCCGGCAGTCTCTCCCGACTCATAGCACAGATCTAGCCGCGGAGTCCCAGCAGTCTCCCTCGACTCGCAGCACAGATCTAGCCACGGAGTCCCGGCAGTCTCTCCCGACTCATAGCACAGATCTAGCCGCGGAGTCCCAGCAGTCTCCCTCGACTCGCAGCACAGATCTAGCCACGGAGTCCCGGCAGTCTCTCTCCACTGACAGCAATTTAGCTCTGGGGGCAGCAAAGAAAAGTCACCCTTTTTAGTAGGGACCAGACCTCAGCCATTTGACTGGCTGCACAGGCCTCTGCCAAGTAAGTGCCTTTGGACCAGGTTGTCTCTTAACAAAGTTAGTGGAAGTGAAGTGCTTTTGGCCTTCATGGGTTAGTCATTTTGAATATTGATAGTATTTTTGTTGTTGTTATTATTCCCCCCACCACACACACACTTTGGGTACTGGGATTGAAGCCAGCACTAGTGTTCTGAGTGGTGTTGCCCACTCAACCAGATAAGAAATCACTTCTTTCTTTTGGGCTTAGAGAGAGTACCAGTTACATTCTTTTGGGAGCAATAAGGTCTGGGGGTGGGTGGGAGATTTCGGTTCTGCAAGGTTTCTGGAACAAGAAGATTTAAGGTGGTACAGGACACATTAAATGACGTTGAATCCTAGGGTAGGGAAGTTATTCATTTTTTCAGTCCTTTTGCTTTTAACAGGGACGCTTACTAAGTTTGGGTGTAATGATCTTTTAACACCTCAGTAATGCTTCAGTGGGCAAGAACTGCATACAGCTAGAGTTTAGTAATTATGCTCACAAACATCTAAGTGATACTGGATTTCTGTTGACAACAGGAATGGATGCTTTTTGAAATACATTTATTTAAGTAAAAACTATTTAACATGAATCATTTTAAAGGTAAGAGTTAATTGTACAAGGGAAACTTCACATATTCTGAAGTTTGGAAAACACTTGGCAGTTTGTACTATCACATGAGCTTTCTACTAAACTACAATCCTTGTTGCTACCCTGCTTAGTGAATTTATGGGTAAGGTTGTTGAAGTCAAATTCCATTTACCTTCCCAACCCCTTATCAATTAGAAAGGTAGGAAGAGCCTGTGAAGGTTAGAATTGGTGACTTTCCTTCCCTTTGGATTAAGTGTTTCATAATGGTATACTCTGCTTGAGTTTCCTGGTCTTTCTGTCTCCACTTTCTTGCAAAAGTTAACTGCTCTAGGGTATAGGGCAGAGCAGAAAGGTGTGATCCTTGTTGTCTAAACCTACAGACATGCTAAACATATCATTCAGGAAGATGTTCCTCCTTAGTTCATATTATTGATTTCATTCCAGTAAGGAAAACAACTGAATATGAGGTGGAAGTCATACTCCTTATTTCCTTAAATTTTTTTCCAATTCCCCTTTAAGAGAATGTACATATAAGATATGTATTCTGTAGGTGATCTTTAGAGGAAAAGCATTTTGGCTATTTTTGTTTGGCTAGTTTTGTATAATTTGAACACTTGGATTATAACATGAATACAATCAGAGACCTCTATTTATCTAATCAAAAAAAAAAAAAAAAAGGTGGAAGGTGGCTAGGGATGTAGCTCAGTGGTAGAATGTTTGTCTAGCATACTTAAAGCCTTGGGCTCAATCCCCAGCACCACAAAAACTAAAACAAAACCACAAACCTGCTATCCAAGCTACTTAGGAGGCTGAGGCGGGAGGATCACAAGTTTGAGGGCAACTTGGCAAGATCCTGTACTCTCCAAAACAGATAGAGGTCAATGGTAGAAGCTTGCTTACTATGTGGGAGTACCTGGGTTCAATCCCCAGCACTGCAAATTAAAAAAAAAAAAGTAGATAAAAAAGAAGTAAACCACAATCCCAGAAGGAAAGGACTTAGTCTTAGTGTTACTGGAAGAGGGCACTCTCCTGTTCAAAAACGTTAGTCTTTCAAATAATTTATATGATTGAAGTAATTCTTCATGCAAGTCTTAGACACTTGAACACTTACTAAGTGACAGGAACAAGATAAACAAGGATGAAAGAATGCAGATCTTGCTATGGGAAAGCTTTGTGGTCTTTGTTCTCAGAATCAAAGAAATAACTAACCAGTATTATAGCTATGGAAGGAGGAGGGGGTAGGCTCCTTTACAGAAAGAGTCATGCAGGGCCCTTGAAGTAATTAATTCATTGATGAGGCATTTATTTAGGCACTAGGGATTCAGAGCTACATACAAGCACTCATGATCTATCAAGGGAGACAGATACAGTGCTTTGAGAATACAAGCGCAGCTGAGTGGAGAATGTCTGAAAACCCTGAAGTTCATTGGATGAAGATGAGCAAGAACATTCCTTGAGAATGGAAAAGCATCAGGAAAAAGGCACAGGTGTATATAGTCTGTGACTTGTTGGGAACACATCCAGGAAAGAATAGCCTGACTCTAGTTCAGGATGAGTGAGACTGGAGGTGGAGAGAAAGAAATGACTATGGAGTGTCTGAAGGTGAAGTTAAGGAGTTAAAATGGGGCTGGATGGTAAAGCGTCTTCCCAGAGAATACTATTAATCTCATAAGTATTTGGGAAGCCTTTGAAGGCTTTTTAAGCAGGGTTCAATTCATAATTTCCACTTCTTCTTGTGGCCTACATTGTAAAGTAATGGCAACAGGCCAATAAGAGAGATTGCTAAGGTCTCTCTCTTACATTTATAGGCTGAAAACAGACCTCTTTGGTACTAACAGCAGTTTCTAGCCCAAGTGTGGGCTCCATGGGATTCATCTTGTAGAACACTTTCAGGTGTTTATTTTTTTGTACATAATATATTTTTCTTTAGAGATGACATTATGTGAATAAACACCAAGTCTATAACACGTTTCTATATGTTGGTGGTCAAGTAAGTACTTACCTAAAATGGGGATCCATAGATTTTTTTTTTTTCTATAAAGGCCAAGCTTATAAGTATTTCAGACTTTGTGAACCAAAAAGCAAAATTGGGAGTGTTATATGGCTATTCTGATTGTATCATTTGGAGGCATTCACCAGCCAAGAATAACTGGCTCAAGGGAGACAGGACCTGGAGGATTAGACCTCTCACCAACACTGGTGCTTTTTCGTTCTGCCTCAGTGACACCCAGATCTGGGCCCTCCATTTTTCTAGCTTGGTTTGCTGGCCTGAGAAAGGTGAATTGCTGAGACTCTGACCCCCAGATTTAGAGACCACCTTTTATGCCTGGTACCTGCCATCATAAGAGTCCCTCAGATACAGGGCTGCCCAGATCCTAGGATCTTGAAAGGCAGGCCCTGAGAATGCTTAGCTTGAAACTGATGCCCCAGCTTGTCATCATTTTTTTTTTCTCCCTGTAGTTCTTTAAGTCAAATCCAGGGCTCTGCGCATGCTAGGCAAGCACTCCACCGCTAGCTACATCTCCAGCCCCCAACTTGGTCTTTGAGGCTCATATTGAAGGTCCACAGTGAAACAAAACCTTGGGGTGGGGAGGGGTGCCACCAGTATCTATTGAATAGAGGTGCTGGCAAACATCAGTGCACAGAGTACCCCACAACTTACCTGGCCAAAACCTTCTTGGCATGAAGCTGAGAAACCCTAATCTACAATAATGAAAGATTGCTCTATTTTTCTTGGGTTACTGTTAAAAAAAAATCTTATCTTGTTCCTCAGGTGACTCATTACCTCTTAGATAGTAATGGTATTTTCTCTAGTAGACCGTGAGAATCTTATTTATCTTTGTATCCCCAATTGTGTTATTTTTTAGTCAACACACACAATGAAGCATTTAAAAATAATAACTGTTGGTTGTTTATAATACATTACACATGATACTAAGTGATCTATGGGCATTTTATCATCACTACAATTAAGAGTTAGGCACCACTGTTACCGCCTTTTCAAGCTTTGATATTAGCAGGTTAGGTAGTTTTTCCAAAGTCACACAAATAGAGGAGCTTAAATAAGATGTAAAATGGATGTATAATGTATATATGACAAGTTTTCCTTCCAAATTATACTTGTTAGACAATCTGTCACGTCTCATTTAAGCTATAATCTATATAATATATAATCTATAGAATCTAGATTATCTATCCTCTACTTCACTATTTAAAACTCTACTGGTAGAGAGTGAGACTCAGCAACTCCCTAATTTCCTTGTTCATTCCAGATTGTCATGTTTATAAATATCACCTCAAATAAAAATTTCTTTTTTCTTTCCAGAACTGACCAATGTTTCTACAGATTTAACTGCCAACTTTATAAAAGCAACAGTACTTAGTCTAAATCTCGTTTTGGAAACTTCAATGTGGAGTCCTGACCCATCTCAGATCATAGACTGCCTGTGCCAAGTACACCTGTTTCAGTGTTGGGGACAGTTTTCTAACTTTGGAGAATAAAGTTATTTATTGCCAGAATTGTAAGCCTTAAATAATTAAATAATTTGCTATTCCAAACAAGCTTTTTTTTTTTTTTAATAAGTTTTTTTTTTTTTTTTCTTTTAAGTTGGGTTGCTAGGGGCTGGGGCTGGGGATGGGGATGGGGAGTTGTTTAATGGGTATAGAGTTTTAGTTTTACAAGATGAAAAAGTTCCAGAAATTATGGTTGTGTTGGTTGCACAACAACGTGAATGAGCTTAACAGTACTGGATTCAATCCCCAGTACCCCCCTCCAAAAAAAAAAAAACAAAAGAAAAGAAAAGAATGGGCTGGGGATGTGGCTCAAGCGGTAGCGCGCTTGCCTGGCATGCGTGCGGCCCGGGTTTGATCCTCAGCACCACATACCAACAAAGATGTTGTGTCCGCCGAAAACCAAAAAATAAATATTAAAAATTCTCTCTCTCCTCTCTCACTCTCTCTTTAAAAAAAAAGGGGGAAGGAAAAAAAATTTAAAAAAAGAAAAGAAAAGAAAAAGAAAGTAAAATTGCCATAGAAATGGACATTAAAAATTCTACTCCTTGTACTTAAGGATACTTTGTGACCTCGTTAGGAAATAGCTATCAGAAAAGGTTAACACATTCAATGTGTTATAATATCCTACCATGTAGGTGTGGATGCCCACAGATTGAGTTTCCCTTTTCCCCAAGGATTTAAAATCTGATTTCATTGCCTATTTTATTTAATTTTTTGCAGCTGGGGATCAGACCCAGGGCCTCTTACCTGCTAGGAAAGTACTCTCCCACTATACTATACCCCCGATTTCTTTCTTTTTTGATACTGGGGGTTGAACCCAGTGGTACTTTGCCACGGAGCTGCATTCCCAGACTTTTTATTTTTTATTTTAAGACAGAATCTTGCTAAATTGCTTAGGGCCTTAATAAGTTGCTGAGACTGACCTCAAACTGTGATCCTCCTGTCTCAGCCTTCACAGCCTCTGTGATTGCCTGACTGCATATTTTAATGATAATCTAATAATATTCATTTAGAATCCTCCTATGGATTACTTGAGAGAGTGATAGAGAGAGAGAATTTTTTTAATATTTATTTTTTTTAGTTATTGGTGGACACAACATCATTGTTTGTATGTGGTGCTGAGGATCGAACCCGGGCCGCACGCCAGAGGAGCGCGCTACCGCTTGAGCCACATCCCCAGCCCCTGGATTACTTGTGTAAGAATGCTCTAATATAGTTTCCTTTTAAAATTTCTAGTTATAGGCAAAAGTGGGGTTTCTGTTTGTTTTGAGGTAAGGGCTTGCTGTGTTGTACAGGGGACCTCAAGACTCCTGGGTTCAAGGGATGCTCCTACTTCAGCCTCATGAACAGCTGTGACAATAGGTACCTATCACCATACTGGCCTAAAAGTGGGTTTTTTTAATGGCACAATATTTTGAATGGAAATTTCTAAAAAATTTTAGATATTTTTATAAAAAAATAACTCCTGCTAGGTCCAACAGTAGCTCATGCCTCTAATTCCAGTAATTGGTGAGGCTGAGGCAGGAAAATTGGCATATTTGAGGCCAGCCTCAGCAACTTAGTGAGACCCTGTCTCAAAATATAAAATAAAAAGGGCCGAGGAACACCCTAGGTGTGCAAATCCCAGCAGCCCCCAAATAATACTAATAATAAGCTTAATGAAATAAGTCAGTCACTAGGTCAGAGCTGGGAGTGAAACTTGGTGATAAGGTCCTGGATTTGATCCCTAGCACCTTAAAAAAAAAAAAAAGACAAAAGATTTATAATTCCACTGATATGAGGTACATAAAGTGATCAAATTATAGAGACAAAGTAGAAAAGCGGTTGTTTAATGGGTGTAGAGTTTTAGTTTCACAAGGTGAAAAAGTTCCAGAAATGGATGGTTGTGTTGGTTGCACAACAATGTGAATGAGCTTAACAGTACCAAATTGTGTACTTAAAAATGATTAAGATAGAGGCTGGGGCTGTAGCTCAGTGGCAGAGCGCTTGCCTAGCATGTCTGAGGCACTGGGTTCGATCCTTAGCACCACATAAAAAGAAACACAAAATAAATGCATGCTGGGCTGGGGTTGTGACTCAGTGGTAGAGCACTTACCAAGCATGTGTGAGGCACTGGGTTTGATTCTCAGCACTACATATAAATAAGTAAATAAAATAAAGGTCCATGAACAACCAAAAAAATTTTTTTTAAAATAAATAAAGGTATGCTGTTCATCTACAACTACAAAAAATTACATATATATATGAGTAAGATATTTAAAAAAATTTTTGGTACCTGGGATTGAATCCAGGAGTACTTAACCATTGAACTATATCCCTAGCTCTTTCTGTTTTTAATTTTGAGACAGGGTGTTGCTAAGTTGTTTAGGCTGGCCTCAAACTTGTGATTCTCTGAGTAGCTGGGATTACAGGTGTTTACCATTGCACCCAGCTAAGATGGTAAATTTTATGTTATGTGTATTTTACACACACAAAAAAAGGGTGAAACCAGTAATTTATTAGCCATATAACAGAAATTTCTTTTTTGAGGGGAGGTACTAGGGATTAAATCCATGAATGCTTAACTACTGAGCTACATTCCCAGTCCATTTTGTTTTATTTTGAGTCAGGGTCTTTTTAAGTTGCTGAGGCTGGCTTTGAACTTGTGATCACCTGCTTCAGCCTCCCAAATCACTGGATTACAGATGTGTACCACTGCACCTGCAAACATTTCTTTTTAAGTAATTTATATATGCCACAATGGAGTGCAAGTGCGTGTGCGTGTATATATATCTCACCAGCTAAGCACAGTTTATTTGATGACTCCAAAAGTACATTTAGGAACTTAGAGAAAAGTTGACTTTAATGTATTATAGAACCGAGGACATTATAGAGGGTGTTCTCATGAATCTGTAGGGAAAATCTTTTATTGTACAATGGCCACTCAGTAAATAGTAATATTGGATTTATCTTGGGTAAATAGTGGTGGTTCTTTTTTTTTTTTTTTTTTTTTTTAAAGAGAGAGTGAGGGGGGGGGAGAGAGAGAGAGAGAGAATTTTTAATATTTATTTTTTAGTTCTGGGCGGACACAACATCTTTGTTTGTATGTGGTGCTGAGGATCGAACCCGGGCCGCACGCATGCCAGGCCAGCGCGCTACCGCTTGAGCCACATCCCCAGCCCAGTGGTGGTTCTTAAGAACTGTGATTAGTGAGCCTCAGGTGCCCCCTCAGTGTGCCTAGAAGAAGAAAATGATCACCTTGACAGAAAAATAAAAACAACTTAAATCTTAATGGGCTTTTCCAATTTTAAAATAAAAATTTTAAATGTAATTCTTTTTTGGCAGAATTGGGTATCAAAGCCAGGACCTCACACATGCTAGGCAAGTGCTCTACCACTGAGCTACATCCCTAACCCTTTTCATTTTTATTATGAGACAGGGTCTCACTATGTTGCCCAGGCTGGCCTCTAATTTATAATCCTCCTGATTCTGCCTCCCAAGAAGCTGATACTATAGGTATGCATCACTGTACCTAGCTGGAAATAGAATTCTTTGACTAGGTAATGCATTTCCATATTACAATATTCAGAGTCTGAAGTTATAACCTGGTACCATGTTAGAGCATGAGGTCCTAGATTTAGTTCCCAGTACTAATAAGATGCAGGGCTGAGGACATAGCTCAGTGGTAGAGCACTTGACTAGCATGTGAGAGCCCTGAGTTGATCACTAGCACCAGAAAAGGTTAAAATTAAAAAACTTCCCAGAGCATAAAATGGTACACAGAGAAGTCTTCCTCCAACTCTCCTTCTGTCTTAGCAAAGTTCTACTGACAGGTATTAAATGTTATTAGTGTCAAGACTTTTCCTATAAACTTGATGAATATATATCATGTAATTCAGTATAATATATATTATTCAAAATACATGAGATGCTAGTCTTTACATACTCTGCAGCACCCTTTTTTTGCTTAAGATTTATTCTGGAAGCTGGGCATGGTGGTACACATCTGTAATCCCAATCCCCTTTCGGGAGACTGAGGCAGGAGAATCATGAGTTCAAAGCCAGCTTTGGCAAAAAACAAGGTGCTAAGCAACTCAGTGAGACCCTGACTCTAATAAAATACAAAATAGGGCTGGGGATGTGGCTCAGTGGTTGAATGCTCCATCAATCCCTGGTACCCATCCCCCCAAAAAAAGATTTATTTTGGAGTTCTTAGTAGATGTATCATAATTAATTAGACCTGTTTCATATTGATGTCCATTTTGATTGTCTTCAATCTAATAAATGTCTTTAAGCAACAATAAGTATGAACATTGGTCAAGTGCTAATGATTGCCCATTGACTTTAAGACACTCAAAGGATGCAGGAGGTATGACAGGCCTGTAATCCCAGCGACTTGGGAGGCTGAGGTAGGAGGATCACAAGTTCAAAGCCAATTTCAGCAACTTAGTGAGGCCCTGTTCCAAAATAAAAAGGGCTGGGATATAGCTCGGTGGTAAAGGGGCCTTGGGCCTTGGGTTCAATCCCTGGCACCGTTACACTGCTGCACCTGCCACCCCACCCCCCAAAAACCCTAAACTAACAAAAATTGTAAGTTGCCTAAATCCATATAACTAGTTAGTTGCAGAGGCTAGAATAAAATCTGAAAGAAATGAGTTTTGAATTTTATTTCCAACAAATCATTGTAATTATCATTTCACTATATTATAATCGCCTTTGAGAAAATGATTGGTGGGCTGGGTGTAGTGACACTCACCTATAATACCAACTACTTGGGGAGACTGAAGCAGGGGGAATCTCAAGTTTGAGGCCAGCCTCAACAATTTACTGAGACCCTCAGTAACTTAATAAAACCCTGTCTCAAATATAAAATTGGGGATATAACACCCCTGGTTCAATACTCAGTAACCCTCCTCATCCACAGTAAGGTACTATGCATAATCTATACCTTTTCCTGTCCACTTTCAGGTTTCTTTAAGGTAGTTAATGTGCAAATTAAAATCTGATTTTACAAGTTTATAAAATCCTTGAAGTCTGGAATCATCCTCTTTTTTGCTTCTCTCACAGGATATGTAAAACATAAGTATTTTGGACTTAGTTTTATTCTTCTACTAATTAAGGTCATACTTAACATTAGCCTGAATAAGAATCTATGTTCTGGGGCTGGGGATGTGGCTCAAGCGGTAGCGCGCTCGCCTGGCATGTGTGCGGCCCAGGTTCGATCCTCAGCACCACATAGAAACAAAGATGTTGTGTCCACCAAAAATTAAAAAATAAATGTTAAAATTCTCTTTAAAAAAAAAAGAATCTATGTTCTGTTCAACCCTGTTCTAAGCATTTGATTTGCTTTCTTTGTCATAGTCAAAACAAAATTGTGAAAAGGCTAGGGGTGGTGACAGTGTTAAAACAAAATAACAGAGCTCAGAGTCTCATTTTTATTTTTAGTCTTAACCAAGATTTTTAAAAACTGGGCTTGTAGCTCAGTGGTAGAGTACTTGCCTAGCAGATATGAAGTACTGGGTTCGATCTTTAGCACCACATAAAGATAAATAAATAAAATAAAGGTATGTGTCCATCTACAACTAAAAAATATTAAAAATAAAATTTGAACATGGCGGCGGGCGCAGAGAGATCAAGACCCTGACCTCTTCAGCTGTGCAGGCATAGGGAGTCGTAAATAACCTAAATCTGTTTGCTCAGGATCACTAGGCAATGCTGAGCTGACATGGATCTGGGGCGAACAGTCTGGGCCTCTCAGAACACACACTGAGCCCGGATCGGCTGAATTCAAGCTCCCGTTCGCCTGCTTCCCGCAGACAAACAGCTGTGACTCAGCACTAATCCATCCAGCTGAAACAACTGGTCAGCCCTTCTGATCCTACGGAGGTAAATGCCTACCGAGCCTTCATAGGTAGTGGCCACAGGTTTGAAATGGGGCTTGGGAGAGACAGTAAGGACCCACCCGTTGTATTGGTCGCCCGGCAAAGGGAAACGAACTGTCGCCATTTGCAAGAGACACCACCATGGCAGAGAACTGACGTCATCAGACTGCGGCAGAGGAGATAACTTCATTGAAACCTGTGGCTACAGGTGTGTAATTCCCTAGCCTTCCCTCTCCACACATCGGGGAAACCTTAAGGGCCCCTCCCAGCTCTCCCGTAAGGGCCTCTCCCAGCTCTCCCGTGAGCGCGATAGCCAGCCTGAGGGAATCAGAGGTGGCGCGGAACCCGCGGCGCGGAACTACCGCTCCCACCAGAGCTGACAGCTGAAGTCTCTTGCACCAGCTACCGGGGGAGTGGCTACCGGAGGGCAAGTAAAATTCGCTGAGGATTCTCAGCCCCAAGCTCTACAAACTTAGGGTCTGAGGGAGGCAAACTGGAAGAGTGTACCCAGTCGTTCATGAAAACAGGGCTCCCAGGAGCAGCAGACATGGCGTGTAGCCAGTATTGTGTTGAGCGGCACCCGTGAGAGGGGCCTGGCTAGAGGAAAAGTGGGAAGTGACTAGACACAAGAGGAGGCCCTAGGCACTCAGGATTGGAGACTCGCCCAGTCTGGGAGGAGCTGCTGCACAGTGATTGGTTCCCGCGTATTGACAGGAGAAACTTGGTCCGGTGGGCACAGCGCCACCTACTGGAAGAGAAGTTAATCAAACTCTAAGACTGCATTTATTTTTTTTTTTTCTTTTTTTCTTTTCTCTTTTTTTTTGATCTGGGATTTTCTTTCATTTTCATTTTTCTTTCTTGTTGTTTTTTAAAATTTTTTTTAATTTTTTAAATTTTTTTCTTCTAATTTTAATTTTCATTTTTTTTAATTATTTTTTTTAAAATTTTTTTCTTTTTTATTTCCTATTTTTTTCTTCTTTTGTCTTTTCATTTCTTTTCAATTATCTTATCCCCCCTTCCTTGAATTCTACCTGCTTACTCTCATTCTCTTTAGTGACTTCTTCCCTTCCCTTCTAATACCTTTCCTCCCAAGCATCAAATAAATTTATAGGAGTAAACAGTAACTCAGCAGTCAAACAGAACAAGAAGTAACATGAGCAGCTTCAAAAAGCAAGGAAGAAAAGGAGTACAAACAATGCAGGACAGCCTAAATATTCAGGAGGACCTAGAGTCATCAGAAAAATGGTCATATAAAGAACTCAAGGAACACCTTAGACAGATGGAATGGAACCTTAAAGAGGATACAAGACAGCAAATTCAAGCAGCGAAAGAACACATTGAGAATGAATTACATAAGCAGATAAAAGAAGAAGTTAAGCATCTTTATCAGGAGATAGAGATTATAAAAAATAATCAAACAATAATTCTAGAAATGAAGGAAATGATAAACCAAATTAAAAACTCAATTGAGAGTATCACTAACAGAGTGGAGCAAGTAGAAGCCAGAACGTCAGATAATGAAGACAAAATATATCATCTTGAAAACAGTCTAGCCAACTCAGAAAGGCTGGCAAAAAATCACGAGAAAAACATCCAAGAGTTATGGGATAACATAAAAAAACCAAACTTACGAGTCATCGGGATAGATGAAGGTACAGAGATTCAAACCAAGGGAATGAGTAACCTGCTGAATGAAATAATTACAGAAAACTTTCCAGAAATAAAAAAGGAAACAGATATACAAATTGAAGATGCATACAGGACACTGAGCACACAAAATCACAGTAGACCAAAGCCAAGACACATTGTTATGAAGATATCCAATATACAGAACAAAGAGAAAATATTAAAAGCCACAAGAGAAAGGAGACAGATTACATTCAGGGGTAAACCAATAAGGTTAACAACGGATTTTTTATCAGAGACACTGAAAGCAAGAAGGTCATGGAACAATGTATTTCAAACACTGAAAGACAATGGATGCCAACCAAGAATTCTGTATCCAGCAAAATTAAGCTTCAGGTATGAAAACGAAATAAAAATCTTTCATGATAAACAAAAGTTAAAAGAATTTGCAGCCAGAAAACCAGCATTGCAAAGCATTTTGAGCAAAACACTACACGAGGAAGAAATGAAAAACAATAACCAAAACCATCAGTGGGAAGTGCCTCAGTAAAGACAGAGGGTGAGGGGAAAGATAATCATGGAGAAACAAACTAAATTTTTTTTTAAAAAAAGGATAAATAATCAAACATGGATGGAAGTACAAACCATATATCAATAGTAACTCTGAATGTTAATGGCTTAAACTCTCCAATAAAGCGACATAGGCTGGTATCATGGATTAAAAAAACAAATCCAACAATATGCTGCCTCCAGGAGACACATCTGATTGGAAAAGATATACACAGGCTGAAGGTGAAAGGATGGGAAAAAATATACCACGCACACGGTCCTCGTAAGCAAGCAGGGGTGGCCATCCTCATATCGAATAAAATCGACTTCAAGACTAAGTTAATCAAAAGGGATAAAGAAGGACATTATACACTGTTAAAAGGAACCATTCACCAACAAGACATAACAATTATCAACATTTATGCACCAAATAATGGTGCTGCGACATTCATAAAACAAATTCTCCTCAAGTTCAAGAATCAAATAGACCACAACACAATAATTATGGGTGACTTCAACACACCTCTCTCACCATTGGACAGATCCTCCAAACAAAAGTTGAATAAAGAAACTATAGAACTCAATATCACAATCAATAACCTAGACTTAACTGACGTATATAGAATATATCAACCATTATCAAATGGATATACTTTTTTCTCAGCAGCACATGGATCCTTCTCAAAAATAGACCATATATTATGCCATAGGGCAACCCTCAGTAAATATAAAGGGGTGGAGATAATACCATGCATTTTATCAGATCATAATGGAATGAAACTGGAAATCAATGATAAAAGAGGGAAGGAAAAATCCTATATCACATGGAAAATGAACAATATGTTACCGAATGATCAATGGGTTACAGAAGACATAAAGGAGGAAATCAAAAAATTCTTAGAGATAAATGAATATACAGACACAACATATTGGAATCTATGGGACACAATGAAAGCAGTTTTAAGAGGAAAATTCATCGCCTGGTGGTCATTCCTCAAAAAAAGAAAAAACCAACAAATAAATGAGCTCACACTTCATCTCAAAGCCCTAGAAAAGGAAGAGCAAAACAACAGCAAATGTAGCAGAAGACAAGAAATAATTAAAATCAGAGCGGAAATCAATGAAACTGAAACAAAATAAACTATTGAAAAAATTAACAAAACTAAAAGTTGGTTCTTCGAAAAAATAAATAAGATCGACAGACCTTTAGCCATGCTAACTAAGAGAAGAAGAGAGAGAACTCAAATTACTAACATACGGGATGAAAAAGGCAATATCATAACAGATGCTACAGAAATACAGAAGACAATTAGAAATTATTTTGAAAACCTATATTCCAATAAAATAGAAGATAGTGAAGACATCGATAAATTTCTTAAGTCATATGATTTGCCCAGACTGAGTCAGGAGGATACACACAATTTGAACAGACCAATATCAATGGAGGATATTGAAGAAGCCATCAAAAGACTGCCAACCAAGAAAAGCCCAGGACCGGATGGGTATACAGCGGAGTTTTACAAAACCTTTAAAGAAGAATTAATACCAATACTTTTCAAGTTATTTCAGGAAATAGAAAAAGAGGGAGCTCTTCCAAATTCATTCTATGAGGCCAACATCACCCTGATCCCGAAACCAGACAAAGACACCTCAAAGAAAGAAAACTACAGACCAATATCTCTAATGAACCTAGATGCAAAAATCCTCAATAAAATTCTGGCGAATCGAATACAAAAACACATCAAAAAAATTGTGCACCATGATCAAGTAGGATTCATCCCTGGGATGCAAGGATGGTTCAATATATGGAAATCAATAAATGTTATTCACCACATCAATAGACTTAAAGATAAGAACCATATGATCATCTCGACAGACGCAGAAAAAGCATTCGACAAAGTACAGCATCCCTTTATGTTCAAAACATTAGAAAAACTAGGGATAACAGGAACTTATCTTGACATTGTAAAAGCTATCTATGCTAAGCCTCAGGCTAGTATCATTCTGAATGGAAAAAAGTTAAAGGCATTCCCTCTAAAATCTAGAACAAGACAGGGATGCCCTCTATCACCACTTCTATTCAATATAGTCCTCGAAACACTGGCCAGAGCAATTAGACAGACAAAAGAAATTAAAGGCATAAAAATAGGAAAAGAAGAACTTAAATTATCACTATTTGCAGATGACATGATTCTATACCTAGAAGACCCAAAAGGGTCTACAAAGAAACTACTAGAACTAATAAATGAATTCAGCAAAGTGGCAGGATATAAAATCAACACGCATAAATCAAAGGCATTTCTGTATATCAGCGACAAAACTTCTGAAATGGAAATGAGGAAAAACACTCCATTCACAATATCCTCAAAAAAAAATAAAATACTTGGGAATCAACCTAACAAAAGAGGTGAAAGATTTATACAATGAAAACTACAGAACCCTAAAGAGAGAAGTAGAAGAAGATCTTAGAAGATGGAAAAATATACCCTGTTCATGGATAGGCAGAACTAACATTATCAAAATGGCGATATTACCAAAAGTTCTCTATAGGTTTAATGCAATGCCAATCAAAATCCCAACGGCATTTCTTGTAGAAATAGATAAAGCAATCATGAAATTCATATGGAAAAATAAAAGACCCAGAATAGCAAAAGCATTTCTAAGCAGGAAGTGTGAATCAGGCAGTATAGCGATACCAGATTTCAAACTATATTACAGAGCAATAATGACAAAAACAACATGGTACTGGTACCAAAACAGGCGGGTGGACCAATGGTATAGAATAGAGGACACAGAGACTAATCCATAAAGTTACAACTATCTTATATTTGATAAAGGGGCTAAAAGCATGCAATGGAGGAAGGATAGCATCTTCAACAAATGGTGTTGGGAAAACTGGAAATCCATATGCAACAAAATGAAACTGAATCCTTTTCTCTCACCATGCACAAAAGTTAACTCAAAATGGATCAAGGAGCTTGATATCAAATCAGAGACTCTGTGTCTGATAGAAGAAAAATTTGGCTCCGATCTACATATTGTGGGGTCGGGCTCCAAATTCCTTAATAGGACACCCATAGCACAAGAGTTAATAACAAGAATCAACAAATGGGACTTACTTAAACTGAAAAGTTTTTTTTCAGCAAAAGAAACAATAAGAGAGGTAAATAGGGAGCCTACATCCTGGGAACAAATTTTTATTCCTCACACTTCAGATAGAGCCCTAATATCCAGAGTATACAAAGAACTCAAAAAATTAGACAATAAGATAAATAACCCAATCAACAAATGGGCCAAGGTCCTGAACAGACACTTCTCAGAGGAGGATATACAATCAATCAACAAGTACATGAAAAAATGCTCACCATCTCTAGCAGTCAGAGAAATGCAAATCAAAACCACCCTAAGATACCATCTCACTCCAGTAAGATTGGCAGCCACTATGAAGTCAAACAACAACAAGTGCTGGCGAGGATGTGGAGAAAAGGGTACACTTGTACATTGCTGGTGGGACTGCAAATTGGTGCGGCCAATTTGGAAAGCAGTTTGGAGATTCCTGGGAAAGCTGGGAATGGAACCACCATTTGACCCTGCTATTGCCCTTCTCGGATTATTCCCTGAAGACCTTAAAAGAGCATGCTACAGGGATACTGTCACATCAATGTTCATAGCAGCACAATTCACAATAGCTAGACTGTGGAACCAACCCAGATGCCCTTCAATAGATGAATGGATAAAAAAATGTGGCATCTATACACAATGGAGTACTATGCAGCAATAAAAAACGACAAAATCATAGAATTTTCACGAAATGGATGGCACTAGAGCAGATTATGCTTAGTGAAGCTAGCCAATCCCTAAAAAACAAATACCAAATGTCTTCTTTGATATAATGAGAGCAACTATGAACAGAGCAGGGAGGAAGAGCAGGAAGAAAAGATTAACATTAAACAGAGACATGAGATGGGAGGGAAAGGGAGAGAAAAGGGAAATTGCATGGAAATGAAGGGAGACCCTCATTGCTAAACAAAATTACATATAAGAGGTTGTGAGGGGAATGGGAAAATAAACAAGGAGAGAAATGAATTACAGTAGATGGGGTAGAGAGAGAAGATGGGAGGGGAGGGGAGGGGGGATAGTAGGGGATAGGAAAGGTAGCAGAATACAACAATTACTAATAGGGCATTATGTAAAATTGTGGATGTGTAACCGACGTGATTCTGCAATCTGCATTTGGGGTAAAATTGGGGGTTCATAACCCACTTCAATCTAATGTATGAAATATGATATGTCAAGAGCTTTGTAATGTTGTGAACAACCAATAAAAAAAAATAAAAAAAATAAAAATAAAATTTGAGTTTCTGAAAAGTGTCAAAATTAATTTTATATTTAATCTATATTATGTGCTGACTACTCTAGGGAACACAAAGATGGTTTAATCTCTGCAAGAAATAATTTCCTTTTTTTTGGTTTTTACTATTACACAGAAGAAATGAAGGTTTTTGAGTTAAATAGTCCAAAACTAGATTATCAAGCCCTAAGTAATTAGGTATTTATTTTTATTTTTATTTTTTTTTAACAGAGAGTGAGAGAGAGAGAAAGAGAGAGAGAATTTTTTAATCTTTATTTTTTTTTAGTTTTCGGCGGGCACAAGATCTTTGTTTGTATGTGGTGCTGAGGATCGAACCCGGGCCGCACGCATTCGAGGTGAGCGCGCTACCGCTTGAGCCACATCCCCAGCCCCAGTAATTAGGTATTGATTGCAATTTTTAAAATAAAAAGTTGAAAAAGTCACCAGAAGTGAACTATAATAGTGATGAGCAATTTATGAATTCTTTTTGTAAACATTTATTTTTTTAATTGTAGGTGGACGACTACATTATTTTCGTGTAATGCTGAGGATGGAACCCAGTGCCTCACACTTTCTAGGCAAGCGCTCTCCCTCTGAGCCACAACCCCGCCCTATGAATTATTTTCTAAAATATATCTGCTGTGATCTGAATGTATCGCCCAAAATTCATGTCAAAAGTTTAACCAAGGGTTGGGGCTGGGGCTCAGCGATAGAGCGCTTACCTCTCACGTGCGACACCCTGGGTTCGATCCTCAGTACCACATAAAAATAAATAAAGTTATTGTGTCCAACTACAACTAAAAAATAATAAAATTTTTTTTTAAAAGTTTAATCAAGGGATCCTGCTGCCTCGGGCACCTGCTACTTTGGAGTTCCCATTGAGTTCTCGTGGGGTTCTGGGAGAATTGGCGAGCGAATCCCGGTGGAGGGAGTGTGTTCCTGGGAAGTGTATGTAGAGTGCCGGTGAGAGTTCAGTTCGGGAATAAAGAGTTGCTGTTGGCCCATACCGGGAACGCCTGAAGCTTGGAGGGAGAACAGCAGCTGATTTGGATTCCAGAGAGACTAACTAAAGCGATTTCTACAGACCAAAAAGAAGATGACTTGGCTCAAATCCATAACAGCTGATATCCATACATCTTTGACAGTGGTTCTCCCACACCTGGAGGCTAATGAATAATGAACACCATTAAAGCCTATTTGAAATGTAAAAAACCTTGGGGCTTGCTTGTGGGAATACCTTCAGACCCATTATGCAAGTTACAGGAAAAAGGATGGGATATCCAAAGAAGAGTGAAACCCAGGTGGTAACCAGGATGCTTTTTCAATATCTATTTTATTATTGCCTTTTCCCACATCATGGAGTTTTATTTTATTTTTTGAGCTCATACAGACCTAGGTTAATTTTTTCTGATCAGTTCTTTTTTTTTTTTTTTAGAGAGAGATATTCCTGTACTCATGAACAGGTATGGAGGTGTTCAATTTTATTTATTTTTATTTTTTGAGAGAGAATTTTTTAATATTTATTTTTTAGTTTTCGGCGGACACAACATCTTTTTTTGTATGTGGTGCTGAGGATCAAACCCAGGCCACACGCCGCATGCCAGGTGAGTGCGCTACCGCTTGAGCCACATCCCCAGCCCTCAGTTCTATTTTTTGACTGTGGAGTTTTTAAACATTGCAATGGAGATTTCACCTGTGTAAAGCTACAAGGCCTTTACTATTGTCTTATGTGTTGTATGTTATGTGTGCACACTTCTGTTTTGTGTTGTATGTCTGTATGTGCGTATGTCCATATATATGAGGAGTGCTCATGAAAAAATGGATCCGAACATTTTTTTTATTCACGTGATTTAAATGGTTTAATTTAAATTGGGTAAACAGCTGTTGAGGATTGTTTTAATATGTGAACAAAAAAGGAGGTTAACAGATCTGTTTGTTTACTTTCACCTTTCCTTTTCATTATATTTAATAATTCTGTTCAGGATAATGTAAATTGTTTAGAAAATTGCTTTCTTTTAGTGCCTGCTGGAATGTTACATAATTTTTCTTAGCCATCATTGCCAGAATTCCTATCTTCATCCCAGTGCCAGTGAAGACAAAGATAAAACCAAACTACAGCTTCTGCGATAGCTATCACAACAAACTGTATAAACTGATGCATCAATGAATAATAACTCAGCAAGTGATGCTCAATCAAGGAGTCGATTTACTTTGGGAGGAAATGGACATATTAATAGATTCCTCTGCTTTGAACTGTTTGCAGTACTTGCCTGGACTATGTATCACTTGCATGCATTGTGAACTATCTGTTGGTGCAGCGAATTGTGGTACTGCTGGGGTATCTTTGCTGATGGTGTCATCGGTGGTACAATTTTTCCAAAAAGAGCCGTCATTTGGCTTGGTGCCGTGGCATTTTGCATCCTCCTCCCTTTCTGCTTATGATGGTCTAAAATTTGGGGGCCAACAGAGCTGAGGCAAAGAACCTCACACCCCCACTGGCACCAAGGCCAAATTTGGGGGCCAACAGAGGTGAGGCAAAGAACCTCACCCTGCCACTGGTACCAAGGCCAAATTTGGGGGCCAACAGAGGTGAGACAAAGAACCTCACCCCCCCCCCCCACTGGTGCAAAGGCCTATCCACAAGTATGGCTGTATGCTGGACCGGTAGTCAGTGACGGGTAAGATCCAATTGCAGTGGTACCAACCCAAGACAGGAGGCTGACGCCTAGAGGTCAGCTCATCCGATGACAGGTAAGAACCATATGTAGTATTGGACAACCTAACAGGCACGGTCCCTAAGCCACATGCTTGTTGTTTAATTAAATAGAAGGGGGGCGATGTTGAGAGCCACAGTTTAGTCAGAATGACACCTGGCATTTGCCAGAGGGAATGGTTGAAAGGTGACCCTGCTCTGGGATTAGGGTGGCTCTGGGATTAGGGTGGATCCTGGGGGGGGGTGGAATAGGGCAGCTCTGGGATTAGGGCGGATCCTGCTGGGATTAGGGCGGATCCTGCTGCCTCAAGTGCCTGATACTTTGGAGTTCCGGTTGAGTTCTCGAGGGGTTCTGGGAGAATTGGAGCGCTTGGAGTCAGGTGGAGGGAGTGTGTTCCTAGGAAGTGTGTGTAGAGTGCCGGTGAGAGTTCGGAATAAAGAGTTGCTGTTTGAACCTACAAAAAAAAAGTTTAATCAATATTAAGAGGTAGGGTCTTTAGGAAGTGATTAAGCGTTGAGGGCAGAGGCCTCGTGAATATGATAGCAACCTTACGAAAGGATGAAATTAGTGAGGTCCTCTTTAGTCTTTTGTCTCTTCTGTCATGATTGGGTGGATGGGGGGGGGGGTAGACACAGCATTCATCCCCTGGAATGCAGCAAGAAGGTGCCATCCTGGAAACAGCTGCTGGACCCTTGCCAGACACCAAACCTGCTAGTGCCTTGATCTTGGACGTCCCAGCCTCCAAACTGTAGGAAATATATTTCTATTGTTTATAAGTTATCCAGTCTCAGCGTGAAGGGACTAAGGTAGTGTCTATTTCTCTTATCTGCCTCATAGGTCAGTTTCCACTTGACTGCAATTATATCAAGTATCCCAGTATATCTCATATTTACAGGAAAATAAATGTGCAAATACCACTGTGATTTCATAGCAGTCCATTTTGTCCTCTATACCACAATATTCTCCATGGTTTGTATCTTATGTGCTCTAATCCACAAATAGCTCTAAAATAGCTCAAGAAATAAATTATCCCCATTTTATAGATAAGGATACTAAAATTCTGAGAACATAAAGCAGTTGCCCAAAGTAACAGAATAAATGACAAAGCAAGATTTATTTTGGTTTGAAATGAGGTCTTGCCACGTTGCCCAGTCTGGTCTCAACTCCTGGATCAAGGGATCCTCCTGCCTCGGATTCTGAGTAGCAGAGACTACGGGCCTGCCAGAGCTGGGCGATGAATCCTGCTCCAAGTGACTCTTGAGTTCTAAAGGGTGAAATTCCAATCAGTAACACCAATGGGACAACTTGACCTTCCCCCCTTTTGTATGAGTTAGACTTCATAGCATCAAATAAACATGGAAGACTAACATTTTAGTCATCTGAACAAAAAAAGAAAACTCCATTTTGACAAGTATGAAATATCATACCAAACATCAGAAATCACATCATCAGAATAAGGAAGAAAAAAAACATATAAAAAGAAATTAGAGAGCTAGGGTTGTGGCTCAGTGGTAGAGCGCTTGCCTCACAAGTGTGAATTCCTGGGTTCATTCCCCAGCACCACATAAATAAATAAATTAAATAAAGGTATCGTGTCCATCTACAACTAAAAAAATATTTAAAGAAAATTATAGTAATAAAAAGAAATTAGAGGCAATGCATGGTGGCACATGCATGGAATCCCAGTGTCTTGGTAGAATGAGGCAGGAGGATTTCAAGTTTGAGGCCAGCCTCAGCAACTTACTCCTAAGCAATCTAGTGAGACCCTGTCTCAAAATAAAAAATAAAAAGTGCTGGGATGTAGCTCAGTGGTAAAGCACCCCTGCATTTAATCCCCAGTACCTAAACCAAAAAATAAACAATAAAAAAATAAATTACATAATAGTGTAATTACAGAATTAACATGGCATGACTAAGACCCGGATCCTATGTCTACCAACACAGTGTGAATTTCCTGTCATTTGAAGGTCTCCTGTAACTTAGCTTTCAGGACTAAAAGGACACAGACGCCATTACTTAAAGTGATACAGTACTGGTCTGGGGTTATAGCTCAGGGGTAGAGCACTTGCCTAGATGTGTGAGGCACTGGGTTTGATCCTCAGCACCACATATAAATAAATAAAAATAAAGGTTCATTGACAACTAAAACATATTTTAAAAAAGTGATGCAGTACTTTTGGAAAAGTAGAAATGGGCAATATTTAAGTGCAGTATTCTGAAAGATTACGGGTTCTTGTTTCTGAGTTGAGCTAGAAAAATCGAACTGCTAGTGAAACCTGTGATGCTAAGTCGAAGCATACCGCTCTAGGACCTGTGCTCTTTCTACCGTGACATTCTTGCTCATACTGTGCTTTACTATTATACAGTGTGTATTTAACATTATTTTAATAAATAGGGAAATGGATCGTAAAACTAACTATGGTTTTCTTTTTCCTTTATTACAAAAGTAAATTTTAAATTTCCTGTATCTGTATCAACTTATACCATGGTTAATTGCTATTAATAAATACTGTAATATTTCCTCTAAAACTTAACAGCATTCACCTTAGATTTATGTGCCTTTGGACATGCTGGTACACCCCTGTAAACCCACCTACTAGGGAGCCTGAGGCAGGATGATCGCAAGTTGGAGGAAAGCCTAGGAAATTCAGTGATACTCCGCCTCAAAATTAAAAAATTAAAAAGGCTGAGAATGGGGCTGGGGTTGTGGCTCAGTGGTAGAGTGCTTGCCTAGCTCATGTGAGGCACTGGGTTTGATCCTCAGCACCACATAAAAATACATAGAAAAAAAATAAAAAGCTGAGGATGTAGCTCAGTGGTAGAGCACTTCCTTACCCTTGTGTATGGACCTGGGTTCAATCACCAGCATTGAAAGAAAAATACAAAAAGATTTCTGTACCTTTGCATCTCCCTTTCCCAAAAGACTAACAGAGAGCGATTCTAATGTACAGAAGGAAAGGAAATCAGTGTTTATATTACAAGAGGATTTCCAGGTTAATCTCAGGATTGTAATTTTACCTATTTTCTCTCAGCTACCACTATTCCTGCAAAAGACTGTTACCTTTGCCCTGCACTGTAAGACTATAAGACTAAAGGCCGTAGTATGACATTTTCTTTTTTTTTTTTAATATTTTATTTTATTTTTTTAGTTCTCGGCGGACACAACATCTTTGTTGGTAATGTGGTGCTGAGGATCGAACCCGGGCCGCACGCATGCCAGGCGAGCGCGCTACCACTTGAGCCACATCCCCAGCCCCTAGTATGACATTTTCTACTCTTGCTTTCAAAGCACTGCCCCTCCCAGCTCCCTATGCCCCATTCCCTTCTTGGCTCTCAGATCTCAGTTATTATTTTCCCAGAGAAGTCTTCCATGGCCTTTTTTGTGTGTGTGTGTACTGAGGATTTAATACAGGGATGCTTAACCACTGAGCTACACCCCCAACCCCTTTTGTTTTTTATTTTGAGACAAGGTATCCCTAAATTGCTGAGGCTGGCCTTGAACTTGTGATCCTCCTGCATCAGCCTCCTGAGCTGCTGGGATTACCATGCCCAGCTTTTATGACCTTTTCAAAGAGGTAAATTCTGTCCACATAGTACCATGTTATCTCCTTAAAATGACTTGTTTTGTACATTATGTTTGATCAATGTTTCACTCATTAGATGGAAAGCTTCATGAAGACAAGGACCATTTTTTATTTGTGATATACCCCCAATGTCTAGTTCAGAGTCTGGTAATTAGATATTTAGTAAATATTTATGGAATGGATGACTATAGATGTTAATTACTATTAGACTGAAAGCCTGTAGACAAGATGAAGCTGAGGTTAGGCAGTCCCTGCCAACCAAAGACCATTTAGCAAGACAGATAAAGCTACTTTCTGAAATTATGCCAATAAAATAATAGAAAATACATGATTGAGCCACAAGTTCATTCAGATACAGTTGCCTTTTAAGGAAGTTTTTTTTTTTTTTTTTTTTTTTTTTTAGAGAGAGAGAGAGAGAGAGAGAGAGAGAGAGAGAGGAGAGAGAAATAGAGAGAATTATTTTTAATATTTATTTTTCAGTTTTCGGTGGACACAACATCTTTATTTTTTTTTTAATTTTTATGTGGTGCTGAGGATCGAACCCAGCACCCCGTGCATGCCAGGCGAGCACTCTACCGCCGAGCCACAACCCCAGCCCAGGAATTTTTTAAAAAATATTTATTTATTTAGTTGTAGATGGACACAAAACCTTTATTTTATTTTTATGTGGTGCTGAGGATCGAACCTAGTGCCTCACATGTGCTAGGCGAGTGCTGTACCACTGGGTCACAACCCCAGTCCCTAAGGAATTTTTTGTGGGCAGGAAGTAAATAGCTGAAAAACATTTCAAATAGGAATTAAACAGCATCCATCTTTTGTATAGTTTTACTATGGTTTTCTAGCAGAATGAAATGGTAAATTAATAACTGACTGTTCAGTTTGGCTTGAGGATGCCTCTGTACTTGAGTGCTTATATAAGGAACTAAAACCTAACTGGTCCGTAAGCTAACTGAAAGCCTATCTTAGGATTAAACTTTTGTAACATAGCTGAATCTGAGCCAATGGCAGCAGCCAAGCTTCAGTCAATCACAGATGGATGCTGATCAGACCATGTTCAAATAAGGCAAATGACCCGGAACTGCAAGCAATCCAGCTGTCTCTGGACATTATTTCTGGTTTTTGTCTATAAAAGGTGCCGGACCACATTGTAGGCTGGAGCTCTCTAAACCTGTTCTGGTTCTGAGGTCTACTCGATTAATGAATTGTTCTTTGCTCAATTAAACTCTATTAAATTCAATTTGTTTAAAGTTTTTTCTTTTAGTATTGTCTATGTACCCTAAGGATATTAAAGCAAAAATGGAAATTTTATGACTATTGCATTTTGTATATTTTGTTTTACTTTCTTATTCTTTCTTTCTTTCTTTTCTTTTTTTTTTTTTTTTTTGGTACCAGGGACTGAACTCAGGGGCCCTTCACCACTGAGCCACATCCCCACCCACAGGGTCTAGCTAAATTGCTTGCTGAGGCTGGCTTTGAACTTGCAATCCTCCTGTCTCAGGCTCCGCCACTGGGATTACAGTGCCAAATTTTTTCAAATATGTTTGTTTATACACATGGTTTTTGCCTGGAACAATTTTGCCCCTTAGGGGATATTTGACAATGTCTAGAGACTTTTTTCCTTGTCACAAGAGGGAGGAAGGGAGTGCTACCATATTCTAGAGGCCAGGGAGTGTGCTAAAAAGCTAGAATTCACAGGACAGCCCCCCTCCCCTGACAACAGAATTATTTGGCCCAAACTATCCATAGTGCCAACATTGAGAAGTGAAACCGCTTTATACTTCTCTGTAAGTATAAAGAGAAGGCTGGAGGAAGGCTCTAAATTAATGTGTTGTTTTTGTTGTCAGTACTAGGGATTAAATCCCAGCCTTGCAAATGCTAGGCAAGCAATCAACCACTGAGCTACATTTCCAGCCTTTTTTTTTTTTTTTAGAGAGAGAGAGAGAATTTTTAATATTTATTTTTAGTTCTCGGCGGACACAACATCTTTGTTGGTATGTGGTGCTGAGGATTGAACCGGGGCCGCACGCATGCCAGGCGAGCGCACTATCGCTTGAGCCACATCCCCAGCCCCTATTTTTTATATTGTATCAAGGTCTCATTAAGTTGTGCAGTCCGGCCTTAAACTTGAGATCCTCATACCTCACCCTCCAGAGTAATTGGGAATACAAGTGTGTGCCATCACACCTAGCATTCTAGCCAGTGTTAACTGGATTATAGGAGGGCATTAGACTAAAATTTGGTTCATGGAAAATTCTCTTTTGATGCTTTATGATTTTCTTGTATCCTTAGAACAATTCTCTTCTGCTTAAGCTAGTTAGTTAGTTTCTGTTGCTTGTAAGCCAAAGGCTTTAAATAAAAGAACTACTTTAGGGATTGTTGTAAAATTCATCTTTCAGAGCCAGGCATGATGGCGCTTGCCTATAATCCCCAGGAAGCAGGAGGCTGAGGCAGAAGGATCTAAAGTTTTAGGACAGCCTTAGCAACTTAGTAAGATTTGTCTTTAAAAAAAAAAAAGGGTTGTGGGTGTAACTCAGTGGTAGAGCATCCCACATTATTCAACCTCCAGTACTTCAGAGGGGGGAAAAAATCTTTAGCCCTCGGCCAGCTCAGGTTTCATAGGTGAAGGTTTGGCAAAATCCAAAGGAAGTTTGAGTTAAAGAGATGGACTTTAATTACCTTTAAACCAGCTCCAGGATGGCTTCTCGTACCCCCAGTCTCAAGCTACCTATTAGAGTATCGAGGTATACTGAAGAGGCGAGAGAGAGAGAGAGAGAGAGAGAGAGAGAGAGAGAGAGAGAGAGAGAGAGAGAGAGCGCGCGCGCATGCCAGGGAGTGGACTTTTATTGGGGAACAAAAAATTCTGGGGAAAATCTCATCCAATGAAGATTAAGGGGGGCAGTGTCTCAAGGTCAGGTGAGACGATTGGGTCTTCAGGGGTTGTGGTCAGGCACGCTTCCACATGGACAAGCCATTGGACCCGAGAAGGGTGGGGAAAGCTCTGGATACAAAGATGTGCCTAAGCGCCTCTTGCCCAGCCAGGGAGGTAACTCGAATCACGTGGGAGGATGGTCTCCCACAAAAATCCTTTCTTTTGTGAAAGACTGCTTTTTTAGAATGGTTTAATGGGTCTTCTAGGTACATGAAAGTAAGACAAAATTTTATTCTGCAATGAAGAAGATCAGAACAATGACCAACGACTGTGGTGCACAGTGATGTAAAAAGACGGCTATACTGTGGACAAGGCAGGTAGGATCTTAATGCTTGTGTGCTTTTTTGTTGTGTTGATTTTGGAGGGCAGGGTCTTTATTTTCTTTGATTAAGACTGACATCAAAGGAAGATGATATTCTGGGGAAGGAAAAACTGGAAAAAAGGAGGTTTTTATCTCAGCAAATTAGCTGGACCATGGATCAGGTTGATTGAATAGGATCCCTAAAGAAGGAACAAGTCTATAGAACTCTAATAGTAAATTATGCAATTTAGTTTTTTTAAACACATTTTAAAAATATTTTAGTTGTAGTTAGACTTTTTATTTTTATTTTTATGTGGTGCTGAGGATCAAACCCAGTGCCTTGCACGTGCTAGATGAGTGTTCTACCGCCAAGCCACAACCAAGCCCTGCAATTTAGTTTTAAGTGTGTCCCTCTCATTCTGTACCCCTGCCTCCCTGGATCAAATCCAGGGCCTGTGCTACCACTAACCTAACTCCTCAATCCTATTTTAATTTTCCCCAATGTTATGTTCAGGGATATATATATATATATATATATATATATATATATATATATATATATATTTATATATGTGTGTGTGTGTGTGTGTACATATATACACATACACACACACACACACACACACAGCAGCCTAGTCTTATCTGTGTTTGGAAGAATAAGCATGTATGATGAAGCTTAAGGAGAGGATATTTCTGGGAGTGTACAGCCACTTTGGAAAACTTTTTTGGGGCTGGGGATGTGGCTCAAGCGGTAGCACGCTCGCCTGGCATGCATGCGGCCCAGGTTCGATCCTCAGTACCACATACAAACAAAGATGTTGTATCCGCTGAGAACTAAAAAATAAAAATATTAAAAATTCTCTCTCTCACTCTCTCTTTAAAAAAAAAACAAAAAAAAAAAAACCAAAAAAAAAACTTTTTTGTATACTCAAGTAATGGAATGCATTATGACAAAATAAGCCACAACTACATGCAACAGGGATGTGGATTTTAGAAGTATACTATTGAAAACATGTAGCAGCATGATATAGCATGGAAATAATTTTTAAAAATTTAAAGATAAGCAAAAATGAATAGTACATGGGTGGCTGGGTGTGTAGCTCAGTGGTAGAGACTGCGCATGCTCTAGGTCCTAGGTTCAATCCCCATCATCAAAACCAACAAAATGAAAACCATTGTTTAGGAATATATGGGGTATTTACATAAAAAAAACAAAATGATTTTAAAAAATCAGGATAGTGATTACCTTTGAGAGAGAAGCATGCAGAAAATTATATTTAGGAGAAGTTTCAATAGTGCAGATTAATCTATTCTTACATTGAATGGCACATTCACAGGTGTTCTTTTAAAAATAACATTCTTTTTCACACGTTCAACTTTTAAAACGAAATAATAAAATGAATTGCATGAGAGTTTAGTTCCACTTCTACTGACATGAATTGTGCCCATGAACTGTATTTATTTCGCTTTTGTTTTGGGGGTGGAGTGGAAGAGATTTTGGGAAAACAGCTCTCTTTAAGTGCCCTTGTGAGCTAAAGGGCAGTTATTGTCTCTGTTCTTGGGATAGAGACAATATTTTCTAATATTTTCCTGGAACTCCAAAGCATTGTCAACTGGAGACAGCAGAAAGTGATTTCACACTGTTGAAAACAGAACTAACTAGGCTTTATATTTAACAAGTTGCTGTAGCTGGTTTTATGCATTGATAGTTCTACACAGTTTCCCAAAGTCCTCTTTCCCCCTCTTAGGTCCTGAGGGGAAGGGCAGTCCGCAGGCCTTGGCCTCTGCGGTTCCCTTTGCGTGGAAAAGCCTCTCCCGGCTCGGTGGGTCTGGATGACTGCGTTCCTCCTCTGGGCGCCCCTAAGGATGGTACGCGGCCAGGCTCCAGGGACTCGCGGTAGGGTTCCAATCCCCTTCCTCTGCGGGGTCTGGGTTGATTACAGGGCCGCAGTTTCTTCTGTTTAATTGAGGGAGGTTCTGACTCCGCAAAATTAATACTCGGGGGAGCCCAGCCACGGCTTAGCGCTCCTTTGGGTGTCTCGGCACTTTTTCTGGGGTCCTCAGATCCCTGCAGAGGCGGCCCTCCCGGTTTCCTTTCTGCCGAGAGCAAAGAGGCCGGGGACACGCCCACAACGCTGGGGCAGAGAAAGTCCTCCGAGGAGAAGGAGGGGCCTCGGGCGGGGCGGCGGCGCTCTAGCTCGGCGGCATCACTATGCTTTCCCCACATAGGGGCTCTGATTGGTCGAAAGCCGCCGCTCGCCAGAGCGACTTCCGGGACGGAGGCTCAGGGGAGGAGAGGTGCCTGGAAAGAGCACGATTTCCGGCGCGAAGCGCAGCAGTCGCGCAAGTTGTGGGCGATGGCGGCCCAGCTACTTCACACGCGGTTGCCGGGGGAGGGAGCCGCTTCAGCCTCAGCGGTCACGACACGGACTGGGTAAGATTCGGGCCGCTTGCGTCTGTGACTGTGGGACCAAAGCTCGGGACCTGGATTGGGGGAGCAGATCCGAAAGGATCTGGGAAGAAGCAAATGGAGCGGGGTGGGAGCAGGGATAGAGGATCATTTCAGGTCCGCGAAAAGTGAGCGCTTTCCCGCCTCGTGGGTAATGGAGATGGGAGGGACAAACGAGTCCATTCTCTAGCCCGGTATCCCCCATTCATCCCTCTGGGCTCCCTCAGTGGGTCCCAGGCCTAGACACCGCCTTTGCTTCTGACCTCTTCCCTCAAGCGTTTTCTAGGTGGTGGGTTTTCAGCTGAAGGCTGTCACTGATGACAGATCCTAAAAATTGATTTGAAATGTTTCAACACACCTATGTATGTTAACAGTTTTATTTTGCTCGACTTTAAAAAAGTCCTTAACCCCTGTAAAACACCTGGGGTTTAACTTCAGAGTGAGTAGAATGCTGTGCCCCCCCTTGCTCTGTTTAAATAAGCAAACCTTGTAAAACATTTATCCTAATATTCATATTTATGTAATTATTTGTAGCACTGGTATTGAACCCAGGCGTGCTCTACCATTGAACTAAAACTTCAGCCCTTTTTATTTTTTGAGACAAGGTCTTGCTAAATTGCCCAGGCTGGGCGACAACTTGCCATCTTCCTTGGCTCCGCCTAGAGTAGCTGGGATTACAAGTGTGCACCACTGGCACCCTCTCACCATCATTTATTGAGTGCAGACTTAAACTGTGCTCGACACTGGAAACAATGGATATCCAGAGACTAAAGTTCTTGCTCTCAATAGTGCTTACAGTGTGCCAGTGGGACAGTAAACAGGCCAGTAAATAAATGAGTGAGATGATTTCAGATGGTGATCAATGTTGTGAAGAAGTACTATGGGAATGGGAGGTATAAGGGAGAGGTAGGGTACATTAGAGTTCTGATGGGGAAGGCCTCCAGCATTTGAGCTGCAGCTTGAATGACAAGTGTTTCTGATGTAGTGAATAGCAAGTGAAATGGAACCAGCTTGACAGGTTGGAAGAACAGAAAAGACACTATGTCTACAGTAAAACAAGTGGTTGAAGATGAGGTCAGAGAGGTAGGCAGGGGCCAGATTGATATTTGATCTTGTAGGATTATTGTAGGAATTGTATTCTTATTCCAAGTGCAGCAGGAAGACCATTTTCACTGAGTGAAGAATGGTTTTTTGGGGAATAAAAGTGGAGATCATTTAAGAAACCTTAGCATAGTCTTGCAAGAAAAGGTTGTTGGCTCAGTAAATGATGGCTATTTGTGGGGAGCCATTCTGACACGTGATTGGGTGACTCCCGTTAAGGGCCTGAGGCGCTCTGGCTGTGTCGGAGCTATCCCGACCCTTTCCTGATGAGAGAGCCCATCCGTGTGGGGGTGTGCGTGACCACTGACCCTGGAGACCCAATCACTGACCCTGACCTTGGAGTGCAGCCCCCCCTCAACCTTCATTGGATGGAATTCTCCCCTGAATCTCTTGTCCCCCAAATAAAAGGCTACTCCCCGGCGTGTTCGCTCTCTCTCTCTCTCCTGCTAGCCCAGAGTAATCCTCGCTGCCCTGCTGGGCGGCTGGAGGCGGGAACCAGGGAGGCGAGCCATCTCAGGACCTAGCAATGTAAAATAAGGTACTGGTTTGTGTGTTTTATTTTGATCTCTTCTAACTAACTTAATGCCTAGAACCTCATTAATGAAACCACTGCGCAGGCCGCGTGGTAGAGCTATTATTATTATTTTTTTTACAGTGCTGGGTATCTAACTCAGGGACTCATGTATGCTGGGCAGACACTACTGTTAAGCTGCATCTCTAGCTGTGCCTATTATAATTTTTATTTTTCTGTGTTATGAACTTAGTAGTTTGGTAATCTTGATTCTACAGGATTTCAGATATGCTTGCATTAGAGAATGATTTCTTCAATTCTCCTCCAAGAAAAACTGTTCGGTTTGGTGGAACGGTTTCAGAAGTGTTGCTGAAATACAAAAAGGTAAGAGGAGATGACATGTGAGGTTTGATTTTGTTGGTCACAAATACAGCAATAGCTTTAAAACTAAAGACCAATGTAAGGATGGGGATGTAGCTCAGTATTAGAGCAAATGCTTAGCATGAACAATGCCCTGGGTTCAATCCCCAGTGCCAATAAAAGAAAAACCCTCTATACATTCAAAAATGAATTTTAGGTACCAATATTGCAATCAGATATTTAATAATATGTATGATGCTTCTCAAAGTTAGAGTAATAAAATCTTTGCTGAGGTTTTAAAGTTTCAAATGCTGTACTAGTATTTCTTGCAAACATTTATAAGGGTTAGAACATTTTATTTCTTAAGAAATTAATTACCTAAGCACTATTTTGGAACAATAAACCAAATGGATATTTTTGTTTTTGTGTTAACTTTTCTTTACCAGAATTATTTTTTAAATTAATTGCTTTTTTTTAAAATATCATTTTTATTGTTGTTTATTTTTTACGTGGTGATGGGGATTGATCTCATGCGTGCTAGGCAGGTGCTTTACCAATGAGCTATCTCCCTAGCCCCTTCTTTACCAGTTTTAACCCAGGGCCTCGTGAATGCTGGGCAAGTGCTCTATCACTAAGCTACATCCCCAGCCATTTCATTTTTTATTTTGAGACAGGGTCTAACTACATTGTCCTGGCTTCCATCTTTCTATCCGCCTGCCTCAGTGTTATCAACAGTTGGTGTTTTTATGTTAGTTTACAGGTTATTTTACTAGGTCTCCACAGTAGAAACAAAACATAAATGACTGTAAATTTATATATAATATCCATACATTTGAATGTTCACTGTCTTAGTTCCCTTTGTGTTAGATCAGTATAGTGCTTCTCCCCCCTTTATTTTGAGAATTCTCAAGAATATCAACTGTAATATTCAAATGTCAGTACAAAGTGTAGCTAAATATGAATGGCTTCTGAATTACTTGTCATTTGCTTTTTTCTGATCCCCCTTTCCCACTAACATGAGTTTTTCCAAAAACAATTTTTTAAAATATTTTTGGTTGTAGATGGACATAATACCTTTATTTTGTTTATTTAGTTTTTTTACATGGTGCTGGGGATTGAACCGAGTGCCTCACACTTGCTAGGCAAGTACTCTACCACTGAGCCACAACCCCAGCCCCGAGTTTTCAAATTTTTGAAGTCGTGATTTTATAGTAACAAGGGATGTGAAAGTTATAAGGTCTATTTTTTTGCAGTCCATCTCATGTTAAGGTATAGGTAAAAGTTCTATTTTACAAGAAACCATGAGTATAATGAATTTTTTCCCTTTCTCCTTTAGGGTGAAACAAATGACTTTGAGTTGTTGAAGAACCAGCTGTCAGATCCAAACATAAAGGTAACTTTCCTTTGGCCAATAGCAAAGTCATTGCCACTTTGACAGGCATTAGTTTGTACTTTTGGTGCTATTCTGTCCTCAGAACTTCTCTATAATCCCATCTTACTTTAACCCAGTAGTTCTCAACTAGGCTTGACAGTTTGACCACCCAAAGGACAATTTAGCAAAGATTGGAGACATTTGTGGTTGTCATAATTGGGAGAGAGGGGTGTTGTTGGTATGTAGCTGGTGGATGACAGATATACTGAAAAATCAGGATAATAATAGAGGTTTTTTTCAACATGGAGGTTTTAAAAGAGTATTCAATGAGTTAATATACAAGAAACACGTAGAACAGCCTCTGACCCAAAGTACGGACTTTATAATATAATTGTTAGCTGTTGTTTTGTTCCTGTTGACAACCTGTGCTTCCTCATTTCTCATTTACATTTCAATCCACTATTATCACTGGTGTAATTACCCTGACAGAGGTTACCAATGATTTCTTAAGTGTGCTAATTTAAAGCCTCACACTAATTCTTCATAGAGTTGGCACTGTTGGGTGTCCACTTCTCAACAACTGATCTTCAGTACCTGTATAGCTCCTCTATTCTGATCACTTAGCTCAATTCACTCTTTTTTTCATATATATGTGTGTGTGTGTGTGTGTGTGTATAGTTTGTAGTTGTAGTTGGACACAATACCTTTATTTTATTTATTATTTTTATGTGGTGGCTGAGGATCAAATCCAGGCAAGTGCTATACCTCTGAGCCACAAACTCAGCCCTCAGGTCACTCTTTTGACAGCTTGTTAACTTTGGTGTTGATTGAATTTCCAAACTCCCTCCCTTTTCTCACTGCACACTCTTCCTGTTTGGTTGCCTTATGCCTCATGGCTTTGGAATCGGTGTCCTGATAGCTCCCCAAAATTTGTTTCTGTAGCTCATAGTGCTCTTTCAGGCTCCAGACTTGTTTCTTAACTATATGTTGGATATATTTACTCAGAATTGTTATAGGTACTCCAAATTAGCAAGTTAAACTCATCTCCCTCCCAAACCTACTCTTCTGTAGCCACCCTCCCTCCCCACCCCCAGTACTGCAGGCAGGGGTGCTTACTGATGAACTGCATCACCCCAAAGCTTTTATTTTTTCTTTTTCCTTGCCAGGGACCAAACTAAGGGTGTTGTGCATGTTAGGCAAGCGCTCTGCTACTGAGCTAAATATTCAGCTCCTCTTAATGCTTTTTTACATTTTGAGATAGGGTCTTGCTCCAAGGCTGGCCATGAATGTGTGGTCTTCCTGTCTCAGCTTCTGGATTCACTGAAGTTATAGGTGTCACCACCAAACTTTTTTTTTTTTTTTTTTTTTTTTTTTTTTTTTTTTAAAAAGCAGGGATTACATCTAAGGGTGCATCCTCAGCCCTTTATAAGTTTCTTATTTTGAGGCAGGGTCTTACTAAGTGGCTTAGGGCCTTACTGAATTGCTGAGGCTGGCTTTGAACTTGGAATCCTCCTGCCTCGGCCTCTGGAGCTGCTGGGATTACAGGTGTGTATCACCACACCGACTTTTTAAAAAAAATATTTTAGTTGTACTTGGACACAATACCATCCATCCATCCATTCATTCATTCATTCAGTGGTGCTGAGGATTCAATACATGGCCTTGAACGTGCTAAGTGAAAGCTCTACTGCCAAGCCACAATCCCAGCCCACCACGCTGACTGACTCTTAATGCTTTACTGTTTATTGCTTACCCAGTTCTTGAACTAGGAACTGTGGAGTCTTTCTGAACTTTCTCACCCCTCATATCAATTAAAAAAAAAATCAGATCTTCTATTTTGTTGGTATTCTTTCACCTGGATTTTTCCTGTTACCTTTTACAAGAATTTTTTTTTTAAATTTAATATTTATTTATTTATTTTTAGTTCTCGGCGGACACAACATCTTTGTTGGTATGTGGTGCTGAGGATCGAACCTGGGCCGCATGCATGCCGGGCGAGCGCGCTACCGCTGAGCCACATCCCCAGCCCAAATTTTTTTTTTTTTTTTTAATATTTATTTTTTAGTTCTCGGTGGACACAACATCTTTGTTTGTATGTGGTGCTGAGGATCGAACCCGGGCCGCACGCATGCCAGGCGAGCGCGCTACTGCTTGAGCCACATCCCCAGCCCCTTTCCTGTTACCTTTTAGTGGTCTATAGGTCCTATTTCCTGTGTATCCCTCTTCCCCCCAGATTTATCCTTAGTAGTGAAGCCTGATTCTTCTCTCCAGAGCACATGTTTACGTTGTCATTCCCCTTTCTAAAGAACTTCAAGGCTATGGAAGAATAAAGGGCCAACTTCTTGGCACAGCCTGCAACATTTTTCTGTGTGCAGTTTCACGAGAGGCTTTATTCCCTGAGGTTGCTGCTTTAATTTTTGTACCTTTTCATGTGACTTTTCTGGAAGAGCTCCTCTGTATCTGCTTCATTTGAGCAGGCTCTGGCTTGCTTCTCTTACCAGCTGTGTGATCAAGGGCAAGTTACTGCTCTTTGCTTCAGTGTCCTCATCCATAAAATGGGAATCAGAAGTAGTCCCTATTTCATGAGGTTGTTGTAATGAGTTAATTAAAGTCTTAGAACACTGCCTTGTACACAGTAAGTGCAATATTAGTGTTTACTGTTGTTATCAACACCATTATTGTGATCTACAAAACTACTCACTCTGTCAGACAGACTCAGTTGAATTGTTGGCTTCCTGACTGGAGCTTTTTCTGATTCTCGGTTTATCTTTTGGCTTGCTCACCATATTCTTTAACCATACTGAAACACTTCAGTTTTCTGAAAACATGCTTTTCCCTTTGTAAGGAATATTATCCTCAAAAAGTGTTACCATTTAAAGACAACTGAAGCCTCATTTTCTCTTTTCAAACGTACAGAGGGTCAATTTGTGTGTGTGTATTTTCCACTGTGCTTTATATCAGCAGATTCTTGATATACCCCTTGTGTGTCTGCTACTTCAGCAGAGTGTTCCAAGTTGTTTGCTTCTAAAGGTTTACTGTGAAAGCACTAAAGTCTGTGAATGGTTTATTTTTTATTTTTACTTTTAATTTTTTTTTTGCAGTGCCAGGGATTGAACTCAGGATCTCATGCATTCTAGGCAAGTGCTCTACCATTGAGCTACATCTCTAGTCCTTGTACCTTATTCCCCTCTAGTACTGAGGATTTCACTCAGGGGTACTTTACCATTCAGTTACACCTCCAAGCATTTTAACTTTTGACCCAAGTTCTCACTAAGTTGCCCAGGCTGGTCTCAGATTTGGAATCCTCCTTTCTCAGCCTCCAGAGTTGCTGGGATTCAGGTGTGTGTCACGATGCCTAATCTTTGCACTTTTTTTGGTGGAAAGGAGTAGGATAGATATTTATGTATTTATTTATTTACCTTTTCATTGCTGGGTTGCAGTTGCCGTACACATGCTAGGCAAGTGCTCTACCACTGAGAGGTAGCCCCTCTGTTCAGTATTTGTGTTTATTTTTTTTTTGGTGTACTGTATGTTGAATTTATTCATCTTTGCACACAGCCTGGCTTGTCTTCTCTATGTCTCTGGTCTCAGTGAGCTGCCATTAGTGTTATTCACAGTGGTTGTGTTACATTATAAAATTATCACAATGTGAGTTGTGATTTACTTAATTTTCCTGCCAAGTTATTTGAGGAAATGAGGAAATTTTCTCATTTTGAGAAAATGCTCAAACGCTTGGTGTCACATGTTCATGGCATAGAAAGCACTGAGTAATTGGATGAAAGTGGGGGGAAAAGTGGCAGTTCCTTTGATTGATGGAGAAAGGTACTGTGGAAGAGTGGGCTGAGCTAGATTTGACCTCAGCAGGCAAGTTTGACCTGGTTTTTTATCGACTTCATGGTTGGGTAAGTTGCTTATCAATCTCTGTTAATCTCAGATTCCTCTACTGTAATATGGGACTAAATAATCATCTTGCTGAGTTTTTAGAATTAGAAAAAGATATATTTACAATGTCAAGCACCACATCTGTTTCTCATTAGATGGTACTCCTATTTCTTCTATTGTCTTTTTTTTTTTTTAAAGAGAGAGTGAGAGAGGAGAGAGAGAGAGAGAGAGAGAGAATTTTTAATATTTATTTTTTAGTTCTCGGCAGACACAACATCTTTGTTGGTATGTGGTGCTGAGGATCGAACCTGGGCTGCACGCATGCCAGGCGAGCGCGCTACCGCTTGAGCCACATCCCCAGCCCCTCTATTGAGTCTTAATAAGTATTAATTATTTTCTTTAACAAATTGGGGCTTTACCTTATAATTTTTCCCTCTGCATGTTATATATATATATAAATATAAATAATGTCTTTTGGGAGCTGGGAGTGTGGCTCGGTGGTAAACTGCATGCTTAACAAGCACAAGTGTTCCAGCCGCAGCAGTAGCGCCACCAACAAAAATAGTCCTATTTTCTATAATCTGATCATTTAGCTGTTAAACATGGGTGGGTGTTCTTTTTTTTTTTTTTTCCTTGTTGCTAAAAATTATTTTGAACAGTAATTTTATTACCTGAAAAATGTTTTATTGGCAAAGTGGAATGGAACCTTTATTTGTACAAACACGTTCCAATGCATTTTTAAAGCCAGCCTAATGGATTTAGAAAAAGTTATTTGATGATGACTGTAGTAAATCAGCTCATCCCTACTATCCACATACTTTACAGTCAGCTTAGATAGAGGAATAGAGGTAGATATTGGTCCTTTGTGGTCTTTTAGCATTTAAATCTGATAAAATTCCACAATTTAAAAAAGTCCCAGATGTCAGCATTTGAAGTGCTTTCACTGGTAAAGGGCAAACAATGTTCAAGGTGAAGTATTAAATTTAGTTCTCCTGTATTTTAGAGTTACTCTACTACCTTTTCTTTTTTTAAAATATTTTTTTTAGTTGTTGATAGACCTTTATTTATTTATATGTGTTGCTGAGAATTAAACCCAGTGCCTCACACATGCCAGGCAAGTGTGCTACTGCTGAGACTGAGCCCCAGCCCTCTAATATCTTTTTTTAAAACAGTAAAGTTTATTGATATTTTTTTAATCTGGTTTGATACACAAATTTTGGCTTAGTTGCAAGTTTGTGACCTTTTTTCACCTAGTTTAAATATTTTATTTTTTAATATTTTACTATACTGGAATTAAATCCAATTCCTGTGCATACTAGGCCTGAGCTACACCCCCAGCCTTTTTAAATTTGAGATAGGGTCTCACTGAGTTGCCCATGCTAGCCTTGAACTTGCAATCTTCCTGTCTCAGCCTTCTGAGTCACTGGCAGTACAGGATGTACCACCGTTCTCAGCTCTTCAGTCACTAATTGAAATGTTATCAACAACTGACCAATACAAAGTAGATACATTTTCTGTTACTTAGAAGATTTGTGATTTTGAAAATACTTTTGTTTTATTAAAGGATGACCAGATTATTAACTGGCTGCTGGAATTCCGATCCTCTATCATGTATTTGACAAAAGACTTCGAGCAGCTTATCAACATTCTTTTGGTAAGTTTACCATTTATTTTACTTATTGATTCACTACTTTGAAAATAGTGAGTACCAGTGAACTGTCTTCATTATCTTCACCCAACACCAGAGATTGCCTTGGTTGAATAGAAGTCAGACGGTGGTGGAGGAGTATTTGGCTTTTCTTGGTCACCTTGTTTCAGCACAGACAGTCTTCCTCAGACCATGTCTCAGCATGATTGCTTCTCATTTTGTACCCCGTAAGTGGTTACTCTTTTCTTCCCTTCTTTCTTTCCTCTCTTTTTCTATTTTGGCCCACAGTTCTGGCCCAAGGTCAAGGGGTTACATCTGCTGATGGCTGCCTTGCTGACAGTTCTGAGGTAGTATAGGATATCACCTGTAGGCAGTAAGCAGGCAGTGTATGCACACGTTTGTGTGTGTGGGGGGGTTAAAAAAATAAAAACCCTGTTAATAAAAATATTTTCTTCTCCTTTCATACTGACATTTTTTCACCATGGAAGATTCCAGGGTGTAAGTTAGCATTCTGATCATTTGTTCCCTGTAGAGGCATCTGGATTCATGTTGAGCTACGATTTTGTTGAATTGAAATTTGCTTTAGTGAATCACTGACAGTCTTAGAACTCGATTAGGAATTTGTAGCTGTTTAAAAATGATCCAGGGCTGGGGTTGTGGCTCAGTGGTAGCGTGCTCGCCTAGCACACTCGAGGCCCTGGGTTCGATCCTCAATACCACATAAAAATAAATAAATAAGGGTATTAAAAAATGATTAAGCTGGGTGAGGTGGCACATGCTTGTAAACTGAATGATTTTGAAGGCTGAGGCAGGAGGATCATCAGTTTGAGGCCAACCTAGGCAACTTAATGAGACCCTATCTCAAGATAAAAAAGGTCTGGGGATATAGGTTATTGGTAGAGTGCTCCTGGGTTCAATTTCCAGTACTGCAAAAACAAAACAAAACTGTCAAGTTGCTTTACTTATTTTTTTTTCCTTTTGGTTGTAAATGTAATCATTGTACTTAGTTTGGACTATAGAGAAACAGATTTTTTTTGGTATAGCTGATTATTGTCTAAGTCTGTGACATATTTTTTTTTCTTTTAAAAGCCCGAGTGATCATTAAGGAAGGTGACATAGATGTTTCAGATTCTGATGATGAAGATGATAGTAAGTATAAAAAAAGGATTAAAGCAAAAAATGCCTTCTTAGAGAATATACCCTTAGTGATAGAATATACTTGCACCTGTTCTATTAAGTAGATGGCAACAAATGATAACCTTTGGTAGAATCTTTTTGATACATTTAATACATTTAGCATTACTATGTAATTGGTTGGCATAAATTTATTGCGGATACAGTCTACTTAATCTTCACTGATAGTGAGTTGTAGAGAAAAATCTTGAAACAATTTATCTCATAAGATCTTCAGTTTGGGGGCTGGGTTGTAGCTCAGTGGTTGAGCGCTTACCTCGCAGGCATGAGGCACTGGGTTCGATCCTCAGTACCACATAAAAGTAAATAAATAAATAATTTTTAAAAAAGATCTTCAGTTTTGCTTAGCAAGTGCTTTCATCTTCCTAGTTTTAAGTATTGTGTTGGTGTTCATGCTCTTGACTGTTCTCCTTTTAGATCTTCCTGCAAATTTTGACACATGTCACAGAGCCTTGCAAATAATAGCAAGATATGTACCATCGTGAGTATATTTTTCAATAGTAGTGTTTAATACTTAAGAAATTATGGTTAGACCAGAGACGTAGCTCAATAACAGGGTGCTTGCCTAGCATGTGCAAGGCCCTTGGGCCAATCCGTAGTGCTATAAAGAGAAAGAAAGAAAATTATAATCAATTAGTAGGAAATTATAAAATGCAAATTAGCACCAAAACTCAAGTGGTATGGTGTGGTTTTGCATTTTGTTGATGAAATCACATTTTTGCAAAAAATGATTTTTCTGTTTTCTATTCATTATCTAATTATTTTAAAAACTCCTATGCAGATTCTCCCCCAATTTTTGTATAGTGGTTGGCATTTTGCTTTTATCTTCAACAGATGTGCTATCCAAATATTTTCAATGAGAAACCTCTGTATTTGTGTCATGCCATTATGAATAAAAATTGCAGTTCTAAGAAAAGCTTTGCAGGTTTGTGGGTTTCTTTTGGAGGGGTGGACTTCTAGTTTCCTCTGTAGGTTTATTGTTTAACTTATATGCAAGTTGATGATTTATTTTCCCTTTCTGAAAAGTGTGTGTGTGTGTGTGTGTGTGTGTGTGTATGTAATAGGTAGACATAGATATATGTGTATAAATATATAAAAATATCATGTGGAATATTTTGATTTTTAAACTGAAGCTCTGTTAAAACTTGTAGAGGAAAAGTTTTCCCTTTGATTTGCTATTGATGTTAAAGTTAGTAAAGCTTATTTTTCCCTAAGTTAATTTAGATTTTCTCTGAAACTGTGCATTCATTTTAACTTTGAATTTTTTGAGGTATAGGGGTTCTTTTTTCCCTTGTGATCTATCCATATTTGCTCTTAGAGGAAAAATGTTCCTTTCTAGAAAATTTAGTTAACATGGATTGATTGAATTTTTTTTTTTTTTTAAATAGGACACCATGGTTTCTTATGCCAATACTGGTGGAAAAATTTCCATTTGTTAGAAAATCAGAGAGAACATTGGTAAGAGATTTTTTTTCATGGCAGAAATAATGGAAAGATTGTTTTATGTGGTGTTGTGTCTTTTTCTTAAAAATTGCTTTCTAAAGTTAATTTCTTTTCTTTTCTCTTTTTTTTTTGGGGGGGGGGTACCAGGGATTGAACCCAGCGGTGCTTAACCACTGAATCACATCTCCAGCCCTTTTTATATTTTATTTAGAGACAGGGTCTTGCTGAGTTGCTGATGCTGGCTTTGGAGTAAGAATTTCATTCAGATTTTTTTCTTAGCAAGTGTCTACTGAGGATTTCTCTTAAATGGTCAGAGTCCATTTGAGAAATATCTTTATAGGCTTAATGTTTATATAGACAAGAATTACTAGAAGATAACAGTTTATATGTTACTAATTGTAAGCATGCCTAATTTGAATATGAAAGCAGAGCCTTGTGTAAATAAATTATGTGTAAGTAGATGGGCATGGTGGTGCCCATTTGTAATCACAGTGACTTAGGAGGCTAAGGTAGGAGGATCACAAGTTTAAGGCCAGCCTCAGCAATTTAATGAAGCCCTAAGCAACTTAGGGAGACCCTGTCTCTCTCTCTCTCTTTTTTTTTTTTTTTTTTTTTTTAGAATTTTCAATATTTATTTTTTAGTTTTCGGCGGACACAACATCTTTGTTGGTATGTGGTGCTGAGGATCGAACCTGGGCCGCACGCATGCCAGGCGAGCGCGCTACCACTTGAGCCACATCCCCAGCCCTCTCTTTCTTTTTTTGGTACTGGGAATTGAACTCAGGGGCAATTAACCACTGAGCCACATTCCCCAGCCCTTTTTATATTTTTATTTAGAGACAGGATCTTGCTGAGTTGCTTAGGGCCTCACTAAATTGCTGATGCTGGCTTAGAACATGATCCTCCTGTCCCAGCCTCTCAAGCTGCTGAGATTACAGGTGTGCGCCACCGTGCTTGGCTGAGACCCTGTCTCAAAAAACAAAAAGGGGTAGGGATGTGGCTCAGTGGTAAAGCATTTCTGAATTTGATTCCCAGTAACCCTCCCACGCCCAAAATTTCTGCCTAAGTATTTGTGCAACTTTCTTTTTTCCTCCTGCAGTGCTGAGGATGGGACTGAGGGTCTTGCACATTCTAGGCGAGTGCCTTACTATTGAGCTCTATTCCCACCCAGCCCTGTTCAATATTTATATATTGGTGTAGGTTTTGATAAATGACAGTGGTTACCTTTTAAGCATAGAGTTTCCCCTAAAGTATTAACATGTTAAATAAGTAGTTAATAACTTTTGTTAATATTTGTGATAGTGTGCTTCAAGTGAAACATTGTAAACTACCATATTGTTTATGAAAATAGATGCAAAAATTCTCGAAAAATACTAGCAGACTGATTTTAGCAACTTAAGACAATTTATGTACCATAAGCAAATGAGGCTGATTTAATAAATTAACATACACTGTATCAGTAGAATAAAGAATAGAGGGGCTGGGATGGTGGCTCGGCGTAGAGTGCTCGTCTAGCACATTCGAGGCCCTGGGTTCGATCCTTAGTACCACATAAAAAATAAATAAAATAAAGGTATTGTTTCCAACTACTTCCAAAAAATGTTAAAAAAAAAAAAAATAAAACAATGGAAATCAGATGGTCCCCTCAGGAGATGCAGAAAAAGTATTTGACAAACACTCTAACCCTTTCAGGTCAAAAGCAGAAGGGAATTTTCTTAATCTGATAAAGGTCATCTATGAAAAACCCACAGATTATCATCAGACTCAATGGTGCAAGACCAGTTTTCCCTAACATGAGGAACAGAACAAGGATATCTGCTTTTGTTTCTGTTTCGCAGTGGTGTCTCATTATGTTACCCAGACACAAGCCATCCTGCTACCTCAACTTCCTGAGAAGCTGTGACTATATACATGTACACCACGGGATACATATTCTTGCCACCTATCTAACCAGGGCATTTAGGCAAGAAAAGAATTGCAAAGAATCCAGATGGAAAGCACAGGCTCAGCCTGTACATAGACAAGAATTACTGGAAGATAGCTACTTGGAAGACTGAGGCAGGAGGATCACAGGTTTGAGGCCAGCCTGTACAACTTAGTTAAACCCACTCTTAAAATACAAAAAGGGATGGGTGTGTGGGCTGGGGCTGTAACTCTGTGGCAGAGCACTTGTCTAGCATGTGTGAGGCACTGGGTTAGATCCTTAGCACCACATTAACAGAAAAAAAAGAAAATAAAGGCATGTTGTGTATCTACAACAACAAAAAAATAATAATTAAAAAAAGGGATGGATGTGTAGCTCAGTGATAGGCCACCTCAATGTTCAATCCCCAGAACTGCCCCCCCCCAAAAAAAAAAGGAAGGAAAAAAAGGGAAGAAATAAAACTTAAATATAACCTTTTTGTGGATTTTAAGGAATCCATTAAAAAAAACCTACTAGAGCTAATGTATTTGGATATTCGTAGGCAAAAGAATGAAGTGTATGGATATCAGCATATAAAAAAATCTCAAGATGGATAAGAGCCCTAAAAATAACAAAACTGTTTGAAAGCTGGGTGGGTAGTGCAGGCCTCTAATCCCAGCTACTCTGGAATCTGAGTGAGGTAGGAGGATCCCAAGTTCGAGGTCAGCTTTAGCAACCCAGGGAGACCCTATCAAAATAAAAAGGCCTGGGGAGGTAGCTCAGTGGTAGAGCATCCCTGAGTTCAGTCCCTAGTTTTATAAAAAAACAAACATAAACAAAAGCAAGAAAACCAAAACCTAGTCAGAAAGGTCTTAGAAGAAAACGTGTAAGTTTTCATGGCATTGAATCAGGCAACAGTTTCTGGATGTGATGTCTGAAGCATGAGCAACAAAGAAAAAATTCATCAATTAGACTTCAGAATTAAATGGTTTGCTTCATAGGATGCTTTCAAGAAAATAAGAAAACACTCCAGATAATGGGAGAAAATATTTGCAAATCAGGTATCTGATAAAGTATTTTTATCTATTAAAAAAAAAAAGCAAACAAAACCCAACTTACAACACAGTGAAAAGAAGCTCAGCGTCATTACCCATCAGGGAAATGTAGATCAGCACTGCTTCACGCCTGCTAGCATGGCCATGATAAGACCACCACAGGAATAAGCAACGGTAAGGATAGGTAGAACCTGGAACTCGTCCATTGCTAGAAAACTGAAATGGTGCAGTCCTGTGGAAAACAGTCTTGGTAATTTCTTCAGAAGGTTAAATGTAGAATTACTATATGGCTTCATTGTTTCCACTGTGTACCCAAGATAAATGGAAATAAGTCTACCAAAACTAAACTTATATGTGAATGTTCATAGTAACATTATACTCACAACAGCCTAAAAGTAGAAACAACTTTAATGTTTACAGACTCACAAAACATGTTAGATCTGTTCAACAAAATATTCAGCAAATAAATACAGGCTATAATATGAGTGAACATTAAAAACATTACAGATGACCACATGAATCCACTTATATGAAATATCTAGAATACACAAATTAATAGAAAGTAGCTGCTTAAGGATGGACTGCTAGGACATGGGGTTTCTGTTTAGGGTGATGTTTCAAAATTGAACATGGTGATGATCACACAGCTCTGAGTATATTAAAACTGTTTTACACTTTATTTTTCGCAGAATAGTGGGGTGTGAACTCAGGGTGCTTTACCACTGAGCTACATCCCCAGCCCTTTTTATTTTTTAGTTTGAGACAAGGTCTCACTAAATTGCTCAGTCTGACCTTGAACTTGTAATCTTCCTGTCTCAATCTCCTAAGTAGCTGGGTTCACAGGTGTGTGCCACCACACCTGGCCTGCTGTGTACAATAAATGTATAAATTACATGAGGTGCATTATAAAAAGGATAGCTTTTTAAAACACTGTAAAAGTATGTAAATTATAGATTCAGTTTACTTGGAATAATTGGAGTGATTAAATTATGCTGAATGTAATATAGAAACAGTAAAATTTTTGTATTGTTAGATAATCTTATTTGTGTTTAAACATATAAAGATATAATTTATGTTTTGCTTATATAATAAACATTCTGTTGAAATGTGTATTTTTTGTTTTATGCTTTTAGGAGTGTTATGTTCATAACTTACTAAGGATAAGTGTGTATTTTCCAACCTTGAGACATGAAATTCTGGAGCTTATTATTGAAAAGCTGCTTAAGTTGGATGTAAGTGTTGAATAATCTACTTTTTATTGATTTTCTTATATTGGATATATTTTGTTTGTTGGCAGCAGTGGAAAAGAATCTACAAATTTCACCATCCTTTGCTGCATTGCTCTTAACATGTGAACTCTGTGCTGGGAGTTCTGGACAGTGATGGGGGAAAGGCATTTAAACAGTCACTCAAAGGGAAAAGTACATAGGAAGAAGCACACGTGTTAGGAACTAGAGTACCTGATACGGAGCGGTGGCACCCAGCAGGGCCTTCCTGAGGAAGTAATGTTGAAATGGGGTTCTATATACCTTTTTTTTCATTGGAAGTTTTTTTAAAAGAGGCAAATTGCAATGCTAAACAAGTAAAAGTACTGTGAGGAGACCTGTAATAAGAGGCAGAAAATGTGAAAGGGAGAGGTGGATTCTAGTGGTATTGTGGAGGAAAGGTGAACTGGTCCTTGAGACCGAGTTGGAAGTGGGAAAGCAGAGGGTATGGGAAGGAAATCCTTCAGAGGACAGAATCTTGGTGTTACCATTAGTAACAGAAAGAAACATCATGAGGAGGAAGTTGGAGGATTCTATGTTCCCTTTTGGACAGGTGGAGCTGAGTGTAGGGGTGCTGGTGGACCACCTGTGGGTGATGCAGTTAGGACCAGGAGAGGAAGGCTATAGAAGGGGGGGGAATGGATACCTGGGGTATCTGGAAGAAGAAAGGGTCCAGTTGGCACCATGATAGTGCTGACCTTTGAAGAAGACTGAGCAAAGCAAGTGCTTGATTTGTGATAACAGGAGGTCTTTGCTGCCTTCTGGAGGGCCTCATCACTGAAGAGCGAGGACCGTTCCAGGAGAAAGTGGGTGGTTCAGAAGCAAGGCTGTGAGAAACCTCTGTGAGTGGGGGGAAGACAGCTGCCTTGGTGAGACAGAACAAAGTGAGTCTTCAGTGGTATAGAATAGAAGACAGACAGATCCAGCCATCTGTAGTCACCTGATCCTTGACAAAGTTGCCAAATACATATATTGGAGAAAAGAGCTTTTTAAATAAATGGTGCTAGGAAAACTGTTTATCCACATGTAGAAGAATGAGACTAGACCCCCATCTCTCTCTGCACAAAACCTAACCCTAACTCAAATGGATTGAGGGGGTTGGGATTATGGCTCAGAGGTAGAGTACTTGCCTAGCATGTGTGAGACACTGGGTTTGATTCTCAGCACTGCATATAAATAAATAAAATAAAGGTCCACTGATAGCTTAAAAAAAAAAATGGATCGAGGACCTAGGAATTAGACCAGAAACTATGCTAGAAGAAAATATAGGGTCATCGCTCCAGCCTGTTACATAGGCAACAACTTCTCAGTAGGAGCCCTATAGCTCAGGAAATAGTGTGAATAAATGTAAACAAATGGATGGTATCAAATTAAGCTTTTGCACAACAAAGGGAGCAATTAGGAATGTGAAGAGAAGTTACAGAATTGGAGAAAATTTTTGGTAGCTTCTTTTCTGACTGAGAATTACTATCTAGAATATATAAATTATAGAACTCAACATCAAAAAATCAAATTACCCAGTGAATAATAATAAATAATAAATGCTCGAGAATGTAGAGAAAAAGAAACACTTTTGCACTATTGATGGTACTATAAATTAGTACAACCATTATGGAGATCAGTATGGAGCTTCCTCAAAAGACTAGGCCTGGAACCAGCATATGACCCAGCTCTCCCACTCCTCAGTATGTGTCCTGAAGAATTAAAATCATCTCACTGCAGTGATACATGCATACCATGTTTATAGTAGCACAATTCACAGTAGCCAAATCATGGAACCAGCCTGGGTGTCCATCAGTGGATGAATAGATAATGAAAATGTGGTGTATATAGTGAAGTTTTATTCAGCCATAAAGACAAAATAAATTATGTCATTTGCAGGAAAATGGATGGAACTTGAGAACACTATTTTGTCAAGCAAAATAAGTTATTCAGAAGGACAAGGGTGGTATATTTTCTCTTATACAGAAGCTAGATGGGAAGAAGGAAAAGAAAAGTGGGGGGTTAGATCTCATGAAAATCAAAGGGAGATCAGTAGAGGAAAGGGACTAAAGGGTACAAGGATGAGAGGGAGGGGAGAAATGTTGGGAAGTGATGTTAGTCAAATTGTGTTGTTAACACTGTGCAGGTGTGAATATTTAACAGCAAATCCATCATTATGTATAACTGTATTGTACCAATAGAAATAGTAGAAAAACAAAACCAAAGTAAGGTCTTGCAAGAGCTGGCAGTTGTGTGTGCTGGCAGCATTTCCCTGGGGTTACTTCACTGTTCAGCTGCATTTGGAATCTGTTGTCTTTTTCTAGTGTATTCTGAAGGAACATTACGAAGGTTGTCTATAGGTATCAGGCACAGATCATTGAAAAAGCATGATTTGGGTAGTATGCTGAACAGGATGTGTGAGGTGTGAAGAGTAATCATTCACTTGAGCTTGCAGCTTATCCTTTTTTGCTCAGGTGATTGACGACATGATTCTGAAAGAATATGTGTGTCCAGAGCATAGAAAGAGATGCATATGTTGATTTTGTTGAGGCTGATTGAGTGCATGTGTCACATTGCAGTTCATGTTGATTTCATTCAAGTATGTAGTGAAAGAAGCTTGGATTATAATATTTAGTATTGGCATAATATTAGAGTATGATACTTAAATTCCTTCACAATCCAGATCAGTTCATGGATCTGTACCATAATTGTGGGTTTTTAAAAAATATTTTCAGTTGTAGCTGGACACAATACTTTTATTTTATTTTTATGTGGTGCTGAGGATCGAACCCAGGGCCTCGCATATGCTAGGCAAGCATTCTACCACTGAGCCACAACCCCAGCCCCATTATTGTGTTTTAACAATTTATCATACAGATACTTCTAAAGTATATGTAGCAGAGGAACTTCCAGCCCTCAGATGTATTTTGAATGCTTTCATTTATTGTCTTTTGTTGTTATAATGTAGGTGAATGCATCCCGGCAGGATATCGAAGATGCTGAGGAAATAGCAGCTCAAACTGGTGGTGCCACAGATTCCACAGAAGGATTGTTTAATATGGTCAGCATTTCTGTTAATGAGAACGGACATGGGAAGTTCACTGTTTCAGAATGTGGGAAGAGACAGCTAGTAGTGTCTCACTTTTTCAAGAGTTTAGTTTAAAACAGTTAACATAATTTAGCAAAACTGAAAACAGTTCCTTCATTGAGTAGTTTGTTACCACATGTTTACTGCCTGAGGTAATTGGTTTGTTTCCAAGGATTTGAATTTGGATTTGGTGAAATAGGTTTCACATCCATCCATTAAAATTTTTTTCATTGTGTTATTGTGAACCACTCACTGTGAGGGAGTAATAAATAGAAGAGCCGGAATCTGGGGTGGTGTTGAGGTGGGTTCAGGTCCTCTTGGGAAGTGTCAGGGAGCACGACAGGGTGAGGATGGGGCTCCGTGAGGCCAGGCTCTCCCGGGAAGTGTCTGCAGCTCATCCTGCCAATTGGTCTGAAGTAGGAATTGCTCCTGGAGTTTGGTCCCAGCTTGACATCAGATCTGACCCTTTCTGACCGCCTGTCAGTCAGTCAATTATTGGTCCTCAGACATGGTCTTGGGCTACTTTTTGCTGAAGAAGGGAAACAGCTGTTAGTTTGGTAGACAACACGTCTACCAGCATGAGGTGGATACCCTGATTTGGGAAATCGGACCCAGATGTTAGCACCAGAAGTATGAGTTGGGGGAGTCAGATGTTTGCATGGCCAGTTCTTTGTGGTTGTTCCTGAGGCCTTGGGTTCCATCCCAACACCTAAATAAATAAGTGGGATATAATCAGCAGCTGCTGCTCTGGATCTGGTCTTTCTGTTTTTTGACTTGCATCCCTGAGAGCCCATGCCTGGGAAGGTGTCTGCATTTTCTCTCACAGGAAATAGTCGCTGTGAAGGTTTTCTAAGTAAAACCTTAATTTTTTAATTCAATTTTTACTTCTAAGGATGAAGATGAAGAAACTCAACCTCAGACCAAGGCTGATCATCCAGAGCAGCTTGACCAGATGGCCCATCCTGTAGCTGAACGCTTGGACATCCTGTTGTCCTTGCTGTTGTCCTACATCAAGGATGTCTGCTATGTGGACGGTAACCACTGTGATAATTTCCATAGCTAATGTACCTGGCTCTGGGTGTTTTCCATACATTTTCTGTAGTAATAAGAAAAGTCTCTCAGGCTATCAGATAGGAAGGTTTTAGAGAGATCAGCTTACTTGCTGATGAGTATAACATAGGGCTGCAGCTGTAGCTCAGTAGTACAGTGCTTGCCTAGCATATATGAGGCGCTGGTTCAATTGTCAGCACTACATATAAGTAAATAAAATAATGGTCTATTTGCAACTGAAAATATTTATTAAAAAAGTTACATTTGGGCTGGGGTTGTGGCTCAGCGGTAGAGTGCTTGCCTAGCATGTGTGAGGTGCTGTGTTCAATCCTTAGCACCACATAAAAATAAATAAATGTATTGTGTCCAATTACAACTAAAAAAATATTTAAACAAAAAACTTATATTTATCTTTGGAACCTGTGGTCTTTTTACTAATGTATTAAAAGATGATATATGGAATTTGGTCAATTTTAGTCAGAGGTCAGTCAGCACTCAAGTTGCTCAAGATGTGTCAGAATGGTGTAGTAGCTATCACGGTGTGGTGCTTACATTACATTCTGAGTTTAGAGGGTCTTTGCTTGGTACCATTATGCCAGGTTTTGGGACTGTACTGAACAAATCATCTTGCTGCTTGCCCTTGTGAAATAGCCTGGAGATTTTGCCAATGAAGAACAATTTTTGTCCCTGTGTTTTGCTAACATTTAAGAATAAGCTTACTTAACTGTGTGTGCGTAATCAGACTTGAATCTAATTAACTCTGCTATTAGTTTATTGCTGTTACTTTTTGGTACTGGGTATTGAATTCATGAACACTCGACCACTGAGCCACATCCCCAGCCCTATTTTGTTTTTTTTTTTTTTTTTTTTTTTTTTTTTAAGAGAGAGTGGGGGAGAGAGAGAGAATTTTTTAATATTTGTTTTTTAGTTCTTGGCGGACACAACATCTTTGTATGTGGTGCTGAGGATCGAACCCAGGCCGCACGCATGCCAGGCAAGTGCGCTACCACTTGAGCCACATCCCCAGCCCCCCAGCCCTACCTATTTTGTATTTTATTTAGAGATAGGGTCTTACTGAGTTGCTTAGGGCCTTGCTTTTGCTGAGGCTAGTTTGAACTTGCGATCCTCCTGCCTCAGCCTCCAGGACTGCTAGGATTACAGCTTTGCTCCACCATGCCTGGATACAATGCTATATTTCTTATTGGCATCTTTTTAAAAAAAATATTTATTTATTTTTTTAATTGTAGTTGGACTCAGTACCTTTATTTTTTATTAATTTTTATGTGGTACTGAGAATTGAACCCAGGGCCTCACATGCTAGGCGAGTGCTCTATTGCTGAGCCACAACCCGCCTCCCTTCCCTTTTAATTTGACAAATGAAACTGGTAGCTTGAAAATAATTTTTATTCATGAAACTGAAATGCCAAATTTTCTTTGCAGGTAAGATTGATAACAACAAAACAAAGGATTTATATCGCGATCTTGTAACTATCTTTGACAAACTCCTCCTGCCTACTCATGCTTCCTGCCATGTACAGTTTTTCATGTTTTACCTCTGTAGCTTCAAATTGGTGAGTGAAAAAAGTCACTAACATTATTTTATTCTTGCCCACAGTTTTTCCCTTTAAAATTGCATACAGAAAGACCATGAGGGATTTCTTTTCCTTGAGTGCAGTTTACTAGTACTTTTAAATAAAATTGCATTCCCCTTTCAATATCTGGAAAGAAAAGGGAATTGGCTACTGTCATCCTGAAGCTGTCATCCTTAGCTTGATCACTAGGTGGTGCCCTTCCCTTCAGTTCAGTCCGTTTTATTAAAATCTCATGGGATATTGAATAACTATTTCCTTTATTCCCTCTTATGATTGAGTCCTACCTATCTAGATCCAGCCAATTTTGTTTATGTGTGGGCGGAGGGGTGCTGGGGATTGACTCCAGGGGTGCTGTAATACTGCTCTCATAGCTACATGTATTGCTCATATAGCTACATAATATGCTCTAATAGCTGTATCTCCAGATTTTTTATATTTTTTTATTTTGAGACAGGGTCTTACTAAGTTGCCTAGACTAGTCTTGCACTTTTGATTCTCCTGCCTCAGCCTCCCCAGTTGCTGGGATTATAGGCATACACTACCACACCTGTTTCCAATCAGCCAACCAGCTTTTTAATCCAGAATTTTTTTGGCTTATTGGGAGGATAAAGGAAATGCAGGAGACTCTTGTAGCTGCTTATAAGAGTGTAAAATATGTAAAAACTTTAAAAACAGTCTGTCCAAATCCTCCCAAATCCGAGTGTTGCTAACTTTAGAAAAGAGCTATTTGCTATTTGGGAGAAGTTGGAGAAGTTGGAGGTTGTGCCCTTTGTTAAGAAGCTTAGTCAGTCTTTTTGTTGTTGTTGTTGTTTATTTTATGTGGTGTTGAGGGTTGAACCCAGTGCCTCACACATGCAAGGCAAGCACTCTGCCACTGAGCTACAGTCCCAGCACTAGTCAGTCTTTTTTTCCAAAATTAGCATGATTAATCAAACACCAGCTGTACTTGAATCCTTACTTCTGTGTATGATTAAGTCAGTGTGGGCAGAGAGACAGGAAGGGTACTTTGCACGCTCAGGAGGAATTCCCATGGGGAATCCCAGGGAGTGTGGATTATCACTGGTTTCCAGGTCTGGCTGAGCATCTTAGATTCACTTGAAGAGTTTTCACAATGTGCAGATTCCAAAGCCCTGTCTCAAACCTACTGCATGTATACACTCAGAGTAGATCCCTTTTTCTTTCTTACTCGAGAGGTTGTTTGGCCTGGCCTTAATTACCTGGGTTCAAGTGATTTTCCTGCCTCTGCCTCCCAGGTAGCTGGGTTGATAGGCATGGTGCAACCAGCACATCAGACACTTCAGTGTTGATTTTGATGCTTAGCTAGGTGAGGGATCCATTGGATCAATAACACCAGGGTGCTCTTTAAGCTGTGTTAAATAGCATTAGCTTAAAACTTAGGAACCATGATCATTGTATTTAGCAGTACAACTGAGATACAAGAACTTTCTTCCTACATTGGTGAAGTAAAAATCTGAGGATTCTGATAACCAAAGTATATTAAGCATTTAGAAAAGATAAGGTCAACACCTTTTCTTTTTATAGGGATTTGCAGAAGCATTTTTGGAGCATCTTTGGAAAAAATTGCAGGATCCAAATAATCCTGCCATCATCAGGCAAGCTGCTGGAAATTATATTGGGAGCTTTTTGGCAAGAGCTAAATTTATTCCTCTTATGTAAGTAACCTAATTTTCTATGTACTTTTTTTTTTTTTTTTAATATTTATTTATTTTTTTGTTTTCGGCGGACACAACATCTTTGTTTGTATGTGGTGCTGAGGATCGAACCTGGGCCGCACGCATGCCAGGCGAGCGCGCTACCGCTTGAGCCACATCCCCAGCCCCTCTATGTACTTTTTAATACCATGTTTTAAAAAAGATTATAGCATCGTCTTGAGTAAAAAAAAAAGTCTCTTTTTTGGGGGGTCTATATTTAAAATGAATAAAATCTGTTTTCCCCATTCTGTTCAAGATGTTTATGTTTTCAAAAGGCAAATTTCAGAGTAAAGTGTCTCCTGTTTTAGATGGCAACCCCATATTGCAAGGCTTTTGTTATCGGTTTTGTGTGTGGTTGCGTTGGAACGTGGAAATCCATTTGTCTTCATGGGTAGCATAGTGCCATATACTATTTTTACTCTTGTAGGTTTGTCTTTTTTTTTTTTTTTTTTTTTTTTTTTTTTAGTACCAGGGATTGAACCTAGGGGCACTGAGCCACATCCCCGACCCTTTCATTTTTTGTAAGACAGGGTGTTACAAAAGTTACAAAAGTTGCTTTGTAAGACAGGGTGTTACAAAAGTTGCTTAGGGCCTCAGTCAGCTGCTGAGACTGGCTTTGAACTTGGGGTCCTCCTACCTCAGCCTCCTGAGCTGCTAGAATTACAGGAGTGCGCCATAACACCGGTTTTTTGTCATTTTTCATTTGCACTTCAACTCAGATTGTATCTGTTGAAGCTGAAGAAGAACCCTTTAGAAAGGCAGTAGGAGGCGCTGGGAATGTAACTGAGCATGTGCTGAGCCTGTGAGACTCCCTGGGTTTAGTCCCCAGCACCAAAAATAAAAGGCAATTGGGTGGGGCGGGGAGGAAAGGTTATAAAAATACCTAACTAGGAGGCCAATTTCTTCAAATAATCCATGATAACATCCTTAGGCAAGGATGCTGCTAAAAATCTTTCCCCAACAAATTAAGAGCAATCTGGCTTAAATTGTTGATCTTAGGACTTAATCAGAATCCCATGGGCACCAGATTGTCTTCCTCTTATGAGATGTTGGTGCTTGAGCCAATTCTTTGGCTATATCACCCCAGGGCCTGAGAGCACACCTAGAAGCCCTTCTTAGTTAAGTAGGAGAAACTCTCTTCCATCCCTTCAGACGTGTTTAGGGCCCTGTTTCTCCTGGAAGGCAGCTGCTGCTCTGCCTTGTGATTGGAGTGTTACCTTCCCACCCGTCCTTTATTGTCTGCTTCTCTCTGCACATGGGTGGTCTGTTTCCCCTGGTCCTAGGGATAGAACTGGGGTTTTTTTCATGCCAGGCAAGTGCTCTACCACTGACCTACATCCCTGACCTGTGGGAGGTAATGTACAGGAGTTTGTGACATTTCCATGGTTTGTGATGAATGGCTGTTGTGTGGTTTTTGTCAGTCTAGTTTTCTTCTGGAATAAGTAAAGTTGACTTGAACTTTTCTTCTCCAGTACTGTAAAGTCGTGCCTGGACCTTTTGGTTAACTGGCTGCACATATACCTAAATAACCAGGATTCAGGAACAAAGGCCTTTTGTGACGTTGCTCTCCATGGACCATTTTATTCAGCCTGCCAAGCTGTGTTCTACACTTTTGTTTTTAGACACAAGCAGCTTTTAAGTGGAAACCTGAAGGAAGGTCAGTGATGTGGGATCCATGGTCTCAGGCTGGATTTTCTTAGAAAACCAAATTTTGATTACTTAATTACTTAATCACTCTTTAGAAAAATGATACTTTGCTTTTTGGAGATGTTGGTAAAAACTATGGGTTAGGAAAACTGCATGTGCACTCACATTGTTACAAATAATTTCAAGTTGCTCAAAGGACCCTAGAATCCCTTCAGTCTCCTTTTTTATGTTAATGGACTTGGTTGAGACTCCTGCCTCGAAGACAGTGAAATGGGAAGTCATCTTCAGAATTGGGGCTGCTTGGGATGGGCCAGTGCCCTGCACAAAACTTCTGACACCCCCTTTCCTTGTCCTCATAACAACCCAGTAAAGGGTGTGGCTTACGAGTATGCATCATTGGCAGTAAATCAGTTTAGGCTGTTTTGTTTATTTTCATGAAAAAGTTAAATAGTTTTATAGCTATTTTCTTTAAGCCAGGGCTTCTCAGTCTTGGCATAATCCTTCATTGCGGGGGTTGTCCTGTGCACTGTGTAGCAGCACCCCTTACCTCTACCTGCTGGGGTCAGTAGCAACTCCCTGCACACCCCCAGGATGACAGTTAAAACTACCTCTGGGCACTGCACATGTCCTCTGGGCATAGTCTCCTTGGGTGGCAATCACCACTTGGCTGAAACTTGAATGTTGTTGTGTTTGTCATATGTCTACTTAGACCCTGCCTGTTTTTAAAAGGATGTAGGGGTTAAAATTAGTTGTGAACTAGTAGAAAGTTAGGGTTTATTACAAGGTAATCAAAATTTGGTTTTCTTTGTATAAATTTGTATAATTTTTTTTTCTTTGCCAGAAATGTTGATTTGAGAGGAAATATTTCTTAAAAGCCATGATGTTATATTTATGTAATTTTTTTTCTTTTTGGTACTGGAGATTGAACTCGGGCACTTGACTGAGCCACATCCCCAGTCGTATTTTGTATTTTATTTGGAGACAGGGTCTCACCCAGTTGCTTAGTGCCTCACTGTTGCTAAGGCTGGCTTTGAACTCTTGATCCTCGTGCCTCAGCCCCCAAGCTGCTGGGATTACAGGCATGCACCACCATGCTTGGCTTGTAATTTTTTTTTTAACCAAAATATATTTTGAAAAAATTCTGTTAAGGACCAAGGCAAGATGATTGCAAAATATATAGTGTTTACATATATTTTCTTAGGAGTTGATTATGGTTCAGATTTGGAGTGTCCCACAAAGGCTCATGTGTTGAAGGCAGCAATGTTCTGATGTGGGGCTTTTAGGAAATGACTGGATCACAAGGGCTCTAATCTTGTCACTGGATTAAGTTGCCTCAGCAACTTAGACTCTCAAAGTAAAAAATAATAAGGACTGGGGTTATAGCTCAGTGATAAAGCACCCCAGATTCAATAGGGGTTTACTACAAGGTACTCAAAATTTGGTTTTCTTTGTATAAATAAATGCCAGGAATCTTGATTTGAGAGGGTGGGAACAAACCAAAGCAGAACAAAAAATTGGGCATGGTTGTACATGTCTGTAATTCCAGTTACTCAAGATGCTGAGACAGGAGGCTCACAGGTTTGAGGTTAGTCTGGACAACTTGGTGAGATGCCATCTCAAAGTATGAAAGAGATTGAGCTCAGTGGTAGAGTGCCTCTGGGTTCAATTCCTAGTACCACCAAAAGGTGAGGGGAGGCTCTTAGTCAGCTTTTCAGTGCTGAGAAAATACCTGAGAAAAACAACCTAAACAAGGAAAGATTTATTTTAGGTCCTGGTTTCAGAGGTTTCAGTTCAAGGTTGGCTGGTTCCATTGCTTGGGGTTGAGGAGGTAGAACATCATGGTGGAAGGCATGGTGGAAGAAAGCAGCTTACTTCATGGAAGCCGAGGAGCAGAGAAACTGGGGACAATACATACCCTTCCAGGGCATGTCCCCAGTGACCTACTTCCACCAATTAGGCCCTACCATTCAAAGTTTCTACCACCTCCCAGTAGTCTGTACAGATTATGAATCCATCAGTGGATTAATCCAGTGACGAGATTAGAGCCCTTGTGATCCAGTCATTTCCTAAAACCCCCACATCAGAACATTGCTGTCTTCAACACATGAGCCTTTGTGGGACATTCCAGATCTGAACCATAATCAACTCCTAAGAAAATATATGTAAACACTAGTTGGTCTGCTTGCTTCTTAAATGCTACATGTGGAGTCTGAATTTTACTAAGCAGAAAGGTTTTTTTTTCTTGAGATGAGGGTCTTGCTACGTGGTACTCCCACCTCTGCCTCCTGAGTAGCTGGGACTACAGGCATGTGCCACCACCTGTAATTTTACTAATTCCAAGTAAAAAAAAATACCAACGACTAATGCATACTGAAAATGTTGTTCACCTTCACTGATAATTTAAGACAACGCAATTGAAAACGAGGTTGCTGTTTTGTTTTGTTCCCCAACATGATTATAACTGCAGTCAGATCCCGAGGTCTTTTCCCTCCCTATGAACTCAACACATGCTGAGCTTACAAATATAGGAAGTCCAGATTGCCCTGTTTTTCTCAGCCCACTAGGAGCAGGTGCTTAAAACTGCTGTTCAGAAAAGCGGCCTTAGGCACGAATGGATGCTATCAATCTGGTGTGTTCTTCTGAGCCACACATTGTGAGGCCATCTACCTTTATTTCTGCAAATAACTAACTTGTTGAGATTGTTTTTTCTTGAGTGCTGCAGATTGAACCCAGGGCCTTGTTCATGCAAAGCACATTCTCTACCACTGAGCATGTGTGATGATTTGAGCTGTTAAAGTTAGTTCAGATTTTCTATTATATTTGATTCTTAAATTTCTTTTTTTTTAAATCAAAGGTTTGAGGTATCTTCAAAGTCTCAATTTTGAACGTATAGTAATGAGTCAGCTAAACCCTCTGAAGATTTGCCTGCCATCAGTGGTTAACTTTTTTGCAGCCATCACAAAGTAAGTTAATTACACTCTCTTTTATGAAGTTATTTAACAATAAATGTATGAGATTGACACAAGGTGTGAGAACCAAATTTATGTTCATATTAGTATTGTAAATTCCATTATATTTCTCATAATTAGTAACAATAAAACATTCCCAAAACAACAACCCAGCTCTTGCAGGAAATATTGCATTGTAGCTATTGTTTTTCTATTTTGGTGCCATTGGTAGTTGCTACTACTTTTTATTCAGAGATAAACTCCACAGAAACATAGGCCTTTTTTTTTTTTTTTTTTTTTTTTTTTTACTGGGGATTGCACTCAGGGGCACTCAGCCACTGAGCCACATCCCCAGTCCTATTTTGTATTTTATTTAGAGACAGGGTCTCACTGAGTTGCTTAGCACCTCACTGTTGCTGATGCTGGCTTTGAACTCGTGATCTCCTGCATCAGCCTCCTGAGCCACTGGGATTACAGGTGTGCGCCACTGCACCTAGCAGCATAGGCATTTTGAAGTAATTAATGAAACCAGTAAGCAGAGAGGTACAAACCAAAGATGTCTAGTAGAGTGACAGCTGGAATAGTAATAAAAATAAAAAAATAGTAATAAAAATAAACTGAACACAAGGTAAGTGCCAGAAAAAGGAGGCGACTGTGTGAGAAAAGCACCTGCTGTCTCAGGCCTAGTCACTCTGGCATCTCTGACTGTGTGCCAGACAAAGGTCCACGCACTTCACATAGGACTCATTTAGTCCTCCCATAACGCCCTGTGACTGTCTCACCAGCCCCCGTTTGTAACTGGAGAGATGGGAGCATGGGGTAAATTCCTTGCCTGAAGTCACGTGTCTAGGTTGTGGAGCTGGGATGTCAGTACAAGCTGTGGGGCTCAGTGGCAGAGTGCTTACCTAACGTGTGTAAAGCCCTGGCTTCATCCCCAGCACCAAAAAGAAAGAAAGAAAATAATATGTAGGAAGCCTGTCTCCTCTGTCCACTCACTAAGTGACTCTGCTTCTGGGAGGAAGTGATTCAGCCTTTTGGCATCTAGTGGGGGTATTCAGGCAGGGTGGAAGCTGAAAGTTTTCAACAGTGAGGACTCTTCTCTTGTCATTCCTCAGCCTCGTTCAAGGTCTCTTCTCTCCCCTGAGATGGCAAACTGGTAGTGGGACTGGAGTGTGGCTGGTGGCAGGGTGCTCCATCCCCAGCACCACACACACACACAAACATAGTGAAGGTTTAGAAAAGGAATAAAAAACCCAATTAGTAATAGCATTGAAAGGTTTCTGCACATTGCCGAAGACAGGAAGCAGCTGGAAGGGTGTGGACTGAGGAAGTAAAGCAGAGGCAGCAGTCTCTGGAATGTTCTTGAGGTGGGGGCAGAGGGCTGCAGCTGATGGTGCGGCTGGTCAGAAGCTCTGGGTTTGGGGTTGGCACATGCAGCAAGGGTCAGGGGCAAGTGAACGTGAGCCTGAGAGCAGGGGTTGAAATACAGGCCGTGTCTGGGAGTCTGCACTGGTCCACAGCTGTCAGAGATTTGAGCTGCTGTTCTGGTGATTGCTTTTTTATCAAGTTTTTGTTGAGGTTTGTTAGTTTTTCAGTATTGGGAGTGACATAGGAACATTGTTGCATGTGTGTCCTGGTGTATGTGCTCATAGTCCTTGTCACACACCCCAAAATGTGGTGGCTGGGTCGAGGAGGGACAGAAGTCACCAAGTAGGGAGTGGAAGGTTATCCGTGGCTGATGGAATAGAAATAGGAGTGTGCTGCTTAAAGTCGCGGTGGTGGCCGGGAACCTAGGGTTATCTGAGTGAGCGCTGCGGGCGGCAAGGTGGGAGTAGAGTGGCCACAGTGAGCTAAGCCCGCTCTGGAGGAATGGCACAGATGCTAAGTCACTTAGAGATAACTTCCAGAAAAACTGACAGCGTATGGGCTTGTTTTTTTTCTGTTACCAGGTGGTTCTGTCTGTCCTCACTGTGCCTGTGCCCCTCTTACCAGTTTCTGAGACCATGACTCAATCCCATGGCCATCCCTCTTTCAGTCAAGCCAGCTCTGTCTCTCCATTGCCAACTACTCTTCCTCAATGTACTGGAATCCCTCTTCAACAACCCCCTGATTTTTTTTGCCTTTTGGTACTGGGGATTGAACCTAGGGACACTTGACCTGTGAGCTATGCCCAGTACTTTTTATTTTAAAATTTGAGGTAGAATGTCACTTTGTTGCCATAGGTCTACCTGAATTGCTCAGACCAGCCTTGAACTTAGTGATCCTCCTGCCTCAGCCTCCCATGTGACTGGGGATTACAGATGTGCACCCCTTCACCCACAAATTTTCTTAGTTCTGTGCTACCAGGCCCAGCTTCGGTTCTTTCAAAATAATAGAAATAAAGGCATTTATCTAATGTAACTAATTATGTAAACTAATTATATGAACTGTTTGCTTGCCAAACCTAGTACTACCTGTTAATCTAAGCCCAACTAATCATTCTAAGTGATGTTTACTATAGTCTCTTCCTTAGCATATGTGTCAATAATAGGCCCGAGAGCTGTATTCTAAAAGTATTATTATTATTATTATTTTTTTTTTTATTGTTCTGTTCTGCATCTTGCTCTGGTCATTTTAATGGTCACACTCGTCACGTCCATGCAAGAGTAATTCTAGCATGTCAGTGGTCTCTGGTTTTGTTGTTCACAGTAAATACCAGCTAGTTTTCTGCTACACTATCATTGAGAGGAACAATCGCCAGATGCTACCAATTATTAGAAGCACAGCTGGAGGGGACTCAGTGCAGACCTGCACAAACCCACTCGATACCTTCTTCCCCTTCGATCCTTGTGTGCTTAAGAGGTAAGTTCTCTCAAACAGAGACACTGTCAGTGGTGAATTTAAATGTTAGAGATGTTTGCTTTTCCCAAGGGTGGGATTTAGGGTTGCTTTGTCATTAGATGGCCCGATTTGGGTGCTAGGCTTAAGGGTCGCTTTACACATGTTCCACAGGCCCAAAGTAGAGAATGCCTGGAGTGTTTCACGGGCTTACCAGTGTCTGTGGCTCTTCACCTTGGTAGGGGCCCAGATGTAGACAGAGTCCAGGGGCTTTTTGTTTGTATTTTTTTTTTTTTTAATTGGTTAAGGGACTAGGGATCCCTTCCTGGATGAGTTGCCAGGAAGGGAGGGGCTGCCTTTTCCTGGTTCATCTCTTCTGCTGACTGCTTCCTTCCTCCAGAGACCACAGCTCATACTGCTGCTCAGGACAGAAGCCAAGTGGTGTGTCTAGATGGGCTGTTCTGGAAATCCCAGTCAGCCTTCACTTTACGTTTGGATAAGGAAGCAAGACTTTTGCTTATTAAATAGTCCTAACTAGCAGCATGACCATCTGGAATTGTTTGGCCCCCCAAGTCTTGGTTGACTGCAATCAGATTAGTTGGTTTTCCTACTTGGTTTTCAGGTTACTATAGGAATCTAAAAAAGAATTTCAGAGTATTATAGTTTTGTTTTCATTTAGAGTTACTAAAACATAATTTTCCAGGGCTGGGGTGTGGCTCAAGTGCCAGAGTGCTCACCTAGCGTGTGTGAGGCACTGGGTTCGATCCTCAGCACCATGTAAAAGTAAAATCAAGATATTATATCCACCTAAAACTAAAAAGTATGTAATTATTAAAAAAAAATTGTCCGTATGGTTTAGAAACAATTTCACTTGAAATATAAGAAATAAGAGGTATAAAATTCCGTATGTATGGATGAAGTTTAATATTATTTGAGCTATAATCTTTACTTCTTGGTTTTGGGGACTAGATCTTGTGAGAAAATGGCTGAATATCTTTTGACTTTTGCTAAAGTATTTAACTGGACTTTGGTGTGTGATCCTTATTAATAGATCAAAGAAATTCATCGATCCTATTTATCAGATATGGGAAGACATTAGTGCTGAGGAGCTTCAGGAGCTTAAGAAACCCATTAGAAAGGTGAGTGTATGATACAGCACTCTTTCCGGGAATTTCCTTTGTGGTTATGGTCATAGTCATGGTAAACAGCAGTTTACACTTTACAAACACTACATTTGTTTTCATTCTGCCTTTATAAAAGTTCCAGGCCCAGGTTATGTTCTTCTGTAAAGAGAGTTGGTTTCTTGACCAGATACTTCCGTACACTAACTTTGAGAAGTAGTTAATGAAAATTAGCTGAACTGATTTAAATCTTTACCATTCACTTAGCTATTACCAGTGAGTAAGAATTTGCAATTATTAATTGTGTGGACCTTGGTGAATGTGGGCTGACAGTGCTAATCTGGAGCATGTTCTCCTGGAGCATGTTCTCCAGTAACCATTAGGGGGAGCTGGTCAATTAATGCCAGACAAGAACATAGGTATTTAACAAGTAAAAAAATGACGTCACTGTCTTTGCAGCACTTTTATTTCCATTAAAGACTGCTTTAATGTATCTATCTCCCTTTGTAAAATTAATTATTTATTTTTGTCATGCTGGGGATTGAATCCAGGGCCTGCTGCGTGTTGGGCAGGCTCTTGACCACTGAGCTATAACCCATTTTTAGCCCATTTTCTTTTTTTATAAGTAATCGTTAGAAAGCTTATTTCATTTATTTTTTCTTTATAGTTTGCAGTTGGGGGGTGGATCATTCATTCACATCGTGTTAGATGTGCGGTGACACTGAGCAAGAATGTCATGTCCTATCCCCCTGTCCTCATTGAGTGTAAAATGTTTGAAAGTCAACTTTAGACAAATAATTACAACATGTTCTGAGCACTTATGAGGGTAGTTTTTAATAAAGAAGTGTGCATCAGAGGAATCTTTTGGAATTATTTATCTTCATCCTTATAGAAATAGCACATTCCTGAGAGAGCAGTTTGTTCTCTCCCTCCCTCCTCCCTCCCCCCTCCCTGCCTCCTCCTTCCCTCTCTCCTCTCTCCCTCCCTCCTTTACTCGGGGTCTTGCCATGTTGTCCAGGCTTGTCTCTAATTCCTGACTCAAGCCCTTCTTCTGCCTCAGTCACCCAAGTAGCTGGGGCTACAGGTGCATGACACTGAATCTGGCAGGAAAGGAATTCTTTTTTTTTTAAAGAGAGAGAGAAAGAGAATTTAAATTTTTTTTTTTTTTTTAGTTTTTGGCAGACACAACATCTTTGTTGGTATGTGGTGCTGAGGATTGAACCCGGGCCGAACGAATGCCAGGCGAGCGCTCTACCGCTTGAGCCACATCCCAAGCCTGGAAAGGAATTCTTGAAAGCTTGTCAGGGCCCCATTGGTGATCTTACTGTTGGTGTGTTTTTCACACAGGAGATGGAGGAAGATGAAGATGATGATTTTTTGAAAGGCGAAGTGCCCCAGAATGATGCTGTGATTGGGATCACACCGAGCTCCCTTGATGCCCATTTCCGAAGTCCTTCTAGTAGCGTGGGCTCCCCTCCTGTGCTGTACATGCCAGGCCAGTCCCCTGTCACCTCAAGGATTTGCGATTGAGCTGCACTGCCTTCCCATGGTGTCCTCTGTGCCCAGGCTTGTCGCAAGGGGTCACCTTGGCTGGAGCACACGCTGCAGGATGGCACTTTGATTCCAGACTTCATTCATCATCTGAACCGAGGTGGCAGGTTCTGTTCGCTGTCTTCACAGATGAAAGGAAAAGAATATCATGTGCAATATTTTACAGAGGGGTTAATGATAAACGGTGGAGACTGCTCGTTAGTGTAATGTACATTTTTGGGGTACTGCAGCTTTTTGATGTAATTTTGTGTAATTTTGTATTGGCCACAACCTGTTTTAACCAATAATTTCTTCACTTAAGTTTTTCTGAGGACTGCAGCCACGGGACTTCACTGGCTGCGCTGTTCACTTCCTTGTCATTGTGGTGTTGAGTGGGGTTAGAGGAGACAGACAAAAAATGAGTGGTGCCAGAGTTGGGCTGGAATACTGAGTTGAGCTGCCACCATAGGAGATCTCCAGGGACATCAGAGACCCATAATGGCTAGGAGTGGGTTTAGAAAAACAGAATCAGACATCATACTTGTGCAGTGCAGAAATGGATTTGAGAGGAAAATGGAGGTTCAGGTAAGTATACAGTTCATGTTGACTGAAAGTGGCTTTGCTTTTTTTGAAGCACAGCATGGTATTGTACCCTTTGACTCCCCAGCGTCCCTTCTGCAGCAGTTACACTGAGCTAGTTGTGACCAGCATCAGTCGGTTATTTTAGAGTTTTTTTTTTGTTTTTTTTTTTTTTTTTTTTTTTTTGGTCCAAATAGGAATAAGATTTTTCAGTGATTTTTTTTTTTTTTGGAGTGGTTTGCTAGCTAGACTGAGTAGTAGAGTAGTAGTCGGAGGTTACTCCTGCAGAACCCACTGCAGCTGCACTTACCCTGTGTTCAGCCTCGGGGAAGCCCTTCGTTAGCAAACCTCTTTTTATATTTTTATAACTAAACCCTGAGAGGGAGTCTAAGACAGCCTTGCCTTGTGACAAACTTGTGCAAGCACCGCCAGGGTTGTTCAAAGCTCAAGTGTATTTTCCCATTGTTCCTTATATGTATATTTCTTTGTGTAATTGTGAAGATGGTCATTTTTAAGCATATTTATTTTTCTGCTACTTCTATTTATTTAAAGGCCAACAATATTTTCTTGATTACAAATATTTTGTAACGAAATACTTCCTTTTTTCTAGGGCTTTCTATGCTCTTGTATAATTACATTGATGGCAATGTAGAGTTTGAATTTCTGTCTGTAAATACATTTTTAGAGAAGATTTTTATTGCTTTAAAAAGTTTTGGATATTGGTGATTTTCTTTTGGTGACTTGGTGGAAAATCACTTGAGAACCTTAAGGTTCTCTTTTTTTAAACTGCTGACAAGAAGGTAGATTTTTGTATACTGGATAAAATGAGTAAATAAAATTGTATTCACAGAAATTTATGGGAATTGGGGTCCTAGTGGTTTGGGAAGTAGTTATAATCTAGTAGGATATATTTACAAATATAAGTCTTGCTAAATGTCAAAGGGGTTTGAGAAGTCCATTGTGAAAATAAAACAATTACATGGTTAATTTTGAACTTTCTTATGTCAATAGAGGGGAGGGTACCTTAATAAAAAGACTTCTCACATATGTTTTGATGCCTGTGTACATTTGTTTATAATAACTGATGTGTTAAAACATCTTTTTTTTTGCACTGAAAAATTGTGGGGAGCCATTCTGACACGTGATTGGGTGACTCCCGTTAAGGGCCTGAGGCGCTTTGGCTGTGTCAAAGCTTTCCCGACCCTTTCCTGATGAGAGAGCCCATCCATGTGGGGGTGTGCCTGACCACTGACCCCGGGGACCCAATCACTGACCCTGACCTTGGAGTGCAGCCCCCCCTCAACCTTCATTGGATGGAATTCTCCCCTGAATCTCTTGTTCCCCAAATAAAAGGCTACTCCCCGGCGTGTTCACTCTCTCTCTCCTGCTAGCCCAGAGTAATCCTCGCTGTCCTGCTGGGCGGCTAGAGGTGGGAACCAGAGAGGTGAGCTGTCTCGGACCTAGCAATATAAATAAGGTAACTGGTTTGTGTGTTTTATTTCGATCTCTTCTAACTAACTTTATGCCTAGAACCTCATTAATGAAACCACTGCACAGGCCGCGTGGTAGAAAAAATTGCTCCTGAGACCTCACTTTTTTTTCTTTCTTTTTTCTTCTACTGGGGATTGAATCTAGAGGTGCAGCCACATCCCCACCCCTGCTGTTACTTGTTTGTTTGTTTTTTGAGACAGGGTCTAAGATGTTTAGGGCTTTGCTTAGTTGCTGCGGTTGGAACTGAACTTGCAGTCCTCCTGCCGCAGCCTCCCAAGCCACTGGGATTAAAGGTGTGCACCACTGTGCCCAGCAAGACCTCATATTAAAGAGAAAAATAATTGCCATTATGATTGGGAGAGTTCAGAAATAAATTGCATGTCCTAGTGAGGATGGCTTCCAGGTGCATAAGCATCAGTGGCTCTCTTGGGCACGCACAGCTGAGAGTGACAGGCTTGAGTAGGTCCAATGAAGCACTTTGACATGTTACATGTAGCTGGTGTGAATGGACTAGTGACTATTATAAACTGTCATGTTGACCTGACTTCCCTTTCTAACCAGCCATTTGGCTTTAGCAAGTTACCTAGCCTATCTCCAAGCTTCATGTTTAATAGGCTGTAAAGTAGGAATAGCTCAAGCCTGGCATGGTGGCTAGTGCCTGTCTTCCCAACACTTGTGTATCTGAGATGGGAGGATGAACTCGAGCAAATGTCCAGACCAGCCTGGACAACAGAGCAAGATCCTCTAAAAACAGGAAGGGACTAACTGATGACTGCTTTATGGTTGATGCATGTGAAAGTTAATCATAGGTGTTGTGGCTGTCTCATGAGAAAGTACTTAAGTATGAGGCTCTTAACGGAAAAGTCTTTTCAGGGCAAAGATGACTTCCATTTCTTCATGTCACTTCTGTGGTACCAACTTAAAAAAGATCTGAATGGGAGAGGATGGGCCAGTGTTGAGAGCCACAGCCAAAGGGGCCCCAGCAAACTTCCAGCTGCCAGCAAACTTCCAGCTGCCGGCTGATGATTGGTTCACAGCGGCCCCAGCAACATCTAGCTGATTGGCTCCTCTGCGGTGATGTTTTTGGGCTGTTTCCCTGCCCTTCAGACTGCTAGCTGATGATTGGCTCACAGCGGCCCCAGCAACATCTAGCTGATTGGCTCCTCTGCGGTGATGTTCATTGGGCTGTTTCCCTGCCCTTTCAGACCACGGAGCTGCTCATTGGGGGACTTCTTTGGTTCCGCCCACACGACCCAGCCAATTGGCCTCAAGAGCAGGAGGATTGTGGGAGGTGGTGAGGCTTGTATGGGTGAGAGGCTTGGGGAAGCCGGTGGTGGCAGTTGGGCTCTGAGGGTTTTTTCCTGAGGAGCTGTTTTGTTTGGTGTTTGTAGTTCTAAAAATAAAGTTTGTTTCTTTTGACAAGTGGCTCCTGAATTGTGCCCAGCCAGACTGCGGCATTTGGTGGCCCGTACGGGGAGCGACTGAGGGTAAGTAAACTGCTCGCCCCTGAGGGCAGGGTGAGAGGATGGGTAGCCATTCTAAGTTTCCTCTTTTGTTTTGCTTCATTTTTGTTTTAAGTTACCCGCCCCTGGAGATGAGTGAGATGGAAGAAAAACCGCTCACATCTGAGGAAAAACTATTTGCGTCTGAGGAACAGATAGGGAGAAAGGATGGATGCACATGTCAGGAGGATAGAAAGGCTATAATGAATTTTTGTTGTTCCATTTTTATTTCATTCTGTCTCGGTTTTGTTTGGCGTCATCTTGTTGGGTTGTATTATAGTAGAAATACGGGAACAGAAATTAGTAAAAAGCAAACCAAAAGACTGTTAAGTAAATTGTTAGATGAAGGAGGCATCCCAGTAAAATCAAGAACAGTCAGGGCATACGTTGATACAATACAAAAATGTAGCCCATGGCTTTTTAAGGAGGAGTTGTTAAATATATCACAGTGGGACCATCATGGTGAAGATTTAAAAAGAATAGAAAAGAACAGCCCAGGGACTCTGCCAGTTGGCACATTGCCATTGTGGACATTCGTATCTGGTTTGCTTAGTCCAAAGCCTTCAGTTCAGACAATGGTAGAGGAAGGAGAAGACATATTGATTCAAGTAAAAGAGAAGGTCTTTCGAACTAGTCAGACAGAGGAAGAAAGTGTAAAGCAGAAAAAGCCATCAGGGGAAAAGTTACAACAGGAGACTGCTAATAATACCTTTCTATCAGAGAGCGTAAGTGTCCAACCAACAGCACCACCTCTACAGGAGACTGCTACTAACAGTATTCTATCACCAGAGGGCATAAGTGTCCAATCAACAGCACCACCTCCATATGCTAGGAGACTCCCAACCCCCGCAGTTGATAGTTGGGATCCTGAGACAGGATCTCAAGTATTAACATGCCCTGTATTTGAGGTAGGAGGGCAGCGAATTTACCAGGGTTTAAATTTCAAAACAGTGAAGGAGCTAAAAGAGGCTGTAACAACCTATGGTCCTCAAGCACCCTTCACTGTAAGCTTGGTCGAATCCATTAACAACTTGAACATGACGCCAGCAGATTGGGCTAATATGTGTAAAGCTGTGTTAAATGGAGGACAATACCTGTTATGGAAGGTTGCCAATGAGGAATTTTGCAAGGAGATGGCTAAGCGAAATGCAGCAGCTGGTTATCCTCAGAGAAATCTAGATATGTTGTTAGGAAAGGGACCTTATGAGGATCAGCAGCAACAAATTGCATATGATCCTGGTGTATACTCACAAATTGCTGCAGAGGCGATTACGGCATGGAAGACTTTACAAAGACATGGAGGTTTACAAGGTCAATTATCTAAGGTAATACAAGGAGCTAATGAACCTTACGCTGAATTTGTAGATAGGCTTATTCAAACAGCTACCAGAATTTTTGGGAATACAGAACAAGCAATGCCATTAATAAAACAACTGGCTTATGACCAAGCGAATCGTTGGTGCAAAGATATCATTAGACCATGGAAACAGGAAGATTTAAACACATATATTAAATTATGTAGAGACATTAATGAAAAAGAGCAAGTCGTGGCAGCTGCAGTAAAACAGGCTTTAGATGCCAGAGACATTAATGAACAAGGGCAAATTGTGGCAGCTGCAGTAAAACAGGCTTTATATGCCAGGCCAAGAACATGCTACAATTGTTAACAAACAGGACATTTTAAAAGGAATTGCCCCATAGGAGGAGGGTTTAACAAAACTAGGTATCAAAGGAGTAGAATACTGGGTATTTGCCCACGATGCCGTAGAGGGAGACATTGGGCTAATGAATGCCGTTCTCAAACCACCATAGAGGGTACTCCATTATCAAAAAACGAACAAGGACAAAGTGTTGGGGCTGGGGATGTGGCTCAAGCAGTAGCGCGCTCGCCTGGCATGCGTGCGGCCCGGGTTCGATCCTCAGCACCACATACAAACAAAGATGTTGTGCCCGCCGAAAACTAAAAAAAAAATAAATATTAAAAAATTCTCTCTCTCTCTCTCTCTCTCTCTGTCTCTCTTAAAAAAAAAAGGACAAGGTGTTTATCCACAATATCATGGACAAAGGCATCGGGCTCTGTTGCCAAAAAATGGACAGGGGGCCCCAGTGCTCCGGGTCCCCAAACCACAAATATACGGAGCACTGGAGGAACCCAGCAACCCCATCAGGGTAGTGCCCAGGACACATTGTCCATCAGATCCCTCATCAGACAAACCAGAGGGAGCGCAGGTTTGGACATCTGCGCCTCCGCCAGATCAGTACTAACTCCAGAGATGGGAGTTCAAATCATTCCTACAGGGGTAAAAGGACCTTTTCCCAAAGGAACAGTAGGCTTATTATTGGGACGCAGCTCTTCTACTCTAAAAGGACTTTTGATAAGTCCTGGGGTAATTGATCCCGATTATGAAGGTGAAATAAAAATTATAGCCAGTTCTCCAAAGGGTATATCAGTAATTTCACCAGGAGATAGAATAGCACAGTTACTAATAATACCAAGCCTACATGATAAATTTTCCAGTTGTGCTGTAGAAAGAGGTTCCAAGGGATTAGGCTCCACAGGTGTAGTTTGGGCTATGCTTTCTTTAAATTTAGATTCTCACCCCATGCTAAAACTAAATATTCAAGGACATGAATTTAATGGGCTACTGGATACAGGTGCAGACCTTAGCATCATCTCTCATCAAGAATGGCCAAAACATTGGCCATTACAACAAGCCACTCAAACACTTCAAGGCCTAGGAGTGGCGACTAATCCCCATAGAAGTGCGATGGTATTAGATTGGAAGGATCCTGAAGGATGTGAAGGAACTATACAGCCATATGTATTGGATCATCTTCCTGTAAATTTATGGGGACGAGATGTCTTAGATCAATTAGGTTTGACATTAACAAATAATATCAATCAAAATGCACCCACTATTATGGCTAGACAAGGTTTTAGGAAAGGAAAAAGATTAGAAAAACAAGAACAAGGTATAGCAGCACCAATACAAATAGATCAAGGAACAGACAGACATGGGTTGGATTTTCACAAAGGGCCACTGAGACAACAAAAACTACATGGAAATCAGAAAGACCAGTAAGGGTTCCTCAGTGGCCCTTGACTAAAGAAAAGATACAAGTAGCCCATGATCTGGTCAAACAACAATTAGCGGAAGGACATATACAACCTTCTGTATCTCCCCATAATACTCCCATTTTTGTCATCAAAAAGAAATCTGGTAAATGGAGATTATTGCAAGATTTAAGAGCCATTAATAATGAAATGGTCATTATGGGACCTGCTCAATCGGGGATTCCTCAATTGTCTGCTTTGCCAAAAACTTGGTATGTTTTAGTTATAGATATTAAAGATTTTTTTTTTTTTCAATTCCAATTCATCCTGAGGATAGTCCATGTTTTGCATTTACTATCCCTGCACTGAATCATGAAGGTCCTGATCAGAGATATGAATGGAAAGTACTCCCTAAAGGGATGGCTAACAGCCCAACTATGTGTCAAATTTATGTTAACAAAGTAATCCAGCCACTTAGAAATCAAAATCCTGAACTACAAATATTTCACTATATGGATGATGTATTATTAGCACACAAAGCTAAAAACACATTGGTAGAATGTTATGCCACACTTACAAACTTATTAAAAAATTATAATCTAGAGATAGCATAGATAAAGTACAATTAAATTTTCCAATTAATTATTTAGGAGTTCTATTATCCTCAACCATGGTCCATCCACCAAAAATTCAAATACAAGTAGATCAACTCAAATCACTTAATGACTTTCAAAAGTTATTAGGAGACATAAATTGGATAAGGCCTTATCTAGGTATTCCAACAGGAGAATTGGGACCTTTATTTGATATCCTAAAAGGTCCATCAGATCCAAATTCACCCCGAATGTTAACGCCTGAAGCAAGAAAGGCATTCAAAATCATTGAAACATATATGGAAAATATGCATTTGGATAGAATTGATATAAGTTTGCCTTTATTATTTATTGTACTACCAACAAAAAATATTCCTACAGGAGTATTTTGGCAAGAAGGTCCATTATTATGGATACATTTATCTTATTCTCCTAACACTATTCTTACTAGGTATCCTGAGGCTGTAGGACAATTAATACTCAAAGGAATAAAAACAACAAAGGGAGTATTTGGAATTTCTCCCAATAAAATTATTACTCCATATACTATGAATCAAATTGATGAATTAGCTAATGAGTTAAATACTTGGGCAATAATCATGTGCAAATTTAATGTTTCATTTTATAACCACTTACCATCTAATCCTTTATTGTCTTTGGTCATTGCATCCTGTAATTTTTCCAAAAATGACAAGGAAAACACCTATCATGAATGCTCCAAATATATTCACTGATGGGTCAAATAATGGTACAGCAGCAATAGTTACACCTGATCAAACTTTTACATTTTTAGTACCCAATCAGCTCAAAAGGTAGAGCTTAATGCAGTATTACAAGCTTTTGTGATGTTTAAAGATTCTGTATTTAATTTATTTTCTGATAGTCAGTATATAGTTAATGCTATAGTATCCCTTGAAGATGCTGGTAGGATTTCCCCTTCTTCTACTGTTTTCTCTTTGTTTTCCACTATACAAATTCTAATCTGGGACAGAAAAGATCCATTCTTTATAGGACATATCAGGGCACATACAGTATTGCCTGGAGCCCTTAGTTTGGGCAATGATTTAGCAGATAAAACTACACATGACATACATATTTTCTCTACACTAGAAGAAGCTACAAATTTTCATAAAAGGTTCCATGTCAATGCTAATACTTTACAAAAGCGTTTTAAAATAACTAAGGAACAAGCTAGACAAATAATAAAACAATGTCAAAATTGTGTGACCTTTTTACCACAAGTTAATCTTGGAGTCAATCCTAGAGGATTGATACCTAACCATATTTGGCAGATGGACGTCACACATTTGCCAGAATTTGGAAAATTAAAATATTTGCATGTTACAGTTGATACTTCTTCTGGATTTTTGATGGGCTCCCTTCATGCCGGAGAAAAAACTAAAGATGTTATAGCTCATTGCTTACAAAATTTTGCCACTGTGGGCATTCCAAAACAGTTAAAAACAGATAATGCCCCTGGTTATACTTCTACCTCTTTTAAACAATTTTGCTCATCATTTGGCATTACTCATATAACAGGAATCCCATACAATCCACAGGGACAAGGCATAGTTGAAAGAGCTCATCAAACTATTAAAATGTACTTATTAAAGCAAAAAGACGGAATTGGGAAGGGGTATATATTCCCCAAAGATAAACTTAAAATAACCCTTTTTACTCTAAACTTTTAAAATTTGGATTCATCAGGACTTAGTGCTGCAGAAAGGCATATGCGTCCAAAAAATGTACATAAGCCCAAGGTACTTTGGAAAGATATTCTAACAGGACAATGGAAAGGTCCTGACCCAGTAATTGGAGTCGGGGGTCTGTTTGTGTGTTTCCACAGGGAGAACAGCAGCCGATTTGGATTCCAGAGAGATTAACTAAAGCGATTTCTACAGACCAAAAAGAAGATGATTTGGCTCAAATCCATAACAGCTTATATCCAAAACTCCAATTTGGCTATCCTTACATCTGTGACAGAACCAGGATGCTTTTTTCAATATCTATTTTATTATTGCCCTTTCCCATATCATGAAGTTCTATTTTGTTTTTTGAGCTCATACAGACCTAGGTTAAGTTTTGCTGATCAGTTCTATTTTTTTTTGACTATAGAGTTTTTAAACATTGCAATGGAGGTTTCACCTGTAAAAAGTTATAAGACCTTACTATTATGTTATGTGTCGTATGTATTATATTATGTGTGCACACTTGTGTTTTGTGTTATATGTTTGGATGTCCATATGTCCATATATCATATATGATGAGCGCTCGTGAAAAAATGGATCCAAATATTTTTTTTATTCACGTGATTTAAATGGTTTAATTTAAATTGGGTAAATAACTGTTAAGGATTGTTTTAATATGTAAACAAAAAAGGAGGTTAACAGATCTGTTTGTTTACTTTCACCTTTCCTTTTCATTATATTTAATAATTCTCTTCAAGATAATTTAAATTGTTTAGGAAACATTTATTTATTTATTTAAAGAGAGAGTGAGAGAGGAGAGAGAGAATTTTTAATATTTATTTTTTAGTTCTCGGCGGACACAACATCTTTGTTGGTATGTGGTGCTGAGGATCGAACCCGGGCCGCACGCATACCAGGCGAGCGCGCTACCGCTTGAGCCACATCCCCAGCCCAGAAAATTGTTTTCTTTTAGTGCCTTCTGGAATGTTACACAATTTTTTCTTTAGCCATTATTGCCAGAATTCCTATCTTCATCCCAGTGCCGGTGAAGACAAAGATAAAACTAATCTACAGTTTCTGCAATAGCCATCACTGAACTGCTTGCAGAACTTGCCTAAACTATGTGTCACTTGTATGCATTGTGAACTCACTTGTATGCATTGTGAACTGTCTGTTGGTGCAGCGACTTGTGGTAATGTTGGGGTATTTTTGCTGATGATGTCATCGGTGGTACAATTTTTCCAACAAGAGCCGTCAATTGGCTTGGTGTATCTTCCTCCCTTCTGCTTGTCATGACAAAGACCTCTCCACAGGTGTGGCTGTATACTGGACCGGTAGTCAATGACGGGTAAGATCCAATTACAATGGTACCAACCTAAGACAGGAGGCTGACGCCCTGAGGTCAGCTCATCCGAAGACGGGTAAGGACCATATGTAGTATTGGACAACCTAACAGGCACAGTCCCTAAGCCACATGCTTGTTGTTTAAACAGAGAGGGGGAGATGTTGAGAGCCACAGCCAAAGGGGCCCCAGCAAACTTCCAGCTGCCAGCAAACTTCCAGCTGCCGGCTGATGATTGGCTCACAGCGGCCCCAGCAACATCTAGCTGATTGGCTCCTCTGAGGTGATGTTCATTGGGCTGTTTCCGCGCGCCCTTCAGGCTGCCAGCTGATGATTGGCTCACAGCGGCCCCAGCAACATCTAGCTGATTGGCTCCTCTGCGGTGATGTTCATTGGGCTGTTTCCCTGCCTTTTCAGACCACGGAGCTGCTCATTGTGGGACTTCTTTGGTTCCGCCCACACGACCCAGCCAATCGGCCTCAAGAGCAGGAGGATTGTGGGAGGTGGTGAGGCTTGTGTGGGTAAGAGGCTTGGGGAAGCCGGTGGTGGCAGTTGGGCTCTGAGCGTTTTTTCCTGAGGAGCTGTTTTGTTTGGCGGTTGTAGTTCTAAAAATAAAGTTCGTTTCTTTTGACAAGTGGCTCCTGAATTGTGCCCAGCCAGACTGGGGCACAGTCTCCCTCTGTGAGGCATGTTTATAATGGTGGTTCTTAACTCTGCTTAGGCCCTAGTTTGCTCTTGGGAGCTTTGAAAAACTATTAGATTCAGGCAAATCCCACAAAGCATTGTCTGCAATTCCAAAATGCCTCACCTCCCCTGTCCTGGCAATGGAACTCAGGATGTCACATATGCTAGGCAAATGCTCTACCACTAAGCTATATTCTGCAGACACTATCTCATTTTTAAAGATTGTGTCTGAAGTTGCCCAGGCTGCCCTTGAACTTGTGATCCTCCTCCCTGCACCTCCCAACTAGCTGAAATTATAGGTCTGCCACTGGCCTGGCCCAAATGTCTCACTTTTCTTGTCTTCACTTTCCAATTCTGTAGTAAGTTATCACCAAGTTTTAAATTATTTTTTATCTATATGGTGTTTTTTAATTGGTGTATTATACATTATACTTAAACATAACGGTGGGATTCGTTACATATTTGTATATGCACATGATATAACAATTTGGCCAATATCACTCCCTTGTATTTCCCCTTTCCCTATACTTTGCAATTCGGATAGTTATTTTCATTGTTTTTTTTTTTTTTTTTACACTTGACCCCAGAGGTACTAGTCTCCAGTCCTTTTTATGTTTTATTTTGAAACAGGGTCTAAATTGTTTTGAGCTTTGCCAAATTGCTGAAGTTGGCCTCGAACTTGCAATTCTCCTGCCTCAGCCTCCTGAGATTACAGGGGCGCACTACCACACCTGGCTTCTTTATTTACTGCATGCTGGGTAACACTTTATGATTCCTATCCTACAGATGAAGAAGCCAGTTGAAAGAAGTATCTTGCTCAAAGTTACACTGCTGCTATTTGGTTACGTTAGATTCAGATCTTCATTTTAACCCAAAGCTTTCCCCTTAGGGTTTAATTTTACCTGCATTACAACAATTGCAGCAAGCCCTACTATTTAGGACTATATTAAGATGATAGAACTGGCTTTGAAATCACGCAAAGCCGCCTTTAACCTTAGCTCAACCACTTACTATTTGTATGACTTAGGGCTAATGCTATCTGTCAGAAGGCAGGTGTTGATGGTAAATGAGAAATACAGGTGATTCATAGAGAAGTGCTTGTCCGAAAGGGAGAATCGGTTCTAGGTAAGAAGTTGGGTAAGCTGGGGATGGGGCCGTCTCCTACCCGCATTTCTTTAAGTTTTAGGATCTTCGTTGAAGGGGCTTGGAAACTGAGTGGGAGGTGCTTGAAAGAAAGGGATGCAAAACACAGCTGGTGAAATTCTAATGAAGTTCCCCTCTGCGTGAGGCGATTCTGCCCCAACACCTTTCGGAAAGTTACCTCCCGTTAGTGTAGTTGGATCTCACTGAGTAATGCTCCCAGGTGTTGGAAGAGAGCCCCGCGGAGACGCCGCCTCGCAAGGCTGTTCCTGCCCGGGCTCCAAACAGCAAGTGTTGCCCAGGGTTTCTAGGCGTGGGGGACCAGTACAGTTCGGGAATCTATGTTTCTCGGTAAATCGTGCCTTGAATACAGCCCCCAGGAGCTGCACAGCAGGGACCCAAGCTTGAGAAGGTCGCACACCGGAGGGTGGGGCAGGGGAACGAAGCCAGCGGGCCCCACTAGGAGCCCGGTGTCTGCGCCGCGCAGCCGCTGCCCTCGCCCCGCCCCCGCGGCCTGGCCCCGCCCCCGGCTCCCACGCTCTCAGGACTTCACTTCCCAGCGCCCCTTGTGGAGGAGGCCGCCGCGCTCGGACTACATTTCCCGTGAGGCCCTGCGGCCCCCTCCCTGGCTCTCTCCGGCTCTCCCTGGTTTCTGCAGGCGACGCCGCGCCCGTCCGGACTCCACCTCCCGGCAGCACCCGCGGCGGGGCCGGGTGGGCGGGTCCCGGCGGTCCGAGGGGCGGGGGCGGCGGAGGCGCCAGGGCTGGGGAGGCCGCCGCCTCCCTGGGCCTGCCCGGGCGGCCGCCTCCGCGATGCCGCTGCTGGTCGACGGGCGGCGAGTGCGGCTGCCGCAGTCCGCCGGGGAGCTGGTCCGAGCCCACCCGTCTCTGGAGGTAAGCGCGGCCCAGCGCGGGGGCTTCGGGGCGGGCCCGAGGGGAGCCGCCGAGCCCGGCTGCCTGGCGGGAGGAGTCCTCCTCCGCCCGCCGCCGCCACCGCCACCGCCGTCCCTCTCCTGACACGGAGTTGAAAGTTGGCGCTGCCGGCGCGTTCGGAGCCCGGCCGCCAACACGGTTTCCTCTTGGGACTCCGCGGAGTTCTTCCTTCTTCAGACCTCAGAGGGCACTGCCCAGGCTCCTCTGTTACAAGGAAGGGACGGGCCCAGAGAGGTTAGGTGACCGGACCCGGGGCGCACAGCGCCGGGCTTGAGGACACCCCGGGACCCCCGGATCCCAGCAGGGCGTTGCCTCCCCCCCCCCCGTGCGGACTTGTTGCTTTTAGGCAAATCTGGGCGCCCGCCCTGGCTCACTGGCTCTCGCAGGGGGTCCCCGCCCTGCGGGGAACCATGCTGCGTCCTTGTGCCCTCGGAAGCAAGGCTGTTGCAGGGTGGGCCGCCGACAGCGCCTGGGCAGAGGTGTCCCGGCGGGTTCCTTCCCCTTTCTCCCCTGCCCCTCCTACCCCCGGATGTGGGGCGCCTGGTTATTTTTAGCCCGAGGAGAGGACCACGCCCTGATGGAAGGGTTTTTTGTCTTTGTTTTTCCTGCTTTTGTCCCCGAGTAATCCTCTGAACCCTCAGTCCACGCGCGTGCAGGGACGTTGGGCAGAGTGCACGGTGTGAACCTCAGCGGGGACTCGGATCCCGCTAAGGGGGCGTCACCCTGCCGGTGGAGGTGCCGGCGACCTCGGGGTGCCTCCAGGCGAGCGGGGAAGTGGGTTTTCGTCAGAGAAACGGCTCGAAGATCGCAGCGTCAAGTACCGCGAAGAGAAACGGGCGGGCATCGCTCTGGGACGGGAAGCAGAGGACCCGAGGCTTGGTTCCAGAGGCTTCCCCGGCTGGACAGTCTGTGGCGTTGGGTTGGCTAACTTGGTCCCCCGGGTCTGTCCCTGCGATGTAAGCTTCCCAAGGTGGAGAGCGAGTGTCTTCACCTTTGTACCGGGGAGCCCAGGACAGCCCCTGTCCTAGACTTTGTGCTCAGTAAATATTAGTGACACCGATGAATGAACAGATTGACTCTGAAAACCGTGTGCAGGTGCCAGAGCGAGCGACGGGGACCAGGCGGGCAGCTTGGTGTGCCTCTCAACTTGAATTTCAAGTCGTGATGTTACCAAATTCGTGCTGGGCTAAGCATTGTGCTCTGTCACTTCCTTGTGGGATGTGTGACATCAGAAGTAGTACTCACCTCACGGAGGGAAGGAAATTTCAGCCAGCTAAAAAGTTTAGGTGACACTCTACTTTCATGTCTGTTTGAAAATGTCTATGATGGAAAGTGAGCTTGGTGTCCAGGGCAGCTCAGCTTTGGAGGCATGTGGTGACCTGCCAGGGCTGTGTGCCTCTCAAGGAAGGTTTTGGTCTCTTTAGGGAGACTTGGCCCAGGGAGGCTGCATGGTGGGGACCATGCCTGTTACAGAAGCACAGAGGAGGATGCCACTGGTGGGCAGCAGGGTACGGGCTGTGGGAGCAGACTGGGATGTTTCCCTGGTCCTGGAGAGTGAGTTGGAGCACCCAGGAAATACACCTGGAGAGGCGGGTTGCACCTAGATGACTGTGCTGCTGTGGATCTGTCACCTAGTTAGCAATGGGGAGATATGAAAGGTTTGATTAATTTTTTCCATAATGAGCAGTATATGCTCTTCATAGGAAATAGAAAGTATAAATATTAAAAAGAAAAAATAATTGGATCACAGCCATTCTTCATGTTTTGGTGAATATCTTAAGATTTTCCTTTTTTTTTTTTTTGCACTGAGGATTGAACTCAGAGCACTTTACCACTGAATTAAATCTCCAGCCCTTTAAATTTTTTAAATTTTGAGACAGGGTCTCACCAAGTTGCTTAGAGCCTCACTAAATTTCTGAGGCTGGCCTCAAACTTGCCATCCTTCTGCCAAGTCAGTGGGATTCTGGGAGTGTACCACCACATCTGGCATGTGAAGTGCTTTTCAAAATGGTAGCATGGCTGAATGCAGTGGTGCATGCCTGTAATCCCGAGCTCCAGAGGCTGAGGCAGGAGGATTGCAAGTTTGAGACCAGTGTCTGTCTCAAAATAAGTAAAAAGAGCCAGGGACGTGAGTCAGTGGTTAAGTGCCACCTTGGGTTCAATCCCTGGTAGCGGGGAGAAAAAAAACAAAAGCAAACTCTGTGTCTTTTTGGTGTGATGGCTAAGTTGTAAGCATGCAGTACCAGCATTTATAGCCTGTGACAAGCACACAGGGTGTCCACCCTCATCTGTGGTTTTGCATCCTGTAGTTTATTACCTGGGTCAACCAGTCTGAAAATATTAAATGGAGAATTACAGAAATAAATAATCCTTAAGTTTTAAATAACTTTTATTGAAGTATATTGTTTGTATTGTTTGCTTTTTGTTCTTAGTTATTAATCTCTTTCCTTTTTTTTGGTATGGGGGATTGAATCCAGGGCACTTAACCACTGAGCCACATCCCCAGGCTTTTTTACTTTTTGAGACAAGGTCTCAAGAAGTTGCTTAAGGGCCTCACTACATTGACTGGCCTTGAGTTTGTGAGCCTCCTGCCTCGGCCTTCCTTTTGACTTGCTGGGATTACAGGCGTGGCCAGCATGCCTGGCCTAGCTGTTGTTAATATTATTGTGCCAATTTTTTTTTTTAAAGAGAGAGAGGAGAGAGAGAGAGAGAGAATTTTTAATATTTATTTTTAGTTCTCGGCGGACACAACATCTTTGTTGGTATGTGGTGCTGAGGATCGAACCCGGGCCGCACCCATGCGAGGCGAGCGCGCTACCGCTTGAGCCACATCCCCAGCCCATATTGTGCCAAATTTATAAATTAAAGTCATCATGTGTGTGTATATATTGGTAAAAATATCTGTAGGGGTCAGTACCCTCCATGGTTCAGGCAGCCACGGGGGATCTGAAACATGCCCCCGAGGGTAAGGGAGGGCTGCTATAACAGCCCACTGTAGTAGCACCAGGGAACTTGCCACGCGCTGCCACTGCCCTGTGAAATAAGTGTAGTTACTATTCTTATTTTACAGATGAGGACCGAGGATCAGGAAAGTTGAGTGACCTGTGCAAGGTCCCAGATCCTCCAAGTGCTGAAGCCGGGCTGGAACCCTGGCAGTCTGCCCTTGTCTTTGGTGCTGAGTAATTCAATACAGTAGCCATTAGCTGCATGGCTATTTACATTAAAATTAAGATAAATAAAATCTAAATATCATTTCCTCAGTCACACTAGCCACGTTTCAAGTGCTCAACAGCCACAGGTGGCTGCTATATGAGACAGTGCAGATCCAAATCATTCCCACCCGGCTGAAAGTCCCTTTGTGCAATGCTTAACTCAGTTTTCTTCCACTAAGTTACAACCCTGGAAACCCTCACCCATTAAGAAAAAATTTAAAGCAGGGTCACCCAGGCTGGCCTTGAACTTGTGATCTTTCTACTTCAGCCTCCTGAGAAGCTGGGATTATAGGTGTGCACCACCATGCTGGGCCAGCTTTCACTTTTTTTTGCACAGGGGATTGAACCCAGGGTCACTTTAACTCTGAGTCACATTCTCATCCCTTTTTTATTTTTAATTTTGAGACAGAGTCTCACTAAGTTGCTTAAGGCCTGCCTAAATTGCTGAGGTTAGCCTCAAACTTGTGATCCTCCTGCCTCAGCCTCCTGAGCGGCTGGGTTGGCAGGAGTGCATCTTAGTACCTGGCTCCGCTTATTCTTAATCATTCACTTGGGTTCAGTAACCATCCTGGAATGTCTTGTTTAATGGTTCTATAATATGAATGCACCATAACTTAATTTCTGCCTTTCTTTACTTATTTTGGTGGCTTTTATGTATTTATTATCTTTTTTACAAAATCCAAATGTGAATGGAACCCAGGGCCTCATGAATTCGAGGCAAGTACTTTACCACTGAGCCATACCCCCAGCCTGTTTCTGCTTTTATTTTTTAATTTTTTATTTATTTATTTTGTGGGGCTAGGGATTGAACCAGGGGTGCTCTACCACTGTGCTCCACCCAAGACCTTTTTATTTTTATTTTGAGAAGCTAAGTTGCTGAGGGTGGCCTTGAACTTGCAATCCTTCTGTCTCAGTCCCCAAGCCAACTCATTGGGATTATGATGTGCACCACTGCACCTGAGTCTACTTTTAAACATGGAGGTGTTTGTGAGATTTCACCAAAATGAACATTCTCAGAGCTACATCTTTATGAACAGGCTTAGATTTTGAGTCGAATTGATGTTACAGAATCAGTGTTTAGAAGCAGTGAGGCTGGCGGTCCCCTTAGATAGGATTGGCAGGGCAAGGGAGGAGACCTTGGGGCTGGGGGACAGAGGTGGGAAAGGGTGACAGGCACCCACTGGTGAGCTCTCGTAGGGGCCAACACAGTGCAAGCTCAAAGCACGTCACCTCTTAGTGGATCCTCACCAACTAACAAGGTGGATGTCATCCTGCCATTTATCAGAGGGGGAAACGGGTACCAGGTACGGGCTTGCCCAGGATCTGCTGCTCATAAGGTGTGCTGCAGTAAGGTGTTCATGGTGGTCCCAGGGAGGAACCCGGGTGGCATGTGAGGCAAGTGCTCCGCCCATGGAGCTGCACCCCCTGGCTTTAGTCATTTGGATGGGAGACAAGGGTGAAGGCGTAGTTATGGGAAAGGAGGCTTGATTTGAGAACCACGTCTGTTGACAGTGCCGCTGCCGCTGTGCCTCATGGCTCTCACGCTCAGGCCTGTGCAGGAAGCGCGGCGCCAGCTAAGGGAAGCAGGCTCGCCCCCGGTGCAGCTGGGTGAGGGCTCGGCCAGCCACTCTGTACGCAGCCTGTGGGTCAGGAAGGGCTTTACATTTTTAAATAGTCGAAAAAATCAAAAGAATAATATTTTGTGATGGGAACTTGGCTGAAATTCAAATTTTGGTGTTTCCTATAAATAAAGTTTTGCTGGAACACAGCCACGTCCCCTGGTCTGGTGTCTGTGGCTGCTTTGATGCTACAGCGACAGAGACTTGTGGTCTGCAAAGCCTCAAAGGTCCTCTTAGGAAGAGTGGCCAACCCCTGGGTTGTAGTGGAGTTGGTGTCCAGGGAATGTCACAACTTGAGAGAACGGGGGCTTTGATTTCAGAATGTGACGAAGTCGAAGTGGGGCTGGGGTGTCCCCAAGAGAAGTTTGGCTGAAACGTCTCATTTCCCAGAGTTGAGGTCGAACCCACTCGCGCTCTCATGGGGCAGTGTCTTCCTGTCCCTCTGGCTTGTTCCTTTGGGAAACAAGAGTCGTGTTGAAGAGAGGATTGGGGTCTTTGGGACAGTGGTTTGCTTTTGTGGGTGACCTTGCCGGCACAGGCGCCCCTGGAACACCTGCCACATTTATTTCCTGCCGACGCCGCAGCAGTTGCCTTTCCAGCCTCACTTCCCACCCCGCCTCGCTCGATGCCCCCTGCAGTGCTGGGTGGTAAAGCCAGAGCCTACAGTTCATTTCTTGAATTGAAGGCTTGTTTCTTTTCTTTTTTTGTTACCAGGGGTTGAATTCAGGGGCACTTGACCACTGAGCCACATCCCCAGCCCTATTTTGTATTTTATTTAGTGACACGGTCTCACTGAGTTGCTTAGTGCTTCGCAGCTGCTAAGGTTGGCTTTGAACTCATGATCCTCCTGTCTCAGCTTCCCAAATCGCTGGGATTACAGTGGTACAGCACTCAGCCCCCCCCCCCCCCCACTTGTTTCTTTCTTTTTTTTTTTTTAGAGAGAGAGAGAAAAAAAATTTAATATTTATTTTTTAGTTTTCGGCGGACACAACATCTTTGTTTGTATGTGGTGCTGAGGATCGAACCCGGGCCGCACGCATGCCAGGCGAGCGCGCTACTGCTTGAGCCACATCCCAAGCCCCCCACTTGTTTCTTTTAAATTATTGTTTTGCTTCCAGTTAGTGGAAATTCCTTAACTGAAGAAAACGATGAACAACTAGTCAAACTTATCATTTACTACATCTTTTATTGATTCACCCCAAAACCTAAATTAGCAGAAGGTATCAGAATGGCAAAAAGCTTATACAAGTCTGTAAAACAGCCAGGTGCTGTGCCGCACACCTGAAATCTTAGCAACCCAGGAGGCTGAGGCAGGAGGATTGCAAGTTCTAGGCCAGCCTCAGCAACTTATCGAGGTCATAAGCAACTTAGTGAGACCCAGTCTCCAAATTTAAAAAAAAATAGGTCTGGGGATATAGCTCAGTTGGTGGAGCACTTGTCTTGAATACACAAGGCCCTGGGTTCAATCCCCAGCACCACCAAAAAACAAATAAATAAATAAATAAAATTTAAAAAAAATAATAAAATAATAAAAAAAGAGGGCTGAGGATGTGGCTCAGTGGTTAAGTGCTCCTGGGTTCAATATACTCTCACACATTTTAGTAAGTGTTTTCATTGAGGTATTTATTTGTAAATAAGGAAATAATGCAGGTTAGTGTTTTATCAGTTTGACATTTAAAAATGTTTAATTCAGCTTTCATTAAAGAATTTAACACCTAAATTCTTTTTCAAAATTCTCTATCCTCGGGTTGGAAACTGGGGCCTCGTGCATGGGAGGTAGGCAAGTGCTCTAGCATAGATGACACCCTCAGCTCCTAAATTCTCTTTTTAAAAAATAGATTTACAGCATAAGAATTTATACAAATACCCAACTAGACAAATCTTTTGACGTCTAATGTTAATATGTCCTTCATAAATTCTCATTTCTTTTTGTTTTTCTACTTTAATGACATCATAGCTGGGCATGGTGGTGCATGCCTGTAATCCCAGTGGCTCAGGAGGCTGAGGCAGGAGGATGCAGGTTCAAAGTCAGGCTCAGCAATTTAGGGAGGCTGTAAGCAATCTAGGGAGATCCTGTCTCAAAAAATAAAAAGGGCTGGGGATGTGGCTCAGTGGTTAAGTGTCCCTGGGTTCAGTCTCCAATACAAAAAAAAAAAAAGACATCATAGAAGACAACAGCCGCAGTAAAGTCCTTTGTGGTGGCACAGCCCCACTGTGGTTTTGTTGGTGACTTTTTCCCGTGTGAATAAGCGTTTTACCCTTGTTGATGAATAGTGTATTTATAGCTCTTTAAAAAACTGTCCAGTTTTGCCTTTCACTAAACACTCAAAACTCCTCCCATGTCCTTCCTAATTCCTGACTGCAGTTAGTGGGTGAGCTCTCGTCCCACGTAACTGACGAGGCCTCCTGCTGTCCGCGGCTCTCTGCTGCTCTAAATAACACAGCCATGGCCCTCAGTACAGAGTTCTGGAAGTGGGGTGAGTAGATGAGGGGACAGGGAAGTCCTAGCCTGCTCTTAGAGGAGGAGAAGGAGGGCCATGGCCTTGGAGCCACTACTGTTAACACAGTCAGGAGTCACTCCCTCTTGAGTGAAGAACTGTGATCGAGGATTCTTGACTCTTGTAGGTAAAATGGCTTGTCTCCTGGGCATATTCCAGATGAATGTTACGCTGCTTCTCATCTCAGCCTGTCACATGACATACCAGAAACGCCAGCGTGCTTCCCACGCAGAGCACACTTCGGCTCTCTCCACCTATTTAGTTATTTCAATCCTCACTAATTCACATCACTATTTTATTTTTTTTAATTAAACAGGAAAGAGCCAGACTTCTCAGAGGTCAGTCTGTTCAACAAGTGGGACCCCAGGGCCTTCTGTATGTTCAGCAAAGAGAGCTTGCAGTGACCTCCCCAAAGGATGGTAGGTTAGGAAGCAGTGAATTGGGCGTTATCCCAAAAGGCTACTGGATATTTTATTTTATTTCTTTTTCAAACAGGCTCCATCTCCATTCTGGGTTCTGATGATGCCACTACTTGTCACATTGTGGTCCTGAGGCACACAGGTATGATGAGAGAGGTGGAGGACACCATTGCTTAAACCGGCCCAGCAGTGTGGGACCATTTCCCTTCTCACCTTGAGCTTCCTGGTACCTGTTTGAAAGCTGACTTGGCTTACCTTCTCTCTCGTCTGCATGGTACCTCCCTGTTGCCCTGGTCAGAATGGGTTGGCTGGGCAGCACAGCCTTTTCTATTTTTTTTTTTTAAACAGGACATTCAAAGATGAGGCAGCTGAGTGGACAGGAGTAGTCCTGGCTTGCTTCCTGAATTCCCCTGTGGAATAACCTGAGTCATTTCACCCTTGTTCTTCAGGTAATGGGGCTACCTGCCTGACGCATTGTGATGGAACTGACACCAAAGCCGAGGTCCCCTTGATCATGAACTCCATAAAATCCTTTTCTGACCACGCTCAAAGTGGAAGGTGAGCTCCATGCTACTCTTTCGTGAATTGGGAACTTTGTGGCATCGTGACACTACCATGCCTTGCTTGCTCCCCTGAGAACGCAGCCCGCCTTGGTACTGCTGCAGCAGTGAGTGAGTACACGGGTCCCAGGTGCAGGCAGGTAGTCAGTGCTGGGTTCTCCACAGGTGGGACCCTGCACCTGTCGTTCCACTTTTAGAGATGTGCTGTTAGGGCTGGGCCCATCACATGCTGCTGGTACTGCAGCTGTGGCCTCTCTCACTCAGCAACTGCTTGTTGAAATGTTTCCTCTGAGCAGCAGCCGGCCACAGAACCAAGCACGTGCCGCCCTGTGGTGCTCTCTCAAGGGAGGAGCGGGCCCAGGAAACCACAGGGGTGTCTGGTGTGTGTGTGGGGGGACAAGGCAGGGAAGCAGCATGTGGAGGCTGGGGCGAGGGGCAGTTTGACATCCCAGTCCAGTGGTGGCTTGGGTGTGGATTGCTGGGTAGAACCGGCCCCTGACCTGGCAGTCCCCCAAGACCATGTGTTCCTCTTAGCCCCCCCGCGCTCCCTCCATTTGATAGGCGCACAGAGGAAGTATACTGGAGTCACACGGCTAGAGGCTAGATCAGTGCTGGGCCTCCCACTCAGGCTACCATCACACCTCTGCTCACACCTGTGCCCCTCCTTCCTGTCAGTGCACAGGCTTGACTCATTCTGTTGGTGGCCATTGAGTGAGCTAGTCCAGTGATAGGCAAGTGCTTAGAATCCCAGGGAAGCTCCGTCAGTTTCACTCATTAACTCAAAGCAACGAAAACATTTTTTCTTCTTCCTTTGGTCCCCAGGGCCTCCTCACACACGCCAAGCGTGTGCTGAGCTGACAGCCCCAGCCCCCAATTTTAAATGTAATTCTCTTCTGGCTGGGTCAGCCACTGGCTGGCAGGCCTCATCGCTGTGACCTGCGCAGTTGCGAAACAGCAGGTTCATTTTGTACTGGCTCCAGCAGGTTATGTCCTAGACCTGACGCTGGGCCTGGACTCCGTGGTTCTCAGAACATGGTCATCAGCTATTCCTGGTCTGTTCCTAGGGGAACTGATTTGGTTACTGTGGAAGCCCGGAGCCTAGTCTGGTAGTCCAGTGGTCACAAAGCCAGTGGTCACAGCCCTTCTTACTATTTAACATCTCTTATGAGGCCACTTGATGCCACACCCTGTACAGGGTACATAGCGGTTCTGGTTCATTCCTTAGGAAGGTCGTGTGTCTTGGTGGACATTAGTGCAGTATGGCAGCACCTCTCCCCTCCCCCAGCACGAGTCTCCCAGGTTGTTACAGGCTATGGAGAAGGTCAAGTGTGAGAAATGGGGTCAGACAAAGTTAGTTTGGGTGTTGTAGTTGTATCACTTGTCAGAGCTTTACTGTACTCTGGTGCATGGGGACTCCGAGGAAGAGGTCACAAAAGGCACGGTTTCTCAAACTACCCCTTGTTCCCATCTCATGGGGCTGTGTTTGTGCTCACACTGTGGGAAGGTCTGGTGTCCTGGGTCCTAGGCTTGTGCTTTGGAAATGCTGAGAACCCCTCAGAGGAGGCAGCACCCACCTAGTGTCTACTTGCCAGGGAGCCCTCTCTTACATCTCACCCAGCTCCTCCTGGGTGAGGACCTCAAGAAATTTTAAAAGTGTCTCACTTGGGTGGGTGGATGATGAAGCAGTTGTGTTCCTCTAGAGCAGTTTCTCACCTCTGCACAGGTGGCACTGCATTTGTGTTCAGATGGCCATCCCCTCCGTCATCAGGGAAGCTGGGCAGGGTCCTCAGAAGACTGCCAGTGGCCTTGGCAGCGCCACCCACATTCCCAGTTTGCCCCAAATTTGTGTGTTGTGAATGAAAAAGGCCAGAAGCATCCTGGAGCAGGGGTTCATGGAAGCTCAGAACTAAAAATCAAAGCAGAACCAGCGTGCCCTGCCGCGTGCTGTCCTGGCTCTGACCACCGTGCCGTCTCTTTGCCAGGCTGGAAGTGCACCTCGTGGGAGGCTTCAGTGATGACAGGCAGTTGTCACAAAAACTTACTCACCAACTTCTTAGTAAGTTCATTGTTTCTTTCTCTAGTTTGATAAAGTTCTCCACCTATTTTTTGTTAAAAATCCCAACTAGAATGAAGCCTAAGAGGGCAGACTTGGAGTAGATGAAGAAATGGTCCTGCTCAGCTGGAACTGAAAACAGAGGTAGAACAGCACGGAGCGAAATTTGGAGGGGCCAACAGAATGGAGACAAGATTTTCAACTGGCACATTCTAGTATAGTAAATGATCCAACTTATATAAAGAACAGAACCATTCTGGTGGGCATGTCCATTTTAACCTGCAGAATCTAAAACATTGATATATTTTTTTCCTATTAGCAAAAAAACCCAACAACAAAACACTGTCCTGTCTTAAAGCACAGCAGTGAGGCAGTGAGGTTGGCACACACACAGGCCAGAATACACATGGGGCAGCCGTCAGAAGATGATGCGACTTGGCATCATGGCTTAAGTTTTTAAAAGGTTTGACCCATCATTCTCCTTTTGGGAATCTTAAGCAAGTAATCTAAAATGCACACGGATTTATGCCCAGAGATGAGCAATAGAACATTATTTACAAGAAACAATAATCTGATAACTATCAGTAAGTTATGCAGTCACTAAAAGTTACTGAAAGAACTTTGAATTACAAGCTCTTAAGCTTGTACATGTGTATTTCCCCATGTGTATGAGAGGATATAAAATTGTCTACATGGTGTGAGTAGGTATGAAATTGACTCTATGCTTGGGCTCAACTGTCCACAGAAAAAGAGGGAAGGAGAGAGACTGAGTATTGACACAGCTAGGATAGTTACTTCATTATGCCCCCTTGTATTTTCCACGATGACCATATTTTCTTGTATACATGTGTGCAGTGCTGGACATGGAACCCAGGGAGGACCCTGGGAATGCTGGGCAAGTGCTCTGCAACTGAGCTTCACCACCAGCCTCACCAGATTTTTTATGACCCTGATAATCAAGGGGACAAAAGGTGATCAGAAGAAGAGTTATTAAAGTCTACTTACTCTTAGGGGTCTGTGTGTCCCCCAAAAGCTCTGAGAAGGAAGATAAAGATGGAAAGGCTTAGTCGTCTCTCCTTTGGGCTTAAGGCTAAGCATGTGTCTGGCCTCAGCCCAGGTGGTGGCTGTGAGGAGGGCGAGGCAAGCGCTCAGCTGGCTTCCGCCTCTGCCCCTGTCTTGACTTGCTCAGCAGTGTGTTCTGCCCAGAGGAACTTGTTTGACATCCAATTTTAAAATTCTAATTATAGGTGAATTTGACAAACAAGAAGATGACATTCACTTGGTGACATTATGTGTGACAGGTAAGTTTTGCCAAAACAAGCTGCAGGGTTCAGGTACATTTTGCCCACAACTTTCCTGCAGGACTAGCACCAGGACCCAAGTCGGAAAAGACACACAGAGGTTGTCCCAGCTTTGTTGGCCGTCTCTAGCCACCACCGCCCACCCCGCCCATGTCAGACCCTAGTGCAGGTGCTGGACTCTTCTCTCCACATGCACTGCATCTCCCTCCTCAGGACTGTCAGAGCCTGCCTCTCCTCTCTGGGAGGGGAGGCCCTGACCAGAGGAACTGCCCCCTGCTTGGCAGATGCCTGGGAAGCATCAGGGTCCTCTACTCAGCAGGGAAACTGCCACCATCTGGTTTTCTGATGTCTGCCCCTTGTGCAGTGAGGGCTCCTCCTCTGTTATTACACACAGTGAAAACAATTGTTTACAGCTTCTTAACGACTATATCTTAAACCTTTTTTTCTTAATTTCTTAGAATTAAATGACCGAGAAGAAAATGAAAACCACTTTCCAATAATTTATGGCATTGGTAAGTAGTGTGTTTACTTATGGGTTGGAGGATTGGGTTCTTGTCGAAAAGGCGGACTCAGATCAGAATCTGACGGAGGATCCCTACTGTTGTCAGAGTGCACGGCAGGCTGGACTCCTTTTTTTACTGTGAGACCCTGGGCATGCAACTTGACCTCTCTAACCTTTAACTGTGGAACTGCCACAACGTCCGTAACCTGAGACTCTGGGGAGCAAAAGACAGCAATGCACAGTATACACTGCCCACCTGCACAGGACCCAATAGGGCCACACAGGCCTGTGTGTGAGCGGGTGCCCTGTGGGGAGGGAGTGGGGCATCTGGATCTGTGCGTACTTTGGGAACAAGGTAAGGTCTTTATTGAGAAAAAAGTGTATACCTCTCAGGCTATCCAGAACCTTTCTCCCTCCTGTGACAGTGCCTAGGATTCTCGGGGATGTGGTCTGTGATGGTCTGTATTTGCAAAGGGGTTCTGCTGTACCCTTGTATTTATTTAGCTGGATGGTGAATATGCAGGTGCTCATCATCTTATTCTCTGTAACTATGTGTCTAAAACTCTTAAAAGTTCAAGTTAAGAATACTATGATAGCATGTGGACATAGGGCTGACCAGATGGCTTTGCCATGTGCTTGCTGAGCATCTGCCAGGCACGGCTGGGGCAGGACATGTCTTACCTGGCCCAGCTCAGGCCTCGGCTGTTTTCAAGGCACAGAGACTGTGCTGTCCCTTTCCAGAGGGGGGAGACTACAGACAAGAGTCATTGTTTAGTTCCCAATCTTTTCTCTCAACTTCTGGCTCTTACATGATGGTAGAAATGTAAGACTATGTAAGTCTTTTGTCAATTCAAACTCATCCTGTTGTCCCTCACAGCTGTCAACATTAAAACAGCAGAGATATACAGAGCCACATTTCAAGATCGAGGCCCCGAGGAGGAGCTGCGAGCTGCCCGAGCTTTAGCTGGAGGCCCCGTGAGTGGGAACGCGTCTTTGTGTTAGGGGGGTGAGGAGGGAAAATGAATGAAACACCAAAGGCTTGAGTTTTAAAGAACTTAGAAAAGCTCATGTCTGCCTCTTTAAAGCTCAAGATTGATTTTGGGTTATAACCCAGATCCCAGGTTCTCTGCCTTTTTAGGTGCAGGAGGATGTAATGTCTAGATCCAAAGAGAATGAACCTCTTTTCATTTTAACAACTTTCCATGTATCTTTCCTACAAAGGGAGAGGGGAGCTTCTCTCCTCTGCACTTGGGATCATGCATTCTTTTGGACCAAGTCACTGAAAAGCAGTGTCCTGGAATGATTTAATTAACCCCCAAAATGATCAGATCAATTTAAAACATTAATTTCCTTTAGGGTACTCCCCCCTCCCCCTCCCCCATTTTGGTAGTGCTGGGAATGAGCCCCAGAGCCTGGTGCACGCTAGGCAGATGCTCTACAACTAATTTACATTCCCCAGCTCCTAGGATGCATTTAAAAAAAAAACAAACAAAAAAAACTGGTGCTTAGGATGCTTTTTAATTCTTTCAAATTATTTTCTAATTTAAAAAATTAGAAAATAACTGGGCATGGTGATGTACACCTGTAATCCCAGACAAGTGAGAGACAAGTTTAAAGATAGGGTCTCACTCAGTTGCCCAAGCTGTCTCTAAAAGGGATGGGGATATATCTCAGTAGTAGAGCACCCATCAATTCCAAGTACTGTTAAGAAAAATACAAACTCAAGACTTACACGTCCCATTTGAGGGATGGCTTGAACAAGTCTTTAAAAGTACTCAAAAAAAATCAGAAGTTTGCTTGTTTTTGAAATGCTGACATTTTCATAGGAAAACATGTTTGGAGTCAGGGTGATTTGTTTGGCCAATCTTGTTTAGGATTCATTTTTATTCAAGGTAGCACAATAATCCTAATTTGGTTAATATCCAGAACACATTTCAGTTTTAGTAACCCAAACTGACTCTTGTTGATTAAGCTGAATTTTTTTTTTTTTTTAACACCAAGGATTGAACTCAGGGCACTCAGCCACTGAGCCCTATTTTGTATTTTATTTAGAGACAGGGTCTCGCTGAGTTGCTTAGTGCCTCCCTTTTACTGAAGCTGGGTTTGAACTCATGATCCTTCTGTCTCAGCCTCCTGAGTTGGTGGGATTATAGGCATGTACCACCACATCTGGCTCTGAAAATTATCATTGACAAATTTTGGGAATTCAGGGCTGGGGATATGGCTCAAGCGGTAGCGCGCTCGCCTGGCATGCGTGCGGCCCGGGTTCGATCCTCAGCACCACATACAAACAAAGATGTTGTGTCCACCGAAAACTAAAAAAAAATTTTTGGGGGGAATTCAGGGGATAGATCTCTTGATAAATCAGCTTTTATAAGCTGATGTTTCCTTTCTTTTGATGGGGCATCAAGCATTGTGAGCTTCTTTTTTTTTTTTTTTTGGTGATGCTGGGGATTGAACCAAGGGCCTTGTGCATGCGAGGCAAGCACTCTACCAACTGAGCTATATCCCCAGCCTGTATTGTGAGCTTTTTAAGTTGCAAGGTGATCAGTTGCTTGGGGTATGAATGATAAGACAAGGTTTTGTGCAGCCCTGGGAGTATAGACTTCGGTCAGACACACCTGGTTGTGAGGCCCAGCTCTGATGCTCACTGGACAGGTGACTTGCCACCTGTCTCCAGTTTTCATCCAAAGTGGGAAGACTGCCATCTCTTTGTGGGACTATTGTCAGAACTAAACACAGCTAAAAACATTTCCCCACAAAGTGCAGCACCAAACACTTCAGTAGGTGGCAACTTTGTTATTATGTGAAACACAATTTTTAAGCAGCTTATCATCTGGAAGGGTGCCTTTGAACTAGACTACACTGGAGCTCAAGTAACGGTAGGGTTTGAGAAGTGGGTAACATTCCTGATGTCCTATCCTTGAACTGTTCCCTTTTAGATGATTAGCATTTATGATGCAAAGACTGAGCAACTTCAGATAGGCCCGTATTCCTGGATGCCATTTCCACATGTGGATTTCTGGTTGCAGCAAGATGATAAGCAAATACTAGAGGTGAGAATTTACAGGTTGGGTAAATCTTAGATCTCTGGACCCTGGTTTTCTCATCTGTAAGAAAAGAAACGGTTTAGACTAGATAATAGATGCTTTTCCTTCAGCGGTAATATTTACTTTCTTGAAGTCATTGGAAGACCCATTGGGGATAAGTAATGTCCCGGGTAACTATACAGGTGAAGCAATAAGGAATCTACTGTATTTACAAGATATGTACATAGAGAACTAGCTATCAATATGAGAATGTCCTGATTAATGATTACAGAACACAAAGATATTCTGACATCTTTATCAAAACAAGGCATAGAGCCACGTTCCTCTTCTCTCAAGCCCACAATCTTGTTTTTCAGAACCTTTCCACTTCCCCTTTGGCTGAGCCCCCCCACTTTGTTCAACATATCAGATCTACCTTGATGTTTTTAAAGAAATACCCCTCTCCAATGAATATGCTGTTTCCTGGAAATAAAGCTCTCCTCTACAAGAAAAACAAAGATGGCTTATGGGAAAAGATCTCTCCTCCAGGAAGCTAAATGTAGGAATTACCAAAGAAAGCTACTTTTTGGCATGACAAAGACCATCGGTGGGGTTTGGAAAGAAGATAAATTTGGAATGTACACCATTGAGTCTTAGGTTTCCTTCCTTCCTCAGTGTCTCTCAAATGACTTTCAAAATAAAATCTTATTTTGGCAAAGGCATTTGTTTAGATTTACTTTTTGCTTTACTAAAAAGGTCCATGCCCAACCTTTTTTTTTTTTTTTTTTGCCAGTAATAAGGGACACAGGAAAAATTACCTGTCCCACTGGTGTATAAATGGCTATTTCAGACACTTGCATACGTCTTCCTAATTCTGCTGCATTAGTGAATCAAGTAAAATCAATAATTTTGTCTGAAAAACAGTATTTAAATGCAGTAAAATTCATTGTAGATTTATATATAGTTCAGAGTTTTCTAACCTAAGATTATTTTAGAAGCTTCATATCCAAAATTGCTCTACTAGAAAAAAAGTTTCATCTTGTTGTTCTCCAATATAACAACCTCTAAAATAGTCTCCTATCAGACTAAATTTGATCGGAGAATTATACCAAATCACTGTTCTTTAAGTATAAGGTCATTAAAATAAATGCCCAAACTTTGGTTATTATACAATTTATATTTTTAGAAACCTTTCATGTTTCTAAAGTTACCATCCAAAAGGAAGTCACCATGCCTACTTAGTGGTAAGATTTATAAACTGAGTTCAGTGGTAACAATTTCAAGAACCTTTATTGAAACCAACATTCAAATAGTATCTCAAGGATGAAATTCTGTTTCAGCAAAACCAATTTAACAATTCCAAATATATATATAAAAACATTTAAAAATTAATCTTGTTAAAGGTGATAATTTACCCCTCCCCCTGGTTATCTGCTATACTTCATTGCACCAAATAAACAGGGAAGACTGTTTGATCATCTGCACCCCTCCCCCCAAAAAAAAGTAAAAAAAAAAAAAAAAAAAAAGGAAAATTGCATTTTAACAAGTGCCAAATGTCAAAAATCACATCAAATCAGTATAATTATAGGCTTAATGTGGCATAACTAAGGCTCCAACACTGCAATCCACAGATCCATTGTGAATTCCTCCCTATCTATGCTCTCCCATTGCTTGACTTTGTGAGGCTAAAAAAAAGGCACAGGGGCCCGATTGGAAGGAATGTGGTGCTTTGGGATAGTAGAAATGGGCAGGAATGAGGAGCTTACTTCAGTAATTGCAGCAGTCTGGTCTGGTCAGACTGGGAGAGATGACTTCTCTGGCTCTCCTTTCTGAGCTGGGCCCAGGGTGAGCTACAAGTGGAAGAGAAGCTGGAGGTGCTCCAGAGTGACAGGTCAAAGGTACTTACTTGAGAATTCCACCTAAGGAGCGCTGCACAGCATACTTAGTGTCGGGCTCTTCGGAGCAGCCTCTTTTGGGCTTTCAGATATTAAACAAACGAGCTCAGTCTGATTTAAAAGCTTTACCAGTATTTAAAAATATACATATATACATATATATGTATATGTGTGTGTATACACACACACACACACACACACATATATATATATACACACACACGTGGTCAGGAAGAGATGTTAGAGTTACTCTTAATAGATGAGTCCTTAAATTTGTTTATAAAGAGTGTATAAAGGGAGAAAAGGAATTGTGGCAGAGGACAGTTCCAGACAGAAGCCTTGCCACAGCTTGGTGGACACAGTCCTTACTCAATCTCCAGGAAAAGCAGCAGTTGGAGACAGCAGGAGGCAGCTTCTTATACTCTCACTGTCCCGCTGAGACCTGTTCTCCTTGAAGCCAACCAATCCAACTCGATCACACTAGAGACCCTTGAACCAGATGGACGAATGCTGTGGTCTCCCTCTACGGAAGCCCAGCAGAGAACCTGCAGAGTCCTAATGAAGGCTGCTTTGCCACAAAGTCACTATGTGCAACCTAACAACTTATGCTTATATTCAGAAAGATGAAAGTGTTTCAAATAGCAGGCACCCGAAATTTTAAATATTCTTTCTGAATAAAAAGTGTTTATGATAACTTGGGGGGAAATGGGATTACTATAGTTGGGTGTGCCAGAAACAGTAGTACTTGGCTGTTTTACATACATATAAAATCATCCATTGCCCTCCTAGAAAGCCTGGCTTTTAGGTATGTGTTTGTGCAAAAAAAAAAAAAAAAAAATTATTGTTTAGCACAAATAAGTCACTCCTGTCGTGTGAGCATGTGGCACAGTTCGCATTTTCAACACAACTCCCTCCCGGGACAGCAGTCAGTCCGCCCTCCACCCAGCTGCGTTTTATCTTAAGCTGTCCGGCTCTTCTACCTGTGGGTGGTCATCTTCAGGGTGCTGGGCCCTGTTCTGGAGGGCCTCGGGATGGCTAGCTGGAGGGACGGAATCCCCAGGGGGTTGCTCAGGGCCATGGGCCATCTCTTGGGTATTTTGCTCGGGTCCAGTGGATAGGTGCTCCATCCTTTCCAAGTCTTCAATGTGACTGACAGAGCTGGTCTCACTCACAGCATCTGAACCTCTCAGGGACCTTTTGAAAGGCTTTTGGCCTAGAGAAAGATGGGGTGGGCGGTGCTGAGCGAAGACGCCTGCCCGAGGCGTTCTGCAGCCAGCACAGCTTTACCTCCCAGTAACTGCTTCATCAGGAACCCTGCAGTTCCTGCCTCTGAACCACCTTAAGAGGTGAGGGGGAACCCAGAATTGCTACTGTGACATTAACATACTCCCCAAGCTGCAACCTTTGAGGTTCTCTTAATAAAAGCTCAGAAGAGTAAGCACTGTGGTGAAAATACTGCCAGCTCCCCAGACCTTATGTGTCCCTTGGAATGCCACTGAGGAATTCTTTAAGGTTAAATCCCAAGACTACTTAATGGTTAGTGACAGGGATAGTTGGTCTTAAGAGAAATAGGACTTTGGATTCAAGAACCAGGAAACCACAGGAATGCAGCAAACAGGGAAAAACTATTATACGTGATGCCAAGGTCTATTTTCCCAAGAGAAATACAACCAATTTTATTCCTTGTTAATGAACTCAAAACATGGAGATGTGAGGTACCTGGAAGTCTCTGTTTGATTCGAATGCCTGAGGGGGTTGGAGGTGGTGTCACTCCTGTACCTTGTGCTTTGTAGACATATGTGTGTTCTGTGGACTCCAGAGAGCCTGCCAGGAAAAAAAAGGACAGGAGTGGGTGGAAGCTCCTGGCAGAGGCTGTCCTGGGAGATGCCACCTGCCCTTAATCAGCCTGGTGCCTTAATAAGCTGTGACTAGCCATTCAGCTTCCCAGACTGGTGGAGACACTGTATTCCTGAAATGTGCTGAGAACTAGGAAAAGCTGTGCTGCAGCTGGCTCACTTGGCCACCCTGCTGAGTGTCCTATCCTCTCCTGTCTCCTGAGTCCCTGGGAACGTGTGGCCAGTGGTGTGCACAAACACCCCTGGGGAGCCAGGCCCAGCTGCAGAACGCACTTTAGCAAGAAGAAACAGACATCTCTTTGCTAAAGGCCGAGGCTTGGCAGATTAGAAATCAGATTATCTTTTGCTGTTATGACAATGCAGTCATCATTTCCTGGGGAAGGAACAAAGGAGGGACCTAGGGGTTGGGAATATTATTTCCTTCACAGAGCAGGAAAGAAGTCATAGGCTTTACTATCTTCCCCAAATTCCAGCGACTGGTAACACTGCTGGCTGTCTGCCTGGCGTTAAACAAGATGTCCTAGCGCTGCGTGCTGTGGCCTTGGCTGCCCACTTTATAGAGTAGCTTCTGCTGGGAACTACAAGGAACAGTAACCCTGAGCTCAGGTGCCCAACCCCGTTGCCTTAAGGTTCTGAACAAACATGTCTCCACTGCTTCAAGGCACCGAGCCTGCCTTGTAGGGCTGTGTCAGCTGTCTGGGGAGAAGGAAGGTGATAACAGTAGGGGCAGACATGCTTCACCTGCTCAGGTGCCTGGCAGAGGACCCAGGGATAGAGAATGGGAATGGAAGAGACTTCTTAGCAGAAGGGGAGTTGAAAACTCAAGGTGTTTGGTTAAAACTCTCAGGTAAGCGAGAACAGAGTCCTACCTGCTGTTAAGTTAAAAGTTCTTCCCTTTTGTGAAGCTTGCACTGGAGAAAACCAATTCAGCACGGATCCTACTACAGGTATTTGCCGCAGCACTCCCTGTAAAACATAACCATTGCTCAGAATGGCCTTGCTGAGCCCCCTCCCAGCCCATGGCAGCTGGGAGTCCTTGTGGTGGCCTCACCTCTTCCAGAAGTCGCTCCTCATTCGCCTTCTGCAGCTGGACCTGAGCTTCCTGAATTCCTTTCCGAACAACTTCCGTCATGTTTTCCAGAAGCTGTGTAAGACCAAGAAAGGCATGATTTGCCTAAGTCTCTTGCCTACAGCCTAGAAGAACTATGAGCACAACATCTGGGACATTTTCCAAAAATATATCAGTAGATTCTGCATTAAAACACCGGTAAAAATGAAAGTAAAAAATCAATTAAGAGTATAAAATGCTCATGGAGGCCCAGACATACATATCTTGGCGACTGCCTTCATTTGCCAGGCAACAGAGGAGAAGTAACTACTTACAACCTGAATGTTGCATCAATGGAAAACACGCCGTTCAACATTTGTGGAGAAAGAGTCAGAAGTATGTAGAAGCCCACCCCACAGGGAATGCAGCTGGCATCTAGCCTTATTTTAAACTTCCTTCTCTTCCCACACTACCCAAAGGAATTACATAACACACGTCTGCTTCCTCTCAGACATGCCTGGTTTGGAGAGTGTGTCCTCATCCTTATACCCTCAACCTCCATGCCAAGTGGCCAACAGGGGCAGGTCTGTTTCTGGTGGGAAGTCCGTTATCAGAAACACCTGCCTCATCCACTCAATCCCAGCTAGCTCCTTTTTGAGAGGGAGGCGTCTTCCAGTGCTCAGTCACTACCATCCATAGTCTGCACCGCACCACGCTTCTTGGCTGAATGTGCCTCGCCCCACTGCCTGGTGAGCTCACCAGGGCAGGGACTATGTCACACCCACTTGGCATTCCTGATGCCTGGCACCACGCCTAGCAACAATGACAAGCTTTTTGGGAAAGAACTCAGAGTAGACATTTTTGAGGGTAGCCTTTTCCTTCAGGACCCCAACTAGCTGGCCAACCAAGACCTAGAAAAGGTATTAAACACTGACTGGTCTTACGGACCCTGGAGTTCTCCTCGATCTCCCGGACTGTGACTGCAATGGTCTCCACTAGTTCGGAAACATCTGTGTCGTCACTTGCCATGCCAATGTAGATACAGCTCTTCATACTTTTGTATTCAGGGCCTGTGGAAACAACAGACAAGCGTGGCTCCCAAGTCCTCTGATGAGGGTGAGCCCTGAGCCACTTTCCTTTATAATAACCAGGACCATGCAGAAGGAGCCTCCTTCACAGAGTGAGGAAGACACTGCTCAACAGGGAAAGGTGAGGAAGGCTATTGAGGAGGAGGGAGGACTCGCCCTAGGAGCCGCACTTCCATCTGCACTGAGCCAAAGCTTCCTCCCAAGAGGAAACCTGTTTTCTTCTAACCATTATAGAAAATGTCCCTCCAAAGATCTTTACTTATAAAAGCAGTAATTACCCATTTTAAATGTAAGATCAGATTCCAGTTCATTTAACTTTTTCAGGAGTGCAGCATGGATATTTTCCCCCTCTGGGTCTGATTTCAAACTGTTCTTATCATCATTAGCATGTTCATACCTAAAAACAATATCAAACAACAGCACTTCAATCTAAGAGAACAAATGTCTCTTCAGACACAGGATTGTAAGTGGAATATGAGCTACTAGAGATTAACATGGATGTGGAGTGAGACGGGGAAAGGAGTAACTGTCGTGTCTTAAGATCAAAAACTTACAAGAATATTCTAAGTTTTTGGTCCATGAAAAATCAGGAGGAAACAAGGTCTGGAGGTCTCTTACATGCCTTGAAAAACAGGAGATGGGCCTCCTTAGAGGAAAGCAGCCACAGAAGGACTGTAGAGGCCTCATGTAGAGGCCAGTGGAGAGCTCTCTTCCTTAGACCTGGGTTCTTTTGCTTATTGATTTGCAGTTCTTATATACCCAGGAGGGTAACCATCTCAGGGTCTCCCCCTGGAACTTGCACATTGGCATATACAGACAGAGCTCACGTGGCTGCCTGCTTCACAGAATGCAATGGGGACCAAACCACCCTTGCTGGGCCTTAATACATGTCCAGAATGCCTAGGTGAGTTTTCAATAGATAACTATGCTATGACTTATATTCATCTTGGATTTCTAAGCTGGTTCACAAAATGTCCCACCCATGTGCTTGACACAGCCAGGTCATCTTCATCACATGGCCAGCCAGACCTTTACCTGACAACCCCGATTCCAGGCCAGTTGGGGTCATCAACATATAGGAGACCTGCCATCCCTTCTACTTCATGCTTGAACTCTTCACGCAGCTGTAGGGTACAGGTCAGGACTGGCAGTTTGCTTTCAATACAGGCTACTAGTTGATCCACATCCTCTCCTCGAGTTCCTAAAACTGAAAACATTCACAGGATGTATAAGAAATGCTTAAGGAATGGTTAATAGTGAGAAGAAGGGCTCCCCTTCTACTCTTAGCAAGGTCAAAGGCTCTAGGTACATCCAGCTGGCTGCAGCTGAGGAGTTTAAAAAAAAAAAAGCCACTCAGCTAGATATGAAAGAATCACATTAAAGATTAACATAGCCAGCTGTTTCAGGTGTAAATATGCTCTCCCCCATACAAGATTATTTATTTATTTATTTATTTTTGGTACCAGGGATTGAGCCCAGGGCTATTTAACCCCTGAGCCACATCCCTAGCCCTTTTTATGTTGAGACCGGGTCTCATGAAGTTGCTTAGGATCTTGCTAAATTTATGAGTCTGGTTTTAAATTTGCAATCCTCCTTCCTCAGCCTCCCAAGCCACTGGGATTACAGGTATGTGCCACTGTGCCCAGCTCATAGGTAATTTTAATACACAATCAAATTCTCTAATGTAGAAACCAGATTCTTCTCACAGAAAGACTGCTTTGATCAGGTCATAAATATCCTTTCACAGGTTAAACACAAAAAGGAACCACAGGTCCTCTCTCCACATTACTACAAATGGAGTGAAAGTAAAGTGTTTTGGTGGATTTGTCTGAGATGCCAGGAAGGGCAGGGGATGGTGACAATACCATCATTTCAAGGCAAGTGCTAAGAGGTGTTAGGGCTTTGGGTGTAAGTATCTTGGGATACTACTCCCCCATCCTTCCCTCCATTCAGTCACGAATCCCAGCAAGCTCAGGATGTCCTCAGCTGGCTTCTCCAGCCTCAGAGACTCAGCCTCCAGGGCTGGTGGTGAGGCCATCAGCAATCTCCATAATAATGGATTTTTCTTTTTTTAAGTATTTTTTTAGTTGTAGACACAATCTTTTATTTATTTTTTATGTGGTGCTGAGGATTGAACCCAGTGCCTTATATATGCTAGGCAAGCACTCTACCACTGAGCCACAACCCCAGCCCCAATGGCCTCTTTTTTTGCAGGACAAATGCCTGCATTTTCTTGCTTTCATGACTTTGAGAAAATATCATCCCCCAAAAGTTGAACACATCTCATGAAAAACCACCATTTTCTGAAAATATTTAGATCATCTCTCAAAAAAAGTACCACCATATTTTTACTTTCTTCCAGATGATTTTTAAAAAACTGACACATAAAAAGTGTACATATTCATAGGGTACCAGGTGATATTTTGATACATGTACACACTGTAGTGTACAAACCAGGGTAAGCATCTCTATCTTCTCACACACTTACCACTCACGTGTGGGAAAGCATTCAAAGACCTTCTACTAGTTATGAAATGTATAGAACATTATTGTCATCAGAGGTCACCCTACTGTGCAACAGGACACCACAGTTATTTCTCCTGTTGTTTAGTCTTCATTTTGCTACCATGAGGTAATGGGGAACGTCTGGAGAGCAAGAATCTTGCTCAAGGTCCCACAGGCACTTAGTGGCTGAGAAGGAAGATACATGTCCCCAGGGCTTTGTCATGAAACACATTTTGAACTACACTGCTTTCTGAAAAGTTTAAAAAGGTGGCTCTCAACCTTCACTGGCCTACTGGAATCTGTGGGGAATCTTCTGGATAGTGGGACACATGGAAGCTCTTGGAAGATGGTGCGTCAGGAGAGGGCATGGGAGCTCTGTGCCCTTTCTTTATACCTTGCCTTGTATTAGGTCTTCACCTCTGAGTACCAAAACATACTGTTGTACACCTTAAATACATACAGCAACAACAAAAATGCAATTGAAAAAAAATAATACTGATGTCCAGGCTCCACTCCTGGACCTAAGAAATCAGATTCTCTGTTGATGGCCCAGCTGCCTGATAGTTGTTAAGTCCTGCAGGTGATTCAAACATGCAGTTGGGAGTAAGAATCATCAAAACAGAAAAACCAGGGTCACAGAATATCAGAGCATAGGAATTTGTGATTTCAGAAGTCTCATTCTATTTTTGAGATGTTACACTAGAATGTTAATCTACCTAAATGTAGTCCAAAAGAAAAGTTAAAGCCCTTCCAAAAAGAATGTTGGAGCTGGGTGTGGTGGTGCACCACTGTAATACCAGACACTGAGATAGGAGGATCCCAAGTTCAAGGCCAGCTTCAGTAACTTAGGGAGAGCAAAGCACTCCTGGATTCGATCCCCAGTTACCATCTCCACCTCCAAAACAAGACAGACTGATAGAAACCACAGAACGAAATGTCAAAAAAAAGTTAATCAATCAGCAGCAGCGTGGACTTTAATGGACATGGAACCACTCCCTCTGGAATAAAAATGAGGGAAATCCACGAGACTGTTTACCTGCAGCTGTCATTAAAGGGCTGAATCGTATACACGTGCCCTCGACTTCCAGGTCCATGACAGTGAGGCCACTCGCAGGTACCAGCTGTTTCAGTTGCTCTCCCAGCTGTGGGACAAGGACAGCGCATCAGCTCCTACCACATAGGACTCGAGTGTCCCCCACCTCCCCTCACCCACTCAGCCCAGATCACAGGCTTATAGAGCTGGTGTCCTTTCATATTCAGACTGTCTCTAAATACTTATGAGTTACTTGTTTTTAAAAATGGCACATTTTACATTTTTTTCTTATTAATACAAGTTAACTGTAGAAAAAAATGTGAGATGCAAGTAACCCAACACCACAAAGTAAAAATTACCCATAACACACCACTCAAAAACACCAATTGTTGACATTTGGATCTTTTCTGAGTGGAGTGTTTGTCATAAAACATGATATTCTACACACACTTGAGTAACCTGAAGTTTTCATTTAATTTCATTCATTTTTCATTCTAATTTAATTCATTTCCATCTGCTTTAACTGGGGTTTATAATGGCTGTTATGACCTGCTTTGCAAAGATGCACCGTAACTTACCAAACCCTGGCAGTGCTGTGGACAGCAGCCACATGCTGTCTAGAACATGACTGAGACTGTGATCCTAGTAGTATTGCAGTATCCAAAAAGTGGCTGAGCATGTAGCTTTGGACTGGCACTGTCAGCCTGGCACTGTCAGCCTACCACAGGCACACATGGACTTGGCCTAGTGCTTCTGATATGGCTTGAACCTCACCCCACACCCAAGCAGCAGCACTGCAGCCCATATCTGCTATTTTACAGGCGCAGACAGCAACAGTGGTCACATGAGGAAAGTAAGGAAAGGAGGCCCAAGACTTGCCAGAGGTCACAGCATGGGAGGTGGGGATCCGATTCAGAGCAGAGCCCAGAACAAGCCAAGTGCCTTCCTAGGAGACTCCCTGCCTATGAGTCAGATTTCTCATGCGTGACCTTGTGCTGTCTCAGCTAGGAGGCCAGGTGGTGATGCTCTGGGATGTATAGGGGAGCAGACTGGTGCTTTCCTTACCCAGCGATTCAGCGCATCGCAGGAGTGCCTCTCTCGGTTGACTGCTGAAGGTGCCATGTTGGGTGCTGGGACAGCTTTAAGCACTGAATCTGAGGCCAAAACACAGGAGGATTCACTCTTATAAACATGGCTAGCTAAAAGAAACATCATAGTGAAACCCCACTTCACTTAGATCCCAATGTGAAAACAGTCTCATATTATTGAAATCAAATGTGTCTGACAGAAGATTTAATGTTCCACACCTTCTCCCTCATGTAACAGCTGAATACAGTCACAGAAACTGAATTATTTCATTTTTAAAAATGGCTGTTTTCAAGAAATTTTGAAAGGCAATCCAAAAAAGCAAAACAAAACAACAACAACAAAAATTGAAGGTTAACAACCAGTCTAACCAGCATCATGCAAGGTCAGAGTTCCCAACAGCATCCACGTTGGGTTTCACAAAAATTACCCTTCAGCTCTTAAATGGTTTGGGAACTTATTCATGCCCAAGAATGTGCCAGACAGGCACATTCATCTTGGAGCTTACATTCTCGTTGAGGAAATGGACCATAAAGAAAACGAAAACCACGAGCTGGGGTTGTAGCTCAGAGGTAGAGCGCTTGTCTAGCATGCGTGAAGCACTGGGTTCAATCCTCAGCACATTAAAAAAAAGTAAAATAAAGGTATCGTGTCCACCTATAAGTAAAAACAAATGAATAAATATTTAAAAAAAAACAACCACTATGTCATTGCTAGTGCCATGAAAGAAGGCAGGGACTCTAATACGATGGAGTCATTTCAGACAGGACAGACGGAGGAGGTGGGCAGCTAGTGGAGACCTAAATGGTAAGGAACCAGTCCCTAGAAGAGCAAGAGGAAATGTGTTTGAAGTAGAGGGAAGAGCAAGTGCCATGGCCACATGCTAGCAAAGAGCATTGTAGGAATGTGGAGAAGACCAGTCTGTCTGAGGCACAATGACAAGAGGTGTCAGAGGAAGTCGGGGAAGAACATGACAGCCTCACATGGCATGGGACAGAGCCTGGACTTCATTCAGCTGAAACATACTGATGGCCTGGAGGGAACATACACTGTGATTTCCACTTACAACGCTTACTCACTGCCCCGTGGAGCATGGTCTGGAAGGGGCTATGTGGAAAGGAGGAAGTCAGAGATCAGCTAGATGGGGACTGTGGCCACCAAGGTAGAAAACAGTGATGCCCTGGACTAAGTTGGTGGCAGTTGGGATTTCTTTTTTTTTTTTGGTTCTGGGGATTGAACCCAAGGGCGCTTAACAATGGAGCCACATTCCCAGCCCTTTTAAATATTTTATTTAGAGACAGGCTATTGCTGAGTTGCTTAGGGCCTTGCTAAGTTGCTGAGGCTGGCTTTGAACTTGTTATCCTCCCGACTCAGCCTCCTGAGCCACTGGGATTGTAGACACGTGTTACCATGCCCAGCTGGGACTTATTTAAAAATAGAAATTCCTAGGTCTAAACTACCAAATCAAAATATCTAGGATATAGGACCCAAGAATCTTTATTTTCAAGTGACTCTTCTTAGCCAATCTAGGACTGGTCCAGAAACTGGCATTTAGTAACCACTGGTTTAATCATAACAAACTATAATTTTTAAAAAATTTTATTAGTTTTTTAGTGGTACTGAGGATTAGACTAATACTAAGCAAGTGCTCTATCACTGAACTATATCCCCAGCCCTCAAAAATATTTTTGACTATTTAACTTGAAATAATATCAAATTTAAAGCCCTTAAATACATATATGAAAATAACCCTCTATTAAAAATGACCTACCTGAGTCTGGTAATTCCTGGAAAAATCTGAATACCACTACTGGAGAACTGAGCTCATCTTCTACCTGCAAAAACAGAAGTCTGGGATTACCAAGTGATGGCAAATTCCAAACACCCACAGAATGAAACACTGAGTTTGAAAAATAGGCTAGAGATCTCCATTTTGTACACAAAAGCAAAGATTTAATAAAATTTTTAGGTGTACCTATGAACCAGCCTGACAGTACTCTGTGGATTCTAGGGTTAGCCTCTGACAATGTACACTGACATTAAATCAGGAAGAAATCTGAATATTAATAGATAAATATAGTTCTACCATTAAAGATCCAAAAAGTATGGGAAAAGTAGAGCTAGAATCATCCTACAAATGCTTTGAAGAATTCCAGAAATTATTCAGGATTTATTAAAACTTTTTATACCCTCAGTGGCAGGGAGAACAAGTACTTTCTCTGCACCATGTAAAATTTCCAGAGCAGAATGCAAGACCTGCAGGCAATATAGACACCCACAATCTAGAACTGTATATGTATTTTCTAAATATATTTACTTATATTTAGTACTCAGAATCACTACTTATACAAAACAGGCATCAATTGACCACATTAATGGATTTCATAATAGATGAAAACATTCACTGGATTATGAAAATACGGCAGAAGTTCCTGCTCTCCACTGAACAAACAAGTGGTCAGCCATCAGCTTTGCCATGGGGTCAGGGTACAGTGAGCAGCAATGTCCTTGGCAGCCTCTGTGGGTGACTGAGGGTGGGGGGGCGGTGCATCTCTGGGGGAGAAGTTCTCTGAGCATTCAACAATAGCAGCACTATAACTCTAGTCATGAAACTCATGCTCCAAGGCAGAGTATGATGACTCACCCGTAGGGCCACAACAGGAAATGCTAACTTGAAGAGACAGGAAGTAGCTGACCTCAAAACTTTTCATAAGGCCTTGTGAATATAATTCTGATTAAGATTTATATTCAAATCTGCCAATTATTTAATGAGCTAGTTCCTATGCTAATATGCTCTCAGATTCTGTTACCTCTTTTAACTTTTACATAAATAAAATTGTTAATACTTTTAAAGAAATGGGGGCTCAATATTTAAATAGATCAGTGTGATAAGCCCAATAAGCAAGTAGGAACAAAAAAGGTGGCAGTAATTCATCTGTTCCCAATCTTCAGTTAAGGAAGAATAATTTGAGTGCTATGACTTCTATGTATATTACGACTGAATGCTTTCCTTGAACTCCAGTCTCAAGTGTTGATAAGCCTAAGGAAGACGGCACAAGGCTATCTATATACATAAACTTCTAGTTCTAGCAACATGGCAGACTGGGCTAATGCTGAAGTTATCAATTCTAAATATCTGAGATACTGGATTAAATATAACTACAATGATAAAAATTTTAAACTACTGCTGGGCTCACAACAAAGGTTAATTCAGAAAGAAAATTGTAAGCTGAGCTGCAGGGAAGGAGGAGCATGGATGGCCGGGGCCTGGCTCTCATGGCCAGGGCTGTGGGTTTTAAGGCACACATGAGGGATAGTAATGAGTTTGCATAAAGTGTTCAAGAGCTTCTGCAGGAAAAAAGTCAATGAATAGATACATGATTTCAGAGAGTAATAAGTACACCCTAGAAGGAAAAAAACCTAGGGATAGAATGATAGATGGCAGTGGGAGGTTATCTTAGGGTGGTCAGGAAAAGCCTTTCTGAAAAGTTGATATTTGAAGTAAGATATGAAAGCTAAGAAAGCAGTCACGAGAAGAACTGGGAGCAATGGGTGTTTCTAGGCAGAGGGAGGCTGCTGCAACAGTAAACTGGTGGTGCAGGCAGGTACTCAGGACCACACACGGTGTTCAGGAAGCATATCCCAAGGAGCAACTGTGATGGTAATAATGAGGACGACTGACAGGACCACAGTGCTTTGTGATGTTTGCCAATTATTGTATCCTCTATGAAAAAAACAGCTGCTGGAAGAAGGGATGGAGCAGGGTTATGTCTGGGCTGTGTGTGGCCTTATAAAGATGCTCCAAAAGGACTGGTCATTGGTTAGGTGCAGGGGCGCACACCTGTAATCCCAGCTACTTAGGAGGCTGATGCAAGAGGATGACAAATTCTAGGCCAGACTGGGCAACTTAGAGAGACCCTATCTCAAAATTTTTAAAAAAGGGGGCAGTGCTGGGGATGTAGCCCAGTGGCAGAGTGCTTGCCTAGCATGTACAAGGCCCTGAGTTTAATCTCCAATCCCCCTTCACCCCGCAAACAAACAAACAAAAACCCCCAAAACCAAACCAAGAAACTGGTGATTAATTAATATCATTAAACTCCTCTTACTCAGAGGAGAGAGGACTTGAGGAAATACTGGAGTGGGTTTGTAAAGCAGGACCAGAGAAGAATCCACGCTCTGCACTGCCTTGATTCCCAACAGCTTGCTCAGTCTGATCCATACTTTGGGTCTTTCTCTTTGCAGTCAGTAGAATCTAACATACTTTGATTTAACAGCTGAGATCACAGGCTCAAAAGATTAAGAAAATGACTTGTCATAGGGCTACCCAATGGCACTACTGAGAGCAGAACTTAAAAGTCTCCTGACTTGGAATCATCCCTGTTCCTTCTCTAGTGTGATATTTGAAGTAAGGTTCCCCCATCTAGAATTCAGGTCAAGTGGATCCACGCAGAGAGTCTCCCCACCCAGCCTTGTTCTAAAGAATAAATGCACTATACCAAGTTGAGCCCCAAATAAATTCAAATATATAATCCCAGCAATTTAGGAGTTTTAAATTGAACTGTACTCTGAAGAATTATCAAAGAAACAGTAAGTCTATTTTAATAAAAATCTAAAATACAATGAAATTCTAAAATATAAAATAAAACATGAAAACATGCCCACCTGAACTGATACACATTCTTGGTTTTTAGGACTGCAAAATTTCTCATTTCCTTGTCTCAGGATAGAGGGAGCAATCTCTGAGAGATTCACTGTAGGAAGACACGAGGAGAAGAGCAGGTCCACTTGCTTTTCTCCTCATTCTCCTTCATGCAAATGAAAACTCTAGTGTCAGAAGGCTTCAGAAAAAGTAGCCCAAAGCATTCTGAGACACAGAAGGCTTTCTCATTTCAGAAGATGGGTGTTCTAGTGTTCTTGGATAGGTGAAGACGTTGGTGCTTGTAAGACCTTTGTGCAATTCTAAATCATAACAGGATAAATGGATGATATGAAAGCACTATAGGAATTTAAAAATTGTATGGTATACATTTCTCCTCTTGAGCTATCTGTGTAAGGAGGTTATTAACTCACACATGTATCTCTCCAAAGATTCTGGTTTTATTTACTTGGAGCTGTTATAACTCAACTGATATATATTACAACTGTAGAAAATCATTCTATTGCTGAAGTTATAAAAAAAAAAGTTACTTATTTCAGAAACAGAGGCAATTATATACTATACCAAGATTTTGATGTGGTTCACTTTCTTCAAACTTTCCTGCAACCGTTGGCTCTGCAAATGACAAACAACAATTTGTGTAATTTCATTAGATTGATACAACATATTAGCAAATTTTCATGAGGGTCATTGAGGGTCTGCTAATAAGGATCTCAGGCAGACAAAGGAATCTGTAATTTGGTGATTTCTAAATTCTGACTGCCAATTTTTGTAATTCAAAATCTGCAAACATTCTTCAATCTTTCAGTTAAAATTTACATGCCCAGATTTAAGAAAAGCTCTTTCAAATGAGACATGTGAATCTGTCCTATTAGCAATATAAGTAATTTATTTTAAAAAACTATAAAGTTTAGCTGTATGTGGTGGTGCACACCTATAATCCCAGCTACTTGGGAGGCTGATACAGGAAAATCACAAGTTTGAGATAGCTTGGAGAACTCAACAGACCCTGTCTCAAAATAAAAAATAAGGGCTCAGGGTGTAGCTCAATGGCAGGGTGTTTGTGTAGCATGCACAAGGCCCTGAGTTGGATTCCCAGTTCCAGGGGAAAAGACAAAACAAAGCAAAAGCCACTTGAGTACAAACATGAGCAAGGCATGGCACTGACTGTTGGTGGAGGAGACAAGGACAACCAAGGGAACACATCATGCTTGTGTACTAGTTGGGGCATGGCTCCATCACTTGCCACCTGAGGACCAGGATAAGTCACCCAGCCTGGTACTTACTAGCTATGACCTTGGATACATTATTTAAGCCTCTGTGCTCCAGTTCCCTCAACTTTAAGATGGCATCTTACTGGATTGTGAAAATCAAATGTGCACCAATATGCATTATGTGCTCAGGAACAATGTCTAGAACACAGCGTGCACTACAGAAATGATGACCTCCATCATCACCACTGCAGAATGTCTCAACTCCAGTTCCCTTGTCACCAGGCTGGGATAACAGCAGTATGGATACCTTAGTTCAACAGGTATTCATTGAGCATTGACTCTGGACAGCCCCTCATGAAACCTAATTGGGGGGGGGGGGCTCTGGGAATTGAATCCAGGGGCACCCTACCACTGAGCTATAACCCCAGCCCTTTCTTTTATTTTTTGAGACAGAGTCTTGCTAAGTTGCCCAGATGGGGCTCAAACATGCCATCCTCCTGCCTCAGTCTCATGGGGTTACGGGCACATACCACCATGCTCAGCCTAATACCTAATTTTTAATATGCTGTTATCAATGGAACTTATTACACCCAAGTGTAGTTTTGGGGGGGTCAAATGAGTGGATGCATGTGAAGTGCTTCACCAGTGCTTGGCAATGAGTAAACACTCCGTAACTGCTACCCATGAAGATGCTGCTGCTGCTGTTAAGGAGGCGGGGGAGAAGATTGCTTTCTGCCCCCAGGGAAAGTATGAGAAAAATGGACTGTAAAGCATGAAATGACACAGAAGACCATACTGCTGAAGTCCATGCAGTTTAATGTGTGCACTTGGAACAGTGAGTCAGCAGCAGGGGATCAGTGAAATCCTCATGAGTATCTGAGATCAGCCACAGGTTTTGCTTTCAGGAACATGCCAGAGCTGTAGTGACCTCAAGGGTTAGGTAGTTAGTGTCATCATTATTTTCCTGCACCCCACAGGCCAAAGGGAATTGAAAAACTCTCCTGAGAGCCCAAGCCTTTTCCCTAAATTGACTAAGTTACTAGGGCAATAAAGGCTTCTTTTTCATAAGAACCAAACCGAAACATGAGCTAATAGCACAAGAATACTATTTTAAAAATATGCTGCTTTTATAAACATAAATCTTAAAATTATTTTTTAGGGAACTATCCTATAGAATCAAAGGGCCACTGTCAGAGAAATAAGAAAATGCTAGTTTTTCTTAAAATATAAAAATAACACTTGAGGAAGTACCGATTCCCTAAGAATGATTACACACATACGTGCATGCATACACACACACACACACACACACACATTACATATAATATTCAAGAGGCAGCTGCTTGCAAGGATGCTCAATATTACATATGTAATATGTACACACAAGTACATATATCTTTAAGTGCTGTGAAGCAAACCTTTGTGAAAGCTATATATATATGTGTTCTACCAATGAGCTCTATTGCCAATCCAAGAAAATATTTAAAACAATGATTTAAACATATATTTATAACTTACTGTGTGATCAGGCACTTTCATACATTAATTCATTAGGTCCTCATATAATAATCTTTAGTAAAATTATATCCCTATCTCACAGGAGAGAAAATGGAGGTGTTGAAGGTGACACCATGCTTCTGAATTTGAGTTCAATTTTCATACCGTACAAATGCTACTTGTTTGCTTTCTAAAAGTTATAGCCTGAATGTTTGTATCACCCACAATTCCTATATTGAACTAAAACCCCAATATAATGGTATTAAAAGGTAGGGTCTTCTGGAATCTCATGAATGGAATTAGTGAAGGTATATATAAAAGGGACTGGAGTCTGTTCTCCCCTTTTGCCATGTGAAGACAGACAGAGGCACCATATATAATGAAGAGGCCCTCATCAGACACTCAATCTCTTGGTATCAGAGACTTCTCTGCCTCTAGAACTGTAAGAAATAAATTTATGGTGTTAAGTTACCTAGCTAAAGATATTTTGGTATAGCAACCAAATGGACTGGATACTTAACTACAGCATTAATTATATACTTTTCAAAATTAGAACACTTTAAATGTAAGGAGAATTAGAACTGACCCCAGAACCCTGCAATTTGGGAACCGATGCCAGGGTGTTAAAAATATGCATGTCATCCATATTCTACCTTTAACCTTCACATTCTGTCACCCTGAAGGATCAACCAAAGGGAGTGTTTATTCTTCTGCATCCTCTCTCTCCCTGGAAGTTATTCTGTGACTTCTTTTCTCATTCTAAGCTGACAGTGGTTTTCCTTTTAATCTTTTTTTTTCCCCCCCTCATACTGGGAATTAAACCCAGGGTTGCTCTACCACTAAGCTACACATCCAGCCCTTTCTTTTGAGGCAGGGTCTCTGAAAAGTTGTCCACGCTTGCCTTTAACTAGTGATCTTCCTGCCTCAATCCACTAAGTGGCTGGGGTTACAGGTGTGTGCCAGCAGGCCTATCTTCTTTTAATTTGATTTTATCCAGCCCAAAATTCTGAGTCAATGCCAGCAGCTGCTCCCAGATCTTCCAACAAGAAACATATACATACAGGGCAGGAAGTCTGATAGTTTATGAGATGGTAAATTCAGATGATGAGGTCCTGGATGGCAGGTACACAAATGCATAATTTTTCTGTCTCTGCTTTTGTCAAGGAGATTTTGTGATTCATTTAAACTTCAGGTTTCTACTCACCAGTTGACAGGCATGTTTTATCCTCTCCACAATCCCATCAAGTCCCAAGTATTGTAAAGATAACCACAGAGGCAGGGCACGGAGTTTGTCTGCTGGCTTATTTGATGTAAGACCAGCAACTAATGTCTGAAAAAGCCAATATGGGTGCATTAATCCAAGACACTGGATCCTCAGAACTATACAGTTACCATTTACACACACTTACTATGTGACAGATGCTACTGCATGCTTTGTTTTCTTTATCCATTTGACCTCCCCACAACTCCACAAGGAATTCATTCCAGGTAGTTTAGTTCAGAGTCCTGGCTTTATCCATAGGTTTAGAGGTGAGTGGTGACAAAGCCAGGAAGAGAATCCAGATGGGTCATATGCCTGAGCCAGAGCTCTTGGCCATTCAAGAGGCAGCCACTTGCAAGGGTGCTCTGAGCATCCTTGAATACCCGGTCATTATCAAATGAGCAAGACATCAACTATTTTAGCAATAATCACTTAACATGTAGTTTGTATATGCCTGCCATTAACTTATATCAGAAACAACTTCTGATTTTTTAAAAAATATCATGTTCCATCCTACTAGACAATGTGGATCAGAGGCCTTAAAATATTTACAACTCAGTAATTCTACTTCTGGGAACCTATTCTAAGGAACAATTTGAAATACAGAAAGATGTTCATTGTCTCATTATTTCAGTAACAAAAACCTGAAAACATCCAACAAATTCACAAGATATGATCATGATAAAAAAAACCTGACACTTAAGTGGCTGATTATTATGCAGTCATAAAATGTCATAAAAAAATTCTTCCTATACATAGGGAAGAATGAGGTGCATAATAGAAAAATCTGTATGATATGGATCACCTGTGTGGAAAAAAAAAAGTAAAATCAAGAAAACTTTCACTCTTTTATTCTATATTTTGTCCCTAGTCAGGCACTATGGAGCATGCCTATAATCCCAGCGATTTAGGAGGCTGAGGCAGGAGGAGCACAAGTCTGAGGCTAGCCAGATTGCAATGTATCTCAGCAGTAGCGTGCCCCTGGAATCAATCCCCAGTATTAAAAAGAAACAACCACCATCACCACCACCAACAACAACAAAAAAACAAGCAGACCAGAGAGAGCCACTCATCTGGATTTTTAGCCTCCAAAATTGTCCCTAAAGCCAATAATGAGTATCAGCCACTCCCCACTCCAGAGAGGACAAGCTCACCAAGGCAGGATCATCATGCTTGTAGAGAGTCACTGCAGGAACAGCCGGCAAACCCAGCCACGGTCCAGGAGTCAGTGTCATGCTATCACATTTGGTTGTAGCCTACCAAGAAGAGGAGGAATTTTCATTAGATTATCAGAACACACTAAACCCAACTCCCTCTTCCATTTAAAAACACTTTGGAAAAAAAAAAGCCACCAAGAATTGAAAGATTTTAATTCCTTCTTAAAAACATTAATATTTAGTAAATCAAGAACATACCAGCACTGACGAGGAGACATAACCTAGAGCCAATGTTGCCAGATTCACACTGGAAGAAAAAGCACCAATCTAAGAACTAATCACGTAATGTTACTGATTCATTAAATATGCACTTTCCAAAAAATTGAAGGCTTTTTTGCAGGGTGACATGTAAATGTCTTTCAGTTGCCGTTAGCTTATATGACAGCAAAGGAACAGGTAGATGATATAAATTCTAAGAAAACCTTGAAAATGCCTCAGGGCATATCCCTGTTTACTGAGTCGGGCCTAACCACTCTGCATCTTTCACAGCTACTCTTTCTCAGACATTGTTCTTTTGGAGATGAAAAAGAAACCTACCATGGATGATGTGGTGGGCACGATCACCACTCTGGTTGCCCTGCATCGGCTTCCCACCTTTCCCTTAAAGGCACTCCAATGGCCTTCTGAGACACACCCCAATTTCCTCTACCAGAACATGAGCTTTAGGTGGAGACATCGCCTGCTCCTGAAGTGGGCATGTAGCCTAGACTGTGCGAGCACTCCACTTCATGAGGTCTCTGCCCTGCTGGAAGGAAGGCTGCAGTCTGTGCAGTTATCTGCACTATCGTAGGAAAGTCCCTTCACTCAGCCCATACCCAGGACACCGAGCCAAGGGACTGTGACTGGGGAAACACAGGTGGGAGGAAGACACTCAATTCTGGTTGACAGTATATCTGAAGTCAATCCTAGTACTGGTCTTTTAAATTAAATCTCTTTTGCTTTAGTCAATTTGGGTTATTTTGTTATCTGTAACCAAAAGAACCCTTAATGATGTCACTACAGAGAGGCCTGGATGTCCATGCTTCTTCTTCTTCTTGTTTGTGGTGTTAGGGACGCCCTGGAGGTCTGTGTTCATGAAGACTATGTACAGGCCCAACAAGGAGCCACACAACCTCCTATCCACCTACCCCTCCACGTGAAGCCATATGCCATACTGCTCACAGAGCTCTTTCAAACGTCCAATCTTGTCTGTGTGTCCTACTGCTGCAGTTCCTAGAATAAAAGAAATAAACAGGGATATTAGAAAGAACAAATATCTCCCGAGTGTTCAAAGCTAGGAGCTTTTACATACAGTATCTCCTTAAGAGGGAAGAAACTTATTACATCCCTATTTTATTAAGATTTTCTTTGTAGACTGACTTAAAATCAACTTCTACAAGTTGATTTGTAAGCTTATGTGTACTCTCCATTATATGCATCTAACTATATTATTGATTTTCTATCCACTAGACCTAATGATTTATGAGAAATAAGTCTCCCATGAAGACAGCTATGAGTTTGTCAACAGCTCAACTGTAATGTGTAAGTTTTTTTCTTTATATATTTCAAATTTCTATCCATAAGCATTCAGGACCGATCTTTTAGTAAATTATGATGTCTTTCAGGCATCTAAAGTCTATTTTACCCCACACTAATGCTGCTATAGTACTTTTGTCAGCATTTGCCTAAAATATTCCTTCTCATCCTATTGTCATGTTCTGGGTTATTTTGACACAGGTGTATCCTTTTTTTTCTTTTTTTTTTTTAACAGCTATATTTATTATTTGTTCTCATTAGTTATACATGACAGTAGAATGTATTTTGACATGTTATACATATATAGAGTACAACTTCCTATTCTTCTGGTTGTACATGATGTAGAATTACATTGGTCATTATATTCATATGTGCACATAGGAGAGTAATGTCTGATTCATTCTCTTTCCTATTCCCATTTCAGGTGTATCCTTTAGAAACAGAAATACACACACACACACACACACACACACACACACACACGAACTTGGGCTTTTTTCCCCACCCAGGTTCTTTGTTAATATAGAACATACAATCTGACGCCTATTTAAACATTAAACACTTTGAGTCACTCCCTTGGTGATATGATTGCCCTACAGATTTTGTTGGACAGGTTCTTTTTCAGATGGACTTTAAATAAGACATAGAGCCATGTATTTTCCCAGCTGTCCCAAATTTCCAGTTAGTAGAGTTCCAACTAGTAAGATTTCATGCCCCTACCAATGCCAAACAAATCCTACTAAAGAAATGTCTTCCCCCTCAAAATCTATGCCAGGAAAAGGGGTAAAACCTTTTTCTTTTTCTCATACAAATCTCAAAATTTTAAAAATATCTCAACTGACACACTTAATTTGGTTGAACCAAGGTCACACACCAACACATGACTCTACTATCACAGTGCAGTGTTAGTGACTGGACCACATTCAGACTCCTTTTCACTTTTTATGGTAGTTGTCTACTGACTAACCCCTGGGATGTGTCTTCTGGTGTTTACAATAAGGTCTCAGTGGAAAGTCACTCAGGTGCCAGTTGCAGTCCCTTCAGTCTAACAACTGATTGAATATGGGCAGATCTGTGTTTGTCTTTATACAATAAGTCAGACAGGAAGTGGTGGTTTCCTTCCGCAATATTTTTTTTTTTTAAATAATTACTGTAGCATAATTCACAGGCAATAAAACCCAGTCATTTATGTTTTATTCTTGTTTTTGGCTAAGTTGCTTGGGGATTGACCCGGGTCACCCTACCACCCAGCTACATCCCCAGCCCTTTTTTATTTTTTGTTTTGAGATAGAGCCTAAGTTGCTGAGACTGATCTCAAACTTGTGATCCTCCTGCCTTAGCTCCCTGAGTCACTTGCATAGGCTTGTGCCACATGTCTGACACGTTCAATGAGTGTTTTTTTTCAAGGTTTTATATTTTTCAGTTGTCAATGGATCTTTTATTTATTTATATGTGGTGCTGAGGATTGAACACAGGGCCTCCCACATGCCAGGCAAGCACTCTACCACTGAGTGATGACTCCAGCCCAACGTTCAATGAATTTTGGCCAATGTATCTATAGTGCGTAACCAACGTGATCAAGATACAGAACATTTCCATCACCTCTGAAACTCCGTTTCCCACTTCACTTGCTCTTCTCCTCACTGACCCCAGACAACCCTGATCTGATTCTGTCACTGTAATTTTGTCTTTTCTAGAATTTCATATCAGTGGAATCATACACTGTGTACCTTTTTGTGTCTGGCTTTTAATACTTAGCATACTTTTGAAGTTGCTCTGCTTTGTTAGGATATCTAGGTTGTTTTGTTTATGAATATCTGCATACAAGTCTGTGTGGAGGTATTTCTTTATTCCTCTGAAAGTACATGGAAGTGAGACTGATGGTTTACGTGGTAATGTTATGTTTTGCTCTTGAGGCACTGCCATACTCTTTTCCAGATGGCTACAACATTTTGAACCCCTACCAGCAACATATGAGAGCTCTAGTTACTCTGCTCACAAGCATTTGCCACTGTATTTTTAAATTCCCTCCACTCTATCAGAAATAGTAATATCTCATCTTGGGGTATTTTTTGTGGTGCTAAGGATAGAACCCAGGGCCTCACACATCCTAGGCAAGCATAAAACCACACAGCTACACCCTCAGCCCTATGATTTAAAAATTGCACTTTTCTAGTGTAATAATGTTAACCATCTTTTCAAGTGCAAGTATTTTCTTTGGTAAGTGTCTACTCAAATCTTTTCATCTTAGGTGGTTTCCTCCCTGCTCCCCTCTCCGCAGTGCAGGGGATAGAACCCAGGGACCAGTGCATGCCAGGCTCTCTATCACTGAGCTATATCCTCAATCCTCTTTTGTTGGTTGTAAAAACTGTACTGGCTTCTTACTGTTGAGTTGCAGGAATTCTTTACATATTTTGGATACAAGATATATTTCTCTGAAAAACATTTTATAAATATTTCTCCCATCTATAATTTGCTTTCATTTTCTTGGTAGGATCTTTTGAAGAGTAAAAGCTTTTAATTTTTTTGCCTTCTTTTTGGTGCTGGGATTGAACAAAAGACCTGGTAGATGCTAAGCATGCACTTTGCCACTGAGTTACACCCTAGCCAAGCTCTTAATTTTCAATAAAGTATAATTCATGGTTCTTATTTTTTATGCCTTAATGAAATTTTTTTTTTGAGACATTCCCAAGGATACCCCTGAATTTGTGGTCCTCCTTCCTCAGTCCCCTGTGTGGCTGGAATTAAAGGCATGAAGCATCATGCCAAGTTCTAAGAAATCTTCTCCTAATCCAAGGTCACAAGACCCTTCCTGTATTTTCTTCTAGAAGTTTTTTTTTAGTTAGCTTAGCTTTTATATTTATGTCATTTTTATTTATTTGTTTTATTTTTTAATATTTATTTATTTTAATTTTATTTTTTTTAAAGAGAGAGAGAGAGAGAATTTTTAATATTTATTTTTTAGTTTTTGGCAGACACAACATCTTTGTTTGTATGTGGTGCTGAGGATCGAACCCAGGCTGCACGCATGCCAGGCGAGCGCGCTACCGCTTGAGCCACATCCCCAGCCCTTAGCTCTTATATTTAGACCTATGAACCATTTATAATTAATTTTTATATACAAAGTGAGGTGAAGGTTTGAGGTTCAGTTTTTTCCACATGGAAATCCATTTTTTCCAAGACCACTGGTAGAAAACACCTTTCTCCTTTGAATTATCTTGGGTCTTTGTTAAAAATGGAGTGACCATGAGTATATTTCTGAACTCTCCATTCTCTTCAATTAATCTCACATTCTTAATCTCTTATTTGTAGCTGTGTGTGTGTGTGTGTGTGTGTGTGAGAGAGAGAGAGAGAGAGAGAGAGAGAGAGAGAGAGAGAGAGAAGAGAGAGAGAGAGAGATAGAGATAGATATGGGAATTGAACCAAGGACCTCAGACATGCTCAGTGTGTCCTCTACCACTGAGCTTCACTCCCAGCCCTTATCTGTAGCTTTATAGGAAGTCTTGAAGTCAGATAGGGTAAATCTTCAAATTGTGTTCTTTTTCAAAATTATTTTGGCTATTCTCAGGTCCTTTACATTTCCATATACACTTTTAGAATCAGCTAATATATCTAACTAAGAAACTGAAAAGAGAAGGAGAGATTTTATTATTATTTTTTAGTACTGGAGACTGAATGCAGGAATGCTTTACCACTGAACTATATCCCCAGTCCTTTTTTAAAATTTTTATTTTGAAGCAGGGTCTTGCTTAGTTGCTGAGGCTGGCCTTGAACTTGTGATCCCTACACCAGCCTCCCCGGTTGCTGGGATTATAATTAGGTGCCACTGCACCTAATAAGAAGCCAAGATTTTGATAGGAATTGAACTGAATCTACAGATTAGTTTGGAAAGAAGGGACTTAACAATATTGAGTCTTCCAATCTATGTGCATGGCATATCAGTTCACTTATTTAGGTCTCTTGAATTTCTTTCAGCAATATTCTGTATTTCTTGGTGCTCTGTATATGCTTAGTTAAATTTATCCATAAAGTTTTCATGTTTTCTGATGCTATTACAAATGACTTTTTAAATTTCACTTTTTAGTTGTGCACTGCTAGGAGGCAGAAATCAAAAAACTTTGCTAGGTTCACTAATTAGTTCCAGTAGCTTTAATTTAGTTTCCTTTGGATTTTCTATCAATATAATCATGCCATCTACAAATAAAGACCGTTTTACTTCTTCCCTTCTAATCCATATTTTTTAAAATATTTTTCTTGCCTTACTTCACTATCTAGGACTCGAGGCACAATGTTGAATTCAATACAATAAGTGAAGCAGAAAATGGTAGTTGACCTGTTCCCCTCTGAGATGGATATTCAAGTGTGATGTTTAAAAACTTAATTTAGAGAAAGGAAGCACATGAAGGAAATGAAGAAGTGTTGACAACCTAAATGAAAAAAGCGTGGGCGTGCACATGCGTGTGAAACGCACACATTCCCAAAACAGACCGACAACTGAAAATTTAAAAAAAATTTTATTATTTTTTTTTAGTTGTTAATGGACACAATACCATTTTTTAATTTATTTTTATGTGGTGCTGAGGCTCGAACCCAGTGCCTCACACATGCCCTCTGCCACTGAACCACAACCCCAACAACTGAAAATCTAAGAGCTAACATTAACATTATAGTTCTCACTGTCATGTGGATACAGATTGTATTATGTAATGGATCTATATTATGTAATGTATTATTAACATATTACATTACAATTATGTAATATAATGTATATTAAACATTTCTTAAGACTTTTCAGGAAAGCATTTAAGGTCCCTCTTGCATATTCATAATTGAAGATGCAGGTTTATGATACCTACCAGCATTTGCAACAAGCAGCAGGGGCAGTCTTCCTCGTTCTATGTCGTCTTTAATCATTTTTTCCAGGAAGGCAACATCCTGGGACCAAATAACAAACCATGAAACAGGATACAATGAGCATAAAAACTATGTAGTGAAAAATTATGACTTCCAAAAGCAGCAGATGACTCTCAAAGTTAATCACTCAAATCTATTTACTCTTGACATTTCTATTTTCCTTAATCAGATATGAAAACCAAAATTTTTCTTGAAGACTAATAGAAAAATCAGCTAAATGAGATAAAAGGTAAAAACTGTACATATGTAGAATATTTTTCTAGTTTTAAACACTTCAGGAAAATGTTCTCTCAACCCTCCCCAAAGAATCAACAAAATACCTATACTAATACTAAAATTAGTATAAAATTTAAAAAATGAAACTATCTTAAAAAAAGGAATGCAGAACCCTATAATCTGTCGTTTTTCCTCTGGCTTCAGTACAGAGAGGTTTATCATTTGCATGTCTAAAAATAAGCAGAAATCAACCCCAAGATAACAATAAAGAACCTCATTTTCAAAATCTGCCTATTCATAAATCCAGGCAACAGTGGTAATTCGTTAAAAGAATGAGTATCAGAAGGAATTTCTGGTACTTATTTTGGTTGTTGTATTTCAATTTAAAGTGATAGGGCTGAGTAGAGTTCATGCTTAGCATGCACAGGCCCTGGGTTTAATGCCCAATATCCCCCCAAAATAGGGGAAAAAAAACGGGCAGCAGCAACAGGTGATATAGTGATTAATGATTGTAAGATTCCTTAAGAGCTAGATGCTCCTGACCTATATACCGGCCAAACTTCATGCACATATAAACAGAAGCATGTATTATAGAAATATCAAAACAATAAACAAATAAGCTAATAATTATCTGCAGGTCAGCAAACAACTTCAGGTGAAAGAAAGACAAAACTTAACTCCATATTATTTAATAAACCAAAACCAGAACTTACCATCTGATGCTGGGATCCAAACATAGTGTTACAGGGCACACGGCACAAGCAGGGGAAGGGCAGGCCAAGCTACAAGAAGAGATGTATGACTTTAGAACAAAGTTCTCTGTCACTATTCATTTATGATTGTGAAAGATGGAAGGTTGATTTTTCTTTAGAAAAATCTTTCCCCTTAGGAACTCTTAATATGTAAGTAGATATTAAAGTATCTACTTGGAAAGTCAAGCCAAACCCCCAACCAAACAAAACAGTGAATTGCCAGATGTTGTTTAAGAGGATATAATGTAAAATTTTCTAAATGAATAACTGTCTTAGTACATTCTACCATATATCAAAAAACAAACACTTTTCCAAACAAAAGAAATAGTGGGCATTCTGAATGGTAATTTAGGATTCTTTCTCCAAGCATTACTGGTAAATAACATCAGCTAAAGGCATTCAAAGAACAATATCTTATTTGTGGGTCCACCCACACTTATACAGTAATAAATATGGATCAACAGATCTTTCTTTCTTTCTTTCCTTCCTTCTCCCCAAATTTCTTTTCCTTCTCTCTGTTTCTTTCTACCAAGGATTGACACTTAACCGCTGAGCCACATCCCAAGCCCTTTTTATTTTGAGACAGGGTCTTCTCACTAAGTTGCTTAGGGTCTCACTAAGTTGCTAAGGCAGACTTTGAATTTGTAATCCTCCTGCTTCAGCCTCCTGAATTGCTGGGATTACAGGCATGTACCACTGCTCCTGGCCAAACCTACATTTTTTAAGTGAAGTCAGTGTTAAGAATGGAGACAGGAGGGGGGTGGGCCTGGGGTTCAGCGGTAGACTGCTTGCCTAGCGTGGGCGGGACCCAGAAGCTATCCTCAGCACCACATAAAGATAAAGGCATTGTGTTGTGTCCATCTATACCTAAAAAATAAATATTAAAAAATATGGAGACAACCTCATCAGTTTTTTAAAAAATATTTTTAGTTGTAGATGGACACAATACCTTTATTCTATTTGTTTATCTTTATGCAGTGCTAAGGATTGAACCCAGTGCTAGGCAAGCACTCTACCACTGAGCTACAGCCCTAATCAAATTAATTTTATACTCAATTTTTAGTTTCCAAATCCTCAAGTGTTTATAGTTTTAGGAATTGTAAATAGTTGCAGCATATTATTCTGTGTAATTAAGACTTGGCTTCATTAAAGATAAAAAATTTAATGAGTACTTTATTCACATTTTCCTCCTTAATGGATTTTTAAAAGAATTTAAAAAGTGAACAGATGGGTTGGCACACTCCTGTGATCACAGTAACTCAGGAGGCTGAGGCAGGAGGATCACAAGCTCAAGGCCAGCCTCAGCAGTTTAGCAAGGCCCTAACGCAAGTTAGTGAGACCTGTCTCAGTATCTCAAAAAATAAAAAGGGCTGGGGATGTGGCTTAGTGGCAAAGAACCCCAGGCTTCAATACCTGGTACCAAAAGAAAAAAATATCCACCACTGTTTTTAGCATATAACTTTCCAGACATTTTCTGGGGGATGTGTGTCTGTATTTAGACATACCTATTTTTCTAAGTATAAAACTACCTATATGAACATGTGCATGTTTTTAAAAGCATGAGCATGGCCATTTCATATACACTCTTCTGCCACTTGCTTGTGTCTCTTAATAGAACACTCTCATAAATCTCATACTTTTGGAGAGTAGATTGTTACTAATCCACAAGAACCTGGCTTGCCCTAGGTTCTCAAGTGATTTGTCTCATTTGTCTAGAGGAAGATAGAAACACCCTAAAGAGGAGGACATAATTTCTTGCCATCAGCCATCACAGTTCAGAATCAGCTCTAGTCCCTGAGTTGCCTCTACACATCTCTCAGGGCCCCTTCCCTCATCAACTCTCCAACCCTCATTAAACATTCTTGGCTAAGAGGGTTTACAATCTTTTGATCTCAAGGTAGTCCTCCTGATTGGGCTTTAAAAATAGTAATGCTCTTTGAGTAATTCTAGATTGATTCTGAAAACCTATGAGAGGAATATAACACTAAAGTTAGAGCTTTTTTTTAATATATATTTTTTTAGTTGGACACAATATCTTTTATTTATTTTTATGTGGTGCTGAGGATCCAACCCAGGGCCTCGCATGTGCTAGTTGAGAGCTCTACCGTTGAGCCACAATCCCAGCCCCGAGACAAAGCTTTTTTTTAAAAAATATTTATTTTTTAGTTGTAGTTGGACACATACCTTTATTTTATTTATTTTTATGTGGTGCTGAGGATCAAACCCAGCGCCTCACACATGCTAGGCGAGTGCTTTACTCCTGAGCCACACCCCAGCCCCTTAGACAAAGCTTTATATATAAATATGTGCAAAAGATATATAAATATCTACAAAAAGAGTGCTACCTGAAAGCGGTCATAAAAAGAGAATGGAAATGTTCTATTGTCCAAAGGGGAAATAGTCAATTAAATTTCTGTACATTCACTTGAAGAACTGCCAAGACATTAAACATGTATGACATACTTCTATTAGAAGAGTAAATGAAAAAAGCAAAATACATACGTGTACCATTTGATTAGAGTATGGAAAGAAATAAGGTAAAACTTTTGACTACAGTTGATTGAGCAATTAAAAATACATAAATGTATCCATCACACATAATTTCTAAATTCAATAATATATGCTTTGTTTTTTCATTATTAGGAAACAAACACATAAGATCATCTTTCTTTCAACTTGAACACAGCAGCTAATGAAATGAGCCTTTGCAATTTAAAAGCTTCAGGACAAACTTTGTGTGGCCGTACACATTGGGGAGTCCCAAGTTTTAGGAGGCAAAGGCAAGAAGATCACTTGAGCCTAGAAGTCGGGGACCAGCCTGGGCAATACAGCGAATGAAACCGTTTTTTGGTTTTTTTTTTAAAGCTTCATGACAAAACATGGCACTGTTTCTTCAAAACAGCTGCCTTATACCACATTACCTGATTACAAAGGTACTGGCCCAGGCCAGGTCTAGCAGCAGCACTGAGATAGACAACAGGTTTTTTGTTATACAACACGTTGAATCCATCCACCACAAAGTCTTCATATCGGGAATGAATGGCAAGCCTACAGATCTTTGCAAGTCCTTCTCTTTCCTCTTCATGGAAATAAGCACAACCATTTTCATACCTATTAAGAGACACCCATATATTAATGTACTTCTATTTCTGATTAATTCTGACTATATATGTTAATCTTATAATCATGGAAGCAATTATTTTCTGAAGTCAGATAATGTCATCTAGGTCAGGCAGAGAGGATAAGAATGTGAAACACTATGATCTTAGATAGTTGACAACTCACTGTAGCTGAAGGATATATAGGAGAGCAGTAACAACCCTTCATCTGTACTTAAGTCCAGAGAGAGGAGAAACTATGGAAAACAAATAGAAATTTGGAGTCTCCCAGATAGAAAAAGCCTAAAGAGGGGCTGGGGCTATAGCTCAGTGGTAGAGCACTAGAGAACCTTCCATGGTTCTGGCTTATTCTACAAGGCGGCCAGCTGGTTGTTAGCACAGATTTAGCCCTAAAACATCCAGAATAAATAAAACTGCCAAAAATGTTGGTTAGGCTAACTTTTTCTTTTCTTATAATCTGCTTGGGGCTTTTCATTTTCAATATTCTAGAGAAGGAAGAAAAATGTGAATAAAAATATTTCATCCAGATCATTGCTCTTCTATCACTAGGTACAAACTAGGAAAATAAATAACTAGAAATAAATAATTGTTGACACTATCAAACATTTATGTGCTTATGTTCTCAGTTCTTTACATATATTAATCCATTAGCTCATCCTCACAATAATTCCATGACAGCTATTAATGTTATCCACACTTAGCAGACAATGAAGCTGAGGCATGGAGAGAGGAAGCAACCTTTCCAAGAGAGGCCCAGGGTAGAGCTCCAGAAGAAAGCTCACTCACATATGACTCAGAAATAACTTTACAGAAACTAAAAACTCTTAATAATGTCTTTACCTGAAAATTCTGCATAGCCACAAGGTAGTATCTGAAAGTATCCTAGTTGTAAGTTTTCTCAGCTTCTCTTTGTCTAGAGTTGAAATAAAAGCTCCCAGACTATGCCCCAACAAAGCCATGTGACCTTGTTCTCCTATATTCTGGATTCTGTTAATAAAATTAAACAAGTATTAGAGTCAAAGCACAAAAACAAAATTAGAATTTAGAGAAATCTGTTAGACTTGAAATCCACATAATGTCCTAGAAGGCAGAAGTTCAGAAAAGTCAATGCATGTATGGTAGTGCAAGTTTGGAGGGAAAAATATTTTAAAAATGAGTTCTAAGAAATAAATATCCCTCTTTTTATTGAGCAGGTACAAACTGTTTTTGAGCAATTTACTTTTATAGTATTTTAAAAATTAAATATCAACCTTAAGAACTACAGGAGGGGCTAGGGATGTAGCTCAATAATAGAGCTTTTGTCTATTAAGCAGAAGGCCCTGGATTCCATCCCCCAAAATCGGGGAAAAGAAGAACTACAGAGGATAGAACTAAGATAAAATGAATGGAAAACATTTTAAAAAGAATTGTTAAAGAACAATTTCTTGCATTAAACAGCTATTGAAAATAGTACAGTAAATCCAAGGGGAACTAGGTTTGTTTTGTTTTACATGTAACTAAAATAGATGGGTTAATTTCCCTTATAAAGAATAAACTAGGGGGTTGTGGTTGTGGCTCAGTGGTAGAGCGCTTGCCTGGCATGTGTGAGGCACTGGGTTTGATCCCCAGCACCACATAAACAAACTTAAAATAACAAAATAAAGGTATTGTGTCCGGGGCTGGGATTGTGGCTCAGCGGTAGAGCGCTTGCCTCG
>NC_138187.1:11274963-11281800 GCF_964194105.1 Spermophilus citellus
GGCAGCCTTAAATATGTAATGCACACATCATTTACCACCACCTCTTCCCCAAGTTGGGAAACTTGAGATCTGCTTCGAGTGAGAATAGATTTACTGCCATCTAAGCAATGACAGCAAGTGTTCATTACATGAGGAGTGGAAACAATACAAACAGCTGAAGTCATAAGCAATGGCAAGGCAATGTGTGATGCACAGACATAAAAGTACTATTTCTATTAATTAGAATATGACTGATAAAATTTTTCTCTTTCAAAAAAGCAGCACTGTCAAAACAATGCTTAAAACTCCACCCTCCCCAGGGTGCTCACCCTCTAGTCCTCTGATGGGGAAGGAAACTTGAGGCCCATGGAGGTTAGCCTTGTGACCTTGAGTAACCTATCCCCACTGGACAAGCCCTTTCATTACAGAATAGTGAGGACACAGTCGACAGTGCTGGTAAAGCACATGACATTATGTCTGCCATCTTGCTTGTCTCAAAGACGATGTCATTGTTACCAAGTGTGAATACTCCTGACTCATGGTGTTAATGTGCTGTCATTCTGAGAATTACAGATGTCCTTGGGAGTATCTCCTCTAAGGAAACTTCTGTGGAATCAGGAGAACAGACAAAAACTTAAACCTTTTTATTCCCTTTAGGCCTGGAACAAAGAGACTCACTGGATTTGCTTCCTATTCTCCTTCCTGAGTTGTAGAAAGCACTTCATGCCTAGAGATTTTAAAAATCTGCACAATCTAAGCTACAGTAGGAGTGCCTATTTTAAAATATTAGCATCCGGGTATGTTAGATACGACATTTACTGGCACACTGTGAGCCTTCCTCTATGCTTTTCTTTTGCAATCTTGTACAATTTACATTCAGGTTAAGGAACAATTTAAGGGAGTTGTACTGTTGACCTACCTGGAGTTTCCTGGTTATAAAAAAATAAATAAATTTGTCTCAGGGAAGTTGGGCTGGGACTTTTAATTCTAGACTAACTAGCACCTTTTGAAAACTGAAGTCAGCTACTTATTTTTCTGATTTTTTTTCCGCCACTAGTTCAAGCCACAAAGACTTGATAGAGTTACTTCAGTTGTGAAGAACTAAATCACTCTGCTAATCACTGATTAAAGTTGACCTTTTCCTTTCATTTAGGATATTATAAGAATGACAAATCTTAGCAAATTAAAATATCTCTAAAAATAAAATTCAGTCCACTGAATAGATCAGTTTTTAAGAATGAACTAAGTATGATACTTCAGTTATAATTACAAATTCATGAATGGCTCTGAGTCATGAGGTTGTATTAAGATCTGAAAGAAGCTGGTAAGCTCAGCATTATATCTAACCATCCAATGGCATTTCAGTTTTTTAATGTTATACTGCATATAAATCCCTTTAAATTCTAAGCTGGACACAATGGCATACACCTGTAATCCCAGCAGCTCAGGAGGCTGAGGCAAGATGACCACAAGTTCAAAGCCAGCCTCAGTAACTTAGCCTTAAACAACTCAGCCTTAAGACCCTATCGGTGAGATCCTATCTTCAAATAAAATACAAAAAAGGGCTGGAGATATGGCTCAGTGGTTAAGTGCCCTGGGTTCAACTCTGACACCAAAAAAATCAAACAAATAAGTAAGTAAAATTTTAAAAGGGCTGGAGATGTAGCTTGGTGGTAGAGCACCCCTGGGCTCAATCTCCAGTACTGCAGGACATTTTTTTCCCCCTTTGGGCTCAAACTAAAATTGTAGGACTAATGATTTAGCCCAATGGTAGAGCACTTAGCTAGTATGCACAAGGCCTGGAGTTCAATCCCCAACACCATGAAGGGAAAAGAAAAAAACCTAGACACAAACTAAAATTGTCAAACTGTAATTAAACAATGGAAAATTTGGGTAAGAAACATTTATACCCTATCTAAAAGTACTAAACTTTATTGCCACCTACCTTCCCTGGAGTGGCCCTGGAATGTCCTCTGACATGAGCTTCTTCCCATTTTCATCTTCTACTCTTCTACTTTAAAGAAAAAAATGTTTTATCATACCAAATTTTTAACATTTGAACATGCAGAATGGCCATTTAACCAGAATCTCTTCATAAATGATGTAGGATTTGAAACACAATTATCACATCTTTCTAGGTCCCAGTTTGGAGTACAGTTTGAGTTTCAGGAAAAGAACATGACCCTCCCACCACCACCAGCAACAAAACATTTCAGAACCCATTTCCTTGTAGTGATGCCCTCTCTGACCTGAATCTACAGTAAGAAGTATTTAGAGACTCAAATCAATGTATCATCACTGTAAAACTCTTAACAGACAAAACTGAAAATTATGCCCTCCCCCGCAAAGTCCTTTAATTACAAAGCAACTTCAACCCAAGACAAATATCAATTTTAAAGTCAGCAGAAACTATGTGTGGCATTCTGGAGTTAAGAGATGTTTTTAACAGGAAACCAAAGCCACCAGAAAACAGGTTGGACACGCCAAGCAGGGTGGCCTCTGTCCTGCACACACTCACCTCTGACTCTCCTCCAGCATCTTCATGGCCTCCTTCAAGTTCCTCCCCATTTCAGCTAATGTAGGGTCTGCTATCTGGGAAACAAACCAAGAAGATTAAAGATTAACACTCCTCTACCAGTTCTGTCATAATCCACCCAGAAAAATCAAATGCAAGTCCACTTTCTCCTGGCTTTCTTATAAAATTTGTAAATCTATTATACTGTACATGTAAACTTCCAATAATACTTATATGGTTCCATGTCAGTATGCTCACTTCATTCTTCTTAGTGGTTATACCCGATTCCATGCTCTGAATGTACCATGGTTGATTTAACTAGTTCCAAATTAATGGACTCCAAGGTTATTCCAGTTTTTCACTAAGTCCATAAGAAGTATGTATGGGGTGCTACTTGTTTTATTGCTGTAATAGGCTGAAAATGCTTACCTCCCCTGACTTCCCTAAGAGCCTAACCCCTGGGACCTGTAATGTTATTTTATACGGCAGTCTTTGTAGATGTTATTAATAAGGATCTTGAGATGGTGCCCTAAATAAATACAGTCACACGTATCCCTCTAAAGGAGCAGGCAGAGGGAGACTATTCACAAACAGGGTCATATGAAGACATGAGAAATCTGAAGATGTTGGCTTTGAAAATTGGAATGATATGGCCATGAGCTGAGGAATACCAGCAAATGTCATAAGCTGGACAGGCAAAGGAAGACCTCTCCCTCTGCGTGCAGCCTGCCCAGTCGTGATCACAGCCCAGGGACAAAAATTGCAAACTCTTCTTTCTCTTTTGAGATGTGTTCTTGCTATGTTACCCCAGGCTGACCTCAAACTCCTGTACTCAAGTAATTTTCCTGCTTCTGCCTTCAGGGTAGCTGGGAAACAGACAAGCACCACCATGCCTGGCTTCATTTTAGTTGTTTTAAACCGCAGTTTGTGATAAGTTGTTAGAGCAGCCGTAGGAAACTAATACACCCATAAGTCTAGTCTGCAAGAGCTTCCGTAACAGAGCATGTTTCTGGAGGAAGCTGCAGCAGTGATGGTATCCAGAGGGTGAATCAAGTTCTCTCTTTTTCCTTTCTTCTCAGTCTCCACAGCCTAGTGCTTTGGATCACTATGTAATGTGAATTGTGTTATAAAAAATTGCAGAAACTCTCTTTTCCTTTCTCACCAAGTGTCTGCTTGAAGGAGGATCTAGATTTCTGTTTCTATTCACATTGCTTATTGTACCTGGTAATATCTTCTACGGCACAGGTGTGCAGTAAAGTGTGTGCTCCATTTAGTTTTATATTACCTCTTCATATTTGTTCAAGAAATTCTAATAAGTTTACCAATATAAGAATCAGAAAATGTCAGATTCTGGAAGGGACTTTAGGGGGGATCTTGGGGAGAATGGGTTGGATAAAAAGTTGGGGCTTCTACAGGAGGCATCACAATACTAGACCTTAAATTATACCACAGAACTAGAATAACAAAAATGGCACGGTATTGGCACCAAAACAGACATGAAGACCAATGTAGAGAATAGAGACAAACCCACTTAAATGTAGTTATCTCATACTAGACAACAGCACCAATAAACACATGGAAGAAAAGATAGCCTCTTCAACAAATTGAGCTGGGAAAACTGGAAATCTACACGTACTAAAATGAAATCAGACCCCTATTTCTCACCCTGCACAAAACTCAACTCTAAGTGGATCAAGACCGGAGAACCTGCACCTACTAGAAGAAAAAGCAGGCTCAAATCTCCACCATGTTGGCTTAAGAACTGAATTCCTCAAGAAAACTTTTAAAGTGCAAGAAGTAAAATCAAGAATCAATTTTCAAACTAAAAAACTTCTTCACAGCAAAGGAAACAATCAAGAACATGAAGAGAGAGAAAATCTCTGGACAGGCAAAGGAAGACCTCTGACATGAATGGGAGAAAATCTCTGCCACCTGCACCTCAGAGGATTAACCTCCAGGATATATAAAGAACTCAAGAAACTTAAAAAGACAAATAACCCAATGAATAAATGGGCAAAGGAACTGAACAGAGATATTTCACAGAAAAAGAAATATGAATGGTCAACAAATATAGGAAAAAATGTTTAACATCAATAGCAATTTGAGAAATGTGAATTAAAACTACAATGAGATTTCATCTCACTCCAGTCAGAATGGCAATTATCAAAAATGCAAGTAACAGGGCTGGGGTTGTGGCTCAGCGGTAGAGCACTTGCGTAGCACATTTGAAGCCCTGGGTTTGATCCTCAGCACCACATAAAAATAAATAAATAAAGGTATCGTGTCCAACTAAAAAAAATAAATATTTTTAAAAAAAAAAACAGCTCAATTGGTAGAGTGCTTGCCTTGCATGCACAAGGCCCTGGGCTCAATCCCCAGCACCACAAAGAGAAAGAAAAAAAATACAAGTAACAATAAATGTTAAGCGAGGACATGGGGAAAAAGGTGGGGAAACACACATACATTGCTGCCAGACTGGAAAGCAGTACTGAGAGTCCTTAGAAAACTGGGAATGGAACCACTATTTTACCCAGTTATCCCACTCCTTGGCACATATTCAAAGGACTTAAAATCAGTGTACTAGAGTGATATCAATGTTCACAGCAACTCAGTTCACAATGGAACCAATCTTAGGTGCCCTTCAATAGAGGAATGGATAAAGAAAATGTGGTACATATACACAATGGAATATTACTCAGGCATAAAGAATGAAATTGTGGCCTTTGCTGGTAAATGGATGGAAATGGAGACTATCATGTTAAGTGAAATAAGCCAGTTTCAAAAAAAAAAAAAACAAAAAAAAAAAAAAACCAAAGACCAAATGTTCTCTCTGATATGTGGATGCTGACTCTCAAAAGGTGGGGGAGAGGGAGGAGTGGAGGTTCACTAGGTTGGACAGGTGGGCATGGGGGAAGGGATGGGAATGGGAAAGACAGTAGAATGAATTGGAAATAACTTTCCTCTGTTCAAATATGAATACATGACCAGTGTAACTCCACATCAAGAACCATGAGAATGGAAAGTATGTATGTACGATATAAATACATTCTATTGGCATGTATAACTGAAAACAACAACAAAAGTTGGAGCTTCCAGCTCTCTAACAACCATTAATCTAATCAGCTTTGTTTTATATATAGGGTTCTGAATAAAGTTTCATTTCTAAAAACTCTTATTAAGAAGAAAAATGTATAACATAAAAATCTCTGATTCTGGCCTAACATTTTAGAGGTTAGAAATTAATAGAGTGGTGAAGTGATTTATCAGAGGTCATGGAGCTAATAAATGACAGCACAGTGCTAGAGCCCTGAGTCCCTCGGTCCTGACTCCTATTCCCAGCTTCTATTACATCACACTGACTCCACAAGGGCTTACAAAATAATCAAAGCCACATCTATTCTGATTTTTAAACAAATCAGAAAAATCATTTTCAAATAGATTTTTAATAAAATCCACAACTTAAATGTAACCATGAGACAGGTTGGAAAGCAATCAAAAGTATCTCAGTGCTCCGATTATGAAGAGGAGGAACAGACAATGGTCAAGAGAACACATCTTAACTCCTAAGTCTACTGTTATGTTCTCCATTATCCTCCTCTCTTGTGACTCCAATCTGTGTCCCCTACCTTCTGGCCCAATGAAAAGATGAACAGTTTTGCTTGGCTGATTGTTCAGACCTCCATACCTCATGCTTCTAGCTTCTAACACTTGCCTCAGCTGAACATCCCTGGGTCTTTTATCTTCCTCTAGCTACCTATTCAATCACAATCCAGTACTGTACTTCCAAGAAACCCCCTGTGGGTAGAAGCACTCACTCTTACTCTTTAACATCCCCTCTAATGATACTGATGAAGTTTTTCTTTAAATCAAATGTGAAACCTCTTTTCCTGTCAAAAATGATTATAGTAACAATGGAACAGAACCCTTGAAATTAGGGCATTCTGATATGCAACTTGCCATTTATTCTCATGATTCCTTATCCCTTTACTGTGAATTGTTTTAGGGATGTTCTTTCCAGCACAGATACATTCCCCAAGTAGACCCCGAGGGCTTTTCTTTTTCTCTTTTTCTCTCTCAGTGCTGGGAACTGAACCCAGGGCCTGTGTATGCTAGGCAAGTGCTCCACCACTGAGCTATAGCTCCAGCCCTTTTAATTTAATTTATTATCATTATTTTTTTTGTGGTGCTGAGGATTGAACCCAGGGCCTTGTGCATATGAGGCAAGCACTCTACCAACTGAGCTACATCCCTAGTCCTTAATTTTATTTTTGAGACAAGGTCTTGCTGAGTTGCCCAGGTTGGCTTCAAACTTGCAATCCTCCTGTCTCAGACTCCTGAGCTGC
>NC_138187.1:11882000-12055125 GCF_964194105.1 Spermophilus citellus
TGGGGCTGCAGTCAGTCTGAAGGCTTGACCCCAAGGGGCGGGTGTCAAGCAGATGGCTGGCCATTTAGAGTCGCTGCCGGCTGGACAGCCTCTTACTCTGCACGTGGCCTCTTCAAGGGCCGCCCGAGTGTCCTCATAGCAGCTGTGTCCCCCAGATTGAGTATCCAAGACAGCGCGGAGGGAGCCAGCCTCCGGGTCTGTGGGCTCCAAGCTCCACTCCTCCACGCTGCACTCCTTCGGAGCCCGTCAGGAAAGTGGGCTCTGGGGAGGGGCACTGGGCTCTGTCCCCTGCAGCGAGGCTTCCAGAGAGCCCCAAGATACATTTTAAGACCCCCACGCTCTTGGTCCACCTCTCTCCCATCAGAGAAGAGCTTCCCAGGGAGCGCCTCCCTCAGAGGCTCCTTCTACCCCACGGGCTGGATTCGGATCACTGCCCACCCCCTAAAGGACCGATCCCAGCTTCCCTGAGATAAGAATCCCTGAGCAGAACTGGGGTTCCATGAGCAGGAATTCAGTGGGGAGGGGGGCTTTGGGTGTCTCTTGACAGCGTCTGCTGCAGTCTGAGCTTTTGATCTTTGGGTTTCTCTTAGCAGTTATGTAAAAATGTGGTTTCGACTCATAATTGGAAAATAAGCTCTCTGTGGTTCAGAGAAGGGGGTAGTTCCCCCCAAGGTCACACAGCTAGTAAGGTGCGGGGGAGAGCCCAGCCCATCCAGCTCCGAGGCCGACCCTCCTTCCGCCATACTGACCATCCCTCAGAAGGGTGCTGCTCCAGCCGGGGAGGTGGGAAGTACACAGGGGACCTTTGGTAATTGGGGGGACAGATTTTGGTTGTCCGTCGGGGTGCTACTGGCCTTCTGTAGGTAGAGGCTAGGGATGTTGCTGGACACCGCAGAGGGCACAGGACAGCCCCCGGAACACAGAATGGCCTGGCCACGGCCACTTGCTGAGGCTGAGTCCCCTGGGGGCAGTTCCCCGAGTGCTCCAGGCCCAGCCTGGTCCAGCGCATTCGTGGCGCTCAGCAGGTACCGATGAGCTGTGAGCAAACCTGTGACCCTGGATTCCAGAGTCCCTGGGTCACAGGCTTGGAGAAGCTCAGGGCAGTGCTCCTCCTGTCCAGGACTCGCCAGCCCCGACTTCCCTGGGGTGCAGGAGGCCTGTGGAGATGTGGCCCTGTGTCCCCCCACCGCCTCCTCACCACTTGTCCAAAGTCCCCACTCATCCACTGACTGGTGGACAGAGGTCCACCAGGGTGGCCAGCTTTTCATCTTTGAGGCCATAATAATAGAGGGACGAGATACAACAATGCATCTCTGAATCTGCCCATTTCTAGATGGAGGGACCCCCTGGGGGTGACCATGTGACTTCTTTCTCATTCCTCGATCTGCTCTTTGTATGCAGTTGGTGCTCTGGGGCAAAGATGATGAAAGTTCTTTCTCATATCAAACTTCTTTCCCCAGAAGGTTGAGCCCCAGGACCAGCTGAGGAGAGGGCCCCAGCTCTGGGAGCCTGTCCTGAGCAGAGACGTGAGCCCCCCATTTGGAGTGGGGACAATGGCTTTTGCCCCTCGTGTGGCTCTTGTGAGGGCCTCGGGTGATGCTGGATGAGAACGTGCCTTTAACAGGATCAACAAGGACGTCCTGCTGCGCCTGCTGAGCACCTGCTGTGTGCCTGGCCCCGCGCCAACTGCAGGGTCCACAGGAGAGCTTTAGCTGAGTGGGGGCCGGAGGGGCTGGCGGGCTCCCTCTGGGTGGAGCGAGGAATACCTCTGCCCAGCCCAGCTCGGCGGAGTCATCCCGTGGCCCCCTCGCCTCTGGGGTGCCACTGATCCTGGTCTGACAGCTATTTTGGGGGTGCCCTATTCTCTCGGTTGGGGTCCCTCCTGCTGCAGGCTCTCCCATCCGCACAGGGAGCGAGGCTTATTTCTGTCCATCCATCAAATCTGTCTGTTCACCCACCATCCATTTGTTCCCACCCGTACGTCCCACCCATCTGTCCATCCACCTGCTGTCCTTGAATTTGGGAGCTTTGTGTTGAGAAGGGACGCCTTTTGGCACCCAGGAAGGCCGAGTCTGTAAAGGGGACTCCTCCTCCTATACCTGACTGCGCCTGGTCCCTGGCTGGGCCGGTCCTGTACTGGGGGCTCAATGGAAGCAGATTTTTCTCCATCTGTAAAGGACAGAGGTGCTGCAGCAGGAAGAAGAGTTTGCACGTCAGCACCGGGTTCTAGAACCTTCACATCGTGCTGGGTGCAGGGGGCTTTGGGGGGGAGCGTCCTCCTCCCCACCCTGTTCTCTGACCTGGGCTGTCCGTCAGGCTGGCCTGTGCCCACCTGCAGTGCCGTCCTCAAAGAGCAGGTGCGGGGAGGGCAGGTGGGTTGCATCTTGACCCTCGGGAGTGACAGCAGGCACGGGGTTTCTGTCTTGTTTCCTGGTCTCTTCGGGGTTGCAATCCTCGTGTTTTGGGGCTGCCCAAAACACAGGAAGTTGGGAGCGAGGTGACAGGTTTTGGCCTGCTACTCCGGGGCTTCCTGCCTCTGACCCACGGTCACGCTTCTCCTTCACCTTTCTAGAGTTCGGACCTTATTTCTGGAGCCAGGGCCACCTCCCTGGCCCTCCCTGTTGGCCTTTGTGAAGAGCTCCCTCTCTCTCTCTCTCTGGGGGACCTCGGGCTGCTGTGAGCGCTTGAGTCAATTCATCTCCCTTACGCTGCTGGAAACTTCCAGAACTCCTCTACCTACAGGTATTTGCACTACAGAGATGGTGCGCGAGGCCCGGATACTTTTGATGGGGTGGCTGCCATTTTTAATCTCTTCTGGTTGACGGGGTTGACCAGCAGCCTGGATGCCCGCTGCACTTTGTCTTAGGACACCGGCCCCATCAGCCACTGCCGTCGCTCCCTGGGAGGCAGGGTCCCTGGCTTCTGTCGGGGAGAGCTACTCCTGCCTTCCCCCATGGCCAAGTGCCACCACCTGGCTCTGCTGGGATCCCACCATCCCAGGTCTATCAGGGAGCCCAGTACCCTCTGTCTTCCCTGTCTCCTGCCGAGGACGGTCCCCGGACACCATCAGCACGTTCCTGCTCACTCCCCTAAGTGGCTGTCCCCTGGGGCTCCTGCAGAACGCTCTCCCCTAGCAGGTCTCCTGGGTCCACTGTGCCCAGTTTGCTGGGCCTCTGGTTTCCTTCCTCCTGGGTCTACCAGGGCTGCCCTGGCACTTCCACGGCTCTTCCTGGGGGCTGGTGCCCTTGTCCTGCCTCTGGACACCATCCTGAGCAGCGTGTTTGAGTCCCTCCTCACCAGGTCACCAGGTCCCGGTTCGTGGGGAGTGCTCCACAGGGGACTTCCTCATCCACTGTCTCGTTTGGCTCCCTGGGCCCACCGTGGCAGGATGGAGTCCCAGGTAACACCTGGCTCCTTGCAAGGACGTTCTGGCTTGTCCTGAAGAGACTTTTCATGTGGTCCTTTCCTTTCAGAGCTTGCTAGAATGTTCCTCAGTCTCAAAGAGGTGGCTCTAGTTTTTGGGTCTGGTGTCCAGGAGACGAGATGGGGATAGAGCCCAGGGGAGCTTTTGTCCCATAAGTTGGAGTTCTGTGCATCGTCTGGGGTGAGGTGGGGACCCCAGCCTTTAGTTGGGGGTGTGGGCTAAAGTTTGCAGAAGGGGGGGGAGGGGCAGGAGAATCTGGGGTTCCAAAGCCTCGAGTGAACTGTGCAGCTGGCCGCTCCCGACTAGGGCCCTGCTGGAGTTGAGACCGGAACCTCCCCCAGAGGTCCACCTCCTTTCCACTAACGCCTGGGCCTGATGGGCAACTGATGGGCAGCTGGTGGGCAGCCGAGCCACCTCTCGCTGCAGGAGGCAGTGACTCTGCTGCGGAGGACACCTGGGGCTCCTCAGCCCTCCTGGGCGATTCCGTCTCAGGCCTCCACGCCTTCTCTGTGGCACGGGAAGTCCTCAGGAATGGCCGCTGGAGTCCATTATCCTGACGATGCTACTCAGGGCTCGGACCAGAGCCAGGGGCCCAGCACCAACAGCTCAGGCGGCCCTTGCAGGCTCACGGGGGTGCAGGGGGCTTTCAGTGACTTTGAGAATGACCTTCCTCCATGTGGCCCCCAGGGTCCCGCTGGCCTCACCTACTCCTGGCCTCAGCGGTCACACCCACCTGCCCCCTGTGCCCATCCCCATCAGCACTGGTGAAAGGTGGGCAGTCACACCACCCTGGCGGGACCCGAGAGATTAGAGTCCCCTCTCCACCAGCCATGGGGCCCTGGTGCCAGCCGCGGTGCCCAGCTGCAGAGCCTGTTAGAGTCCAGCTGTGGGGACTGTGGCTGGCATGAGCCTCCCAGACAGAGATTCACCTGCAGGAAGCCGATGGGGGCAGCGCCCCGCAGGGGCCAGGCAGCAGGTGGTTCAGAAGAGAAGCCAATGGTGACCAGGTGTGATGGGTCCCCCTCGGAGCTCGAGGCTAGGATGAGCTCCGTGCCAGGCCCCTGCGCTGGACGTCCCTGGGCCCTGACCTCCCATCAAGAGAAATTTCTGGGGAGGGCTGGGCAGTAGGCCAGCACCCAGGCGGCTGAGCAGGATCTGGACAGGAGAGGGCCGTGCTCTGGCCACTCTCCTCTAGACGTCACCACCTGTGAAGGCGAAGACTGAACGAGCGGTGGCCGCTGGGCCCATGTGTCCCCTTCCTACGGTCACCTCACCCTCCACATGGCCTTGTTTGTCCAGGTCGACCCCCGGGCCAGGTTGATTGGCCCAGAGGAGGGCACCTCACTGAACCTGGCCTGTCTTTCTGGCCCCTCCATGATTGGTTCAGACTGAGGCACGAAACCCAGGTGACTGGTTCTCCCTGGGGTTTGTCTGTGTAGCAGAAAAGGCCGCCCAGCCCCTTCTCTGAGAGCGGGAGGCCCCTGATGCGGACACGGGAGCTTGGTTGGTTGTGTAAGATAGCGGTGGCCCACGTCTGTGACCCCAGTGGCTCCGGAGGCTGAGGCAGGAGGATGGCAAGTTCGAAGCCAGCCTCAGCCACAGCGAGGTGCTAAGCAGCTCAGTGAGACCCTGACTCTAAATAAAATACACAATAGGGCTGGGGATGGGGCTCCGTGGTCGAGTAAATCCCTGAGTTCAATCCAAAAGGGTTCAATTCCCCCAAAGAGTAATGTTCTCTTTTTCTATCCACGTGTGATGTGACACACGAGCACGTTTACTGTGACTTAAAATGACCATCGAGGGGCTGGGGGTGTGGCTCAGTGGATGGGCACTTGCCTAGCCTGTGTGAGGCTCTGGGTTTGATCCTCAGCATCACATAAAAATAAATAAATCAAATGAAGGTGTTGTGTTCATCTACAACTAGGAAATATATATATTTTTTAAAAAATTACAATTGAGCCATTTTACATGATGCGACCCTCTGGTCAGAATGCAGCCATTTAAAAATTCCCTAAGAGGTAACCAATCACAACGACAGCCCTTTTCGGGTGCCCTCCCCAATTTTAAGTTAGCTGATGGTGTAGATTAGGACCCTGAACTCCTCCTACAGAGCAAGGGGCATAAGAGCAGGTGGGCTGCTGCCTAGGTGTGCTCGCTGGCCAGATTCTCTCTGGTGACACACCGTTTTGCAGAAGAAGTTTTGCCTTGCTGACCCCCTTCTGAGCACATGTTTAATTTCTTGGGCACCCGGTATTTCTAAAGTTGGGAGAGGCAGTGTGAGAGAGAAACCTGATGGGCAGGCAGAGATGAGTCTGGGAGGCCTCCAGGGCTCTGGATCCAGCTGTTCCTGAAGCCAGTATCAAACTGTAAGGGCTTCTTTTAAATGTGGCTCATTTCAATTAATGAGTCCCTGTGAGGCGTGGCTCAGGAGGCTGCAGACTGGGGGCCCAGGGGCTATTGTCAGCCCTCAAACACACTTTGATGTTTAAAAACTTCTCTTCACCCCTGGGGGGTTTACATAGCAGCGGGACTTTGGTTTCTCTTAGAGCGTTGGAAGGTCTGGCTCACTGCGTCCACGTTCCTAGGTGGAAACAATCTGTGGGTACAAGAAGGAGCTGTTGTCCCCACCTTCTAGTGGGGCACCCCCTCCGGGCTGCCCAGACCCCACCCTTCTGAACGGTTGGTGGGTACCACGTAAGAAGAAGCTGGACGGTTGTGTGGCCTTTCCTGACCCGGTCCACCCTCAGGTTCCCAGAGGGGTCAAGGCACCCCACCTGGTGGGTCTCGGAAGCCTACAGCTCTGAGGTGCCAGGGCTTTGTGAATGTCACCATTGCTGACAGCGGGGAGGAGAACATGAAATCCGGCCCCTGCTCCCCCGTCCCCAGGCCCACAGGGCACTTGTGCCACTGTGACGGTGTCGGTCACAGACGTCGACAGTGGTTACTAAAGTACGTCCACTCGCAAGTCGAACGTGTTTGCCGTGTGAAATCAGATGAGCAGCAGAAGTGACCCCTGGGCACGGCCTGCCTCACACCTCCCCTTCCGTAAGTGGTGGCTTTTCTCTGGGCTCAGAGTCAGCAGCAGGGAAGGACAAAACGTCCCCTCTGGATTGTCGAAGGTGTGACGGGTTAGTCCAGCTGGTGTCCTGTCGTCCCCCGCCGCTCTGGAGCGTAGACCTGGGAGGCCAGCGGTGTCCCCAGGACACATTGCCCCCGTCTCTTAGCCACACCAAAGCCCCCGCGAGCCCAGCTGAGGTCAGCCGCCGCCTCCTGCCGTGCTCTGCAGGTGGGCTGCGCCTGGACACAGTGGCTTTATGTAACCATGTGTCGGTGGCTCCCATGTCACAGTGGCTTGTTTAACGTGTGTGCTGTTTCCTGACCCCAGGGACTTGTCTTTGGGTCCTTGTTCCTTCAAAGGGTGTTACACCATTTAGGACAGATTGTGGGCCTCTCGAAGCCCAGTTTCCATACCTGTAAAATGGGATAATGACAAAACTGGCGCAAAGATAATAACTAAGGGGAACAGTTAACAGTCTATGGAACAGCTCCAAGCACAGACTGCCCCTGGTGACCTTGAAACCTGTGAACTGAAATCACATGACCTTATGTTTTACTGCCTGAGCCCCCTTTACCTAAAAAAGGCAGATTCAGAGAATGACCTGGAAGTTTTCAGCTCATCAGTGTTGTCCTCTAATGGGTCCACCTGGGTTTTAGGATAAAGACCCAAGTCCTCCATGTGGCTTGCAGGGGCCTCCAAGGCCAGGGTCCTGTTCATCTCTCCAGTCTTGCATCCTACTCCCTAGCACACTGCCCCAGGGCCCTTGCACATACTGTGCCTTCGGTTGACCCCCCTTGGTCCACTACCTACCACTTCACTTCAGGGCCCAGATGCTTCCTCCGAAGCCTGCCATGACTCTCCACACGTCAAACCTCTTCTTTCCCTACAGAGACCCACTGTGGTTTCTGATTATAGGTTCACTATCCTCTGCTAGACCGTGAGCTCCATGTGGGCAGGAAGCAAACCTGCAGGCTGCTCCCTGTGGGGTGCCCACCACCCAACACCGCAGCCGGCCCTCAGTGGCCGATCACTGAGTAACACTTGGCTGAAGAGATGGCGGATGAGTGACTTGCTACTTTCAGGGCATGACACTTGCCCGGGATGGGGGAGAAACACCCTTTGAAGGAAGAAGGACCCAAAGACGGGTCCCTGGGGGACAGGAAACGGCAAGTTGGGGCTCAGGTGCACCTGGGCCTGGGAGGCGGACCCTGGGTGTGCGCATGCACAGTCCCCCCGGCCCCCAGCACGCAGCTCTCAGGGCTGAGTCCTCTCTGAGAATAGACCTGCTGGGTGTCGGGGGTCTTCCCTCCCACCCAGCCACCAGCCCCTGGACAGTGGGTGCCGGGGAGTAGGTGGCCTGACCCACCTGAGGACTCTCACAGGATCGCCCCTAGGTTCCCGCCTGCTGTCGGGAACACTCCTTAATAAGGCCACATCAGATCTCCCGGCAAGGGGCACCTACTCTTGATACATCTGGGGAGGAAACAGAGAAGACTGGCAAGAGAAACTCAAAGTCCACCCGTGTTCTACGCCTGGAGATGTGACTGTATTAACATCTTGGTGCATATGTTTCCTTTAAAAAATATTGTGTTTCTCTGTGTGTGTTCTATTTATGCTAGATTCTAATTTGATTTTTTCCCCAAGTAGCAAATTCACAATGAAGAGAAAATGTGGAGGAAATGGGTCCCCTCCTCCGGGGAGGGCCCAAGAGCAGGGCCCTGGTGCCGAGAGTCAGGAGGCAGGTCCCCGAGCCCTGGCTTCTGCTTATTCCCTCCGTGGGTCTCTCTGGAGTGGTCAGCAGGTGCCAGGTGCTGAGCGAGGCTGCCGGGATCTTGATACCACAAAAGTGACCTCATTCAGAAGCTGTGACATCCCATTTATACACGTGAGGTGCTCGGCCCAGAGCAGGCTCAGGAGACCCGCAGGCTCAGGAGACCCGCAGCCCCAGCGATCAGCGTCAATTACTTTTCTGGATCCTCATCTGCGGGTCCTGATCGTTATCATGTTGCCAAATCAACACAAGAGACAGGGAGCTGATTTTATTTTTTTGCGACACCCCATGTCCACATAGATGATCGCTGTAAACATTTGAGATTCCCTTAAATTCATATATAACTCATTGAAGGTGAGCCCTATATGGCCCAGTATCAGTGAGGTGCCCTCTGCCACAGTAACTATGGCTCTGCTGTGTGATGGGAAAAACCTCCTTGGGGCGTCAGGGTACGTGACTGCTCCTTCAATATCCTGGTTCTCAGAGGACCTGCCCTCAGGCCATCTTTATTACCACTTTATTTTTTTCCCCATAACAACAGAGAAATGATGGTGAGGAACTGGGAGGGGACACTTTCCCTATAAGATGAAACAGCCAAGTTCAGAACGTGACATTTTTATTTGCCTTATAAATGGGATGGAGACAGCATGGAGGGTGTGTGGATGAAATGAAGAGCTCTGTTGAGCAGAAAACCCAACCATCCACCTTCGAAGAGGCAGGAGCCTCCTCAACGGAGGGGGCCGGTGGGCGTGGGTGACTCTCGTTCCCTGTAGAAGGACCGTGGGCTGCGTGTGCCCATCTCCTGGGTCCAGGCCATGCATCTTCTTAATTCATCCAGCATAGGGTCCTCCTGGGACCTATGCGTTTTTCGAGAATCTACAAAAAAAATGTTTGAAATCTGAAAAAGAAATGATGCGTTCCAGGATGCAAAACAAACAAACAAAAAAACCCAAAAATGGCAAAATTGCCATGAACGCACGTGTGAAAATCACCCACGAACGGTGCTACTTTGTCAACATCACTAATTGGTAAATTCAGTGTTCACAGAGATTTCATTACATCTGAAAATGTGCATCGTTAGAATTCTCACTTTCAAGAGCCTCTGAGGAGGTACAATTGCCCAGAAATCACATCCAATCAAAAATTAAATGAGTCGCTTATTGCCAAAATAATTTCAGGAGCAAAGTTTAAAAATTTTCTCAAAAACATTTCTAGTTAAAAAAAATCTATTTCATAGGAACTGTAGGCATCTTTGTGCAGTCACCCCTCGATATCCTCTGGGGCTTGGTTCCAGGACCCACCTGGGCCAGAACCCACAGGTGCCTAGGGCTTGTACGGAACCTGGAATAGAATTGGCACAGGGTCTATGTGAATCCTCCTGTGTACGTCAGTCCTCTTTAGATGACTTTTGATGCCTAATACAAAGTACAGTTCATGTTCAGGAATCATGGTGAGGAGAGATCTGCATTTGTTCAGTACAGACACAATTAAAAAATATTTTGGCTGGGGCTGTCGCTGCGTGGTAGAGTGCTCACCTAGCAAGTGTGCATATTCCTGGGTTGGAGCCGCAGTGTGTAAAAGAAAGAAAATATTTCTATCTGAGGTTGGTTGAATCCACAGGTCTGGAACCCAGGAATGTGGAGGACCCACTATGATATGTTGGAAAGGCTGGACCTCCGGAAATAAATGTGTGTAAAGTGTATAAAATTATTAAAAGGGACTTGTCATCCTTCTACCCCATCAATCCACAAAACAGGTTGGGCAGAAGCTATCTCCAAGGGTGGGTTATTGTTCCCCATGATTCCATTCCCTTCCCAGATCTCTCCGTGGCTGGCCGGGCCAGGGACTTGCTTTGCCCTGATGGTGGTTGCAGTGCACTCCTCCACCTCCAGGCTATTAACTGACTTTCTCTGACCAATGGGATGTGAGAGGACACAAGCCTTGTGAGAGGTTTGATCTGTGCTGGTGTGACTGGGTTTGCCTTCTCCTCCTGAGAACAGCGTGCCTTAGTCAGTCACTGGTGGCTCTTAGCTCACAGTGGGTCACTTGCCTGGACCTTCTTGGTCTACAAACTGTTCTGGGAATTGAATGCCCTGAAAACTTTTTTTTTTTTTGACCTGAATAAACCTGTCACTTGAAGAGCTCTGGCACCCGTGGGGACTTCTGGGGAGAAGGTGCATCTGTTTGCATAAGGGATTCAGGTGATTGATGGCAGGACGTGGGTCAGAGGCCGTGCAGTAGTAGCTTGCTCTCCCGTGGCAGGTGGCTTGGTTTCAAATCCTGCTGCATCACTGATTTGCCTGTGAGGTTGGGTAGGAGTTTGAAGTGCTGAGTCTCAGGGTTCACATCTGTAAAATGGGATTATGTGATGATTATATTACGTGTGTGTGTGTGTGTGTGTGTGTGTGTGTGTGTGTGTTGCTCAACCAAGGGCCAGGAATGGATTAAGAGCTCAAAAAACAGAGTCATTAGAAGCAATTATTCCAGCTCCTTATTTATGAGATTTGGAGCTCCATCTGGATGGATGGGAATGTTTCCAGCGGATATCTACTGGGAAGAGAAATGAGAACTTAGAAATATAATTACCTCAAAGGAGAAGAGCACCCCAGCTGGGGACCCAGCCTAACACTAGATTAAAGATAGATGAGGTGGTTGCAGGTAGCTCTGCAGCACAGGGCCCTGAAGGCCCTGGAAGGGAACCGGATGGAAGTCTGAAGCGTCCACCTGTGAGCTCAAGGAGCTGGCAGCTGGCTGCTGGCGTGTGGGGAGGACCTCGGAGTCCATGTCCGGCTGGATGGTGGGTCCTGCTGTTCCAGCCTTGGGTGAAAGCACCCAGCTGCGCTGAACCAGCTTCCAACAGCGACACCTTGTGGCAGCCCTGGGAACAAGGGGAGGTGGGAGTGGGTGGCCGTGAAGGGGCGGGAGTCCCAGGTTTCTGTCTGCCTGGAATTTGGAAGTGACCTTGGGATTAACTAAATCTTTAGTGTTTTGGGGCCATGAGAAGGAGATGTAGAGGGGGTGTTTGGGACTTTATGCTCCTGCATCTCTCTCTCTCTCTCTCTCTCTCTCTCACAGGAGCTCAATCACCCCCCGCCCCCAGTCCATGATGAAGGTCACATTGGTTTCCCCGATGGCTCAGGACGCCAGGTGCTGGGCACACCGATGCCCGTCATACCGCCTGTCTCAGCCTCTGTCCCTGGATCCTGCCACACTGGTGTCCATTCATTTCTGTGACCAGGCCCAGGTGTCCCCACGTGAGACACTGTGGAGTGCAGGGCCCTCTGCCTGGTGCTGCTCCCCCACCTGCACATGGCCACCCTCACAGCGGCCGACTTGCTCCAGAGGTGCGGACCTCCCAGGCCCTCTGCCCAAGGTCGCTGGCCCCCAGCATCGGGGCCACCTTCCCAAGATGACCCTGGTTACCCAGGGGTCTGCGTGTTCAGTGGCTGTCCCTCCTGAGGACTCTGGTCGAAGCTTCCTGGCCTCTTCAGATGACCGTGTGGCAGTGCCAGGGGCACGGATGCCCCCTGCCTCTACATCTCCTTCTCATGGTCACACCCAAGACTCTCGAGCCAGGGACACAACAGTCCTCTGATGTGGAGGGTCTCTAAGGGGCCAGGCAAACGCATCACACTGATGAGATCAGTTGTCAATTAAGGAGTTATTTTTCCCATGTTAGGGGCTAGATTAATTAGATAAAACTCGAGGAAATCTAATTTACTTAGTAAATTATTCTTTGTTTTTTTTAAAAAAAGAGATTTTGAAGCCCAGTCATGGTTTCCATGAGCCGCGGAGGCACGGGGACAGGTGGCATTGCTCTTCAGTGGAACGATCACCTCATGCCTCCATCTCATGCTCTTTATAGTTTACCTTTCCTCGTTTCTAACTCTCTGTGCTGGTTTGAATATTCAAGGGCCTCACCAGGTGGCCGAACAGATTTGACACAGCGATGGTGTTAGATGCAAATGAAGCAGAGCTTCAGAGAGGATGTCAGTTGTAAATTAACTGGCTGCTAAGAGGCTGAGGGCAGAGTGGACATAGGCATTGGAGCCTTGTATCAGCTGGGACTCTTGTTCACAAGGGAGAGAAACTTGGCTCGACCTGTGCAAAAAAAAAAAAAAAAAAAAAAAAAGAAGGAAAAAAAAACTTACTGGTTTGGGAAATTGGGAAGTTCAAGGATGTGTGTGCATTAGCTTCAGGCATGGCTGGATCAAGGGTTAATTGTTAATTACAAGCTCCAAAAGAAAGGGTCCTGTCTGTCCAATTTGTTGCTCCATGACTCTATCCTGTGGGACAGTTCCCAGCACATAGTAATAATAATAACAAAATTACCATGCAATTTGTATGGATATGGCTGTGTTCTACCTGTATTAACTCCCCTACGGCTCTCCATGAGGTAGATAACCATCAATTTTACTGCCGGGTTTTCTAAGTGGGGAGACTGAGGCACTGAGAAGTCAGTAGCTAATGAGCCTGGGTTGGGATTTGAACCTCAGTCCTTTTGCTGTGGCTTCTGTGCTCATAACCATGATGCCATATGAATTCTGTAAAGAGCTGTTGACTGAGTGAGTTAGTGGATCACCATAGAGCTCACCGGGCCCAGAACACTCGAGAACTAGCAGAGAAGAGGCAAGTTGGGCAGCCTCTGTCCCCTGTATCCTGTCAGCTGGGACCAAGTGGCCTTCTGTCCCAGGATTTGGCACATTGGACCCTGACCAGTGCAGCCCTGGAGGGTTGGGTGAGTCCCACACAAGGTTTTCCCACTGCGTCAGGAGTTTGAGGGTCCTGGATAGATCTCGACCTGGGTTTGGAGACTTAACAGAATTACCTTCTGGACGGAGGGACCTGACGGAAGGAGGCGTCTTGAAGGTGCACACGTGCAAAGCCAGCTTCTCTTGCACTTCCTGGCAGCTTTGGGGTGGAGGCCCGACCCCCGGAGCCTGCCGGGACCTGTGTGGGAAGACAATGTGCTGGTGCAAGACCTTTTAAGTTCCAGGTGGGTATCAATGCTGTCCACCAGGTATTTCCAGGCCTCCGTCCCCTGGACACATGCAGGAGCCTCTTTCTACCCACTCCCCAAGTCACACATGAGCGTGTGCCGGGGTTTGGCCACTGACGTGCAGAAGTGATGGCTGTCTCTCTGGGGTGGCAGCTGTAGAGCCGGAGGCGCTCCACCAGGCCCTCTGTCTGCAGCAGACAGCATCTGCACGTGGCAGCTGGCACCTGGTCAGCCTGGGAGCCTGGGCCCCAGAATCAGGTCACCCCCGGGCAGGGCCTCGTCTCACTAGCCACGGGCACAGAGTATAAGAAATGAAAATTCCTTATCTTAACCTATTGCGATTCAGGGGATATTTGTTATACAGCACAGCTCTTACCCCAGGTCCCTAGAGTGTGACTTGGATGTCCTCCTGGGGGGTGCTCTGCCACCTATGAACTAGCCTCCCAGCCGAGGAACCCTAGAGGGGCTCCTAGCCCTCTCTCTGGAGGAGACGCTGGAGTCCCGGTCAGCGGGTCGATCTACCTGCCTCCACCCACTTTCTGCCTCCCAGGGCTGTTGGCTAGACAAACGTCCCCGTCAAGGTTCTGGGACGAAAGCTGATGTCCGGGTGCAGGAGCCGGGGAGCAGGGGATCGGAGCACTGAAACTGACAAAGCATCTCTCCCAGGCTGCAATGTGGAAGGTTCCAGAAAGCAGCAGAGCCACTTTAGAGGCTCACCAGACGGGTGGTCTGAAGATGTCTCTGGAGACCTGGAAATGGCGAGGGAAGCTGCTCAACTTAAATTGCAAAGGAAAAGAAAACCCAGAAAAACCAAACATAAGCTGCAACACTGGAATGTGCTTCCATCAACTGCAGGAACGTGGATCGCGGGAAACGGGGAAGCAGATCTGCTCAGTGTTGGCGGTCCTCCTCTGCCAGTGAGCTGAGGGTCAGTTGGTTTCCTTCCTTTGTATTCTCACATTCTTCCAATTTTTCTATGATGAATAGGGGTTATTTTTATAATAGAAAAGAGAAAAAAAACCACCAAGATAAATTATGTTTGAAAGCAGTTGCCCAGCCTTCAGAATTCGGCAAAAACAAGGGATGAAAACACAAAATAAGCAGGAAAAAAAAAGGGTTCTGGTTAAATGAGATACACAATTAAGCAATTTGCTTGGCTGCAAAATACCTCCTAGACAGACAATCAGCTCTGGGCAAGTCCGGGGTTTCAACAGCGTGTCTTACGGGGCACTTAGAGCAATTATTTTTTTTGGGGGGGGCGGGATTCTGGGCATTGAACTCAGGGACACGTGACCACGGAGCCACACCCCCAGCCCTATTTTGTATTTTTTTTAGAGACAGGGCCTCCCTGAGTTGCTTAGGGCCTCCCTGAGCTCCTGCCTGACACGATGGCTTGGATCCGAGGTTGTCCCCAGGCTGCTGGGTCAGTGCAGGGATGCTCCAGGTGGGACGCTTGGATGTGAGACCTGCGATCTGATCCGCCAGCCTCGTGGGAATGGACTCTCTGCGGGTGGGGGGGGGTGTTGAGGGGTGGGTCTCTGTGGACGGGCCCTGGAGGGCCTCTCCCCTTCCTTCTCTGGCCTCCATGAGCAGGAACAGGGCTCCTCCCCGACGCCCTTCCGTCATGGTGTTCTGCCTCACCTCGGGCTGAGAGCAAAGGGCCCGAGGCGCCACACGCTAAACTCTGACATCCTGAACCCAGGTACACTTGTCAGTTATTTTGGTCCCTCTCCGTCCTGGATTTTCTGCTTCTCTTTAAGAAATGGTGACATACACCTGTCATCCCAGCGGCTCGGGAGGCTGAGGCAGGAGGATCTGAGTTCAGTTCAAAGCCAGCCTCAGCAGGGCCGAGGGCAGGAGCAGGTGGTCACCAGTGTCTGCCACTGTGGTGGGTCCGTGTTCACGGGGTGGAGACTCAAGCCCCAGTTCACATGCTGGTGGCTTGTGGAACTGGGTCCCGAGGAGGTAGTTAGGGCCACACGAGGTCGTGAGGGCGGGGCCCACGATGGCATTAGTGGCTTTATAAGAAGAGCAAAGGAGACTGAGCTGGCACGCTTGCTCCGCACCACCCTACGGTACCTCCACCTTGTTGGGTTGCAGCCGGCAGGCCCTCCCCAGATCTAGGGCCATGTTCTGGGGCTTCCGGGCCTCCAGCACCATGAGCCAAATAAACTTTAATTCTTTATAAATTCCCTGATCCCAGGGATCTTATCAGAGCCACAGAAAAAGGACCACGAAAGTCACAAGGGAGAAGAGGCCCGTCCCGGGCCCACCCCAGGCTCCACCACCCAGACACACTGAGCCGCAGGCAGCAGGGAGCCGGGCCTGCAGCTCCTTCCCCCGGGGCTGGTTTATCAGGGTCCTGGACAGAGAGGAGGGTCTGGGGCTGTCTGTGTGAGTGTCTCCTCCTACATGGAGGAAGGTGGAGGGTGAGGTAACCAAGCAGGGAGAGCCAGGGAGGGCCGGGAGAGAGGGACTGCTTTTCTGGGGCCTGATTCTCGTCCCTCCTCTCTGCAGACTACCCTGGCCAGATCAATCTGTGTCTTCCTCCTTGATTAATTTCACAGGAGTTGGTTTCTGGGCATGCAACCTGAACGGGGCGGGGGAATGCGGTGGAGAGGAGGCCTCCGGGTGCCCCTGCCTCCTTAGCTCCCAGTGCCAGAGACCTAGGGCACCCGGAGGAAGACGGGTTTATGGCAGAAACTGGTGACCGACCATTAACAAGAACGGCCCAGCCAGGCCCCTGTGCTGACCCACTGTTAGGACCTAAGGAAACAGTCACGAAGAAGGAGCTTTAGCTTTGGTGCTGAATTAGCCCCTTTCCTCCTAGTTTTATGACTCTCGCTGCAGGATAGAGTCTAATTATGCTCGGGTACAAATTAAGCCCCAACTAGGACTCTCCCTGTTTTTGTTTTTTCTTCTTCAATTTAAATTTACTCCTTGTCGGGTGACTCAAAGTGCTCTATCACATGTCACGTGTCAGGACGGTAGATTTTTTTAAAAAGAGAGACAGAGCAAGCATTTGTCATTGTGATCTCTTTTCTAAACACTCGTGGTAATTGAAAAAAAAGAAAAGAAAAAAGCAAATGTTGTCCCTTGCCTTAAAAAAGGTAGGGGATTTATCCGACGTTCTCTAAGCACTGGCACCCTAAGATGTACAACAATGAAAAATACCCGTAGCTGTCATTTGCTGGAAATTCATTTGTCCACCTGATGAGCTTTGAGGTTAGACAGTCTCTAGTCCCCGTGGGAGGAAACGGAGGCTCAGAGAAGCCTTGACCCACATCTCAAGGATAGAAAATATAGATGGTGGCGCACACCTGTCATCCCAGTGGCTTGGGAGGCTGAGGCAGGAGGATCGTGAGTTCAAAGTCAGCCTCAGCAACTTAGTGAGACCCTAAGCAACTCAGTGAGACCCTGTCACTAAATAAAAATCAAAATTGGGCTGGGGATGGGGCTCAGTGGTCGAGAGCCCCTGAGTTCAACCCCTGGTGCTCCCTTCAACTCCCCCCCCAAAAAAAGAATAGAAAAGACAGGAGCGAGAACCAGCTTAAGACCTTTAAACTTTAAGAAACCGTGTGTTCCCCCTGGCAAAGGCCGTGTCTGTGGGAACCGGGTGTGGGGACGGTGTGTGCCGGGCTCTGTGTGCCGTGGCCCCGTTGTGGGCCTTGCTGTTGGTGAATCTGGGGTGTGTGGGGAGCTCAGGAGACAAGGGGGCAAAGTGTCTGCCATCGCATCTATGTCCCATGGCGATCAGGTGTGTAACCCCCGTGGAAACCAGAGATCCAAACATCGGACCTTGCGGCCGTCTACAAGGGGGGGATGAAGACTTGAGCAGAAGAGGTGAGCGTTGTCTGGGGTCCGCCCCAGCTCGGGCAGTGTGGGCCCTCCCCCTCCTGCTCCTCCGGCAGGTCCTTCCTCCGCTGGCCGAGAGGTGGACAGAGAGGGGCGGAGGTCGGGAAGGTGGCTGCTGGCCCCAGGGTGGCCCACAGGGAGGTTCCCAGCTGGGCCCCGGGCGGACATCCAGGCAGGGTGTTGTTACAACAGGGGACACACAGTGTGCCCGCTGGCCGGACGCCAGAGGTCTGCAGCCCACAGCGTGGAGGCCGGGAGGTCCAGCCTGGGTGCTGGCTGGGTGGGGGGGGGGCTGAGGAGCGCCCCGTTCCTGGTGGCTGAGTCTCCCGCTCGCTCTCTGCACCGAGGGCGGGAGACCCCCCCTTGTCTCTTCTTATAAGGACACTGATCCCACCATGAAGACCCCCCCACCCTCACGACCTCATCCAACCCCAGGGTCTTCCCCAAGACCCACCAGAAGGTCGGACGTCCACGTGTCCATCTGGGGAGACACAGTCTCCTAGGAAGGGGGCCGTCTGACTCCCAGGTGGTACTTCCTGAACCAGGTGGTGGAGTGGGGTCGAGATCTCCTGGGGAGAAACTTCTAAAAATCCTTTTCTGTCCCACGAGAGCGGCCCTCCAGGGCTCCAGCGCCCGCCTCTGTTCTCAGGGGGATTCTGGACCCACGTTCTCTCTCGATAACCCGAGGGCCCGGGTGTGGATGCGCCTTGACCCACAGTCGCCTGTGCTTGGGGCCGACGGGTTTGCAGAACAGGCTCCAGAGGCTACACCCCTATAATTCAGTCTGGTTTCTCCCTTCGATCCTTGTTACCAGGGCTGCCTTGCCCCTGCGTCTGCTGGGGAGTGTCCGAAATGAAAAATACAAATGGCTGCTTCCACCCAGGGTGGGGGGAGGACAGGGGCCCGGAGCTGGAGAGAGACCCTCTCCTCGCCCACCATGCTCCTGGCTTAGGAGTCACATGCTCTCTGGAGGCTGAGTCTCCACTCAAAATCTTGTTTTTAATTTTTTAATTTATTTTTTTTTACTAAACTCACATTGAGTGTTTCTACCTGGAGCGGTTGTGTTCTGGAAGTGGATTTACCAAACCAGAAACCAGGGGGCCGATGGCTGGGGTTCAGGATGGGCCAGCAGAGAGCTAATGCCCCTGTGTCATCTCTATCACTGTAGAGAGGTTGGAATCTAGAAGGGGAATTATGCAGAAGACACGGGTGAAGTTTGATTCATCTCTTGTCAGCCATGGGGCAGGTTGGAAGGGACAGTCATTGCTTAGTGAAAGCTGATTTACCAGGGGCTGTTTCCTTGATGACACTAATCGTTATCGAATGGCCCCTCTATAGTGAGCCCCAGTTAAGAGCTTCATGTACGTGGTCTCATGCTTATGTTTATTTTCTGATTGAAGAAACAGGTTCAGAGAGGTTAAGGATTTACCCCCAGTCACACAGTAATGGAGTGGGGCAGCTGGAATTTGGGTTCAGACAGACTCTAGAGTCTAGGGTTTTCAGCCCTTTATCAGATACACATTCTACAAAAAATGGCAGATGGACTTTGGGTTTAAAGGGGAATGAATGGGCGAGAAGGAAAAGTCCCAAATGGAGAGCTAGGGAAACAGAAGTCCATCTGTGGTCACGAGTTATGTTCAAAACACATCAACAGAAAAACAAAGCAAAGCCCGTGGTTTCACTGGGGTGTCGCCCTTTTGAAGAGCCGCCGTTGGAGTGGGTATGTATTACCAAGACCGTGCCAGGGCTAAGGGGCGTGGGCAACCTCTTTTGCCTGTAATCTTGAGAATTCATCGCGTTTGGCTCTCAGGGTGGAATGGATTTTTTTTCCTTAATGTTGGAAGTCATTTGTAGCCAAGTCTGGTGGAAACGGTAGATGATCCAGCTCATAACTACAGTTTTTATTGAAATGAGATTTATCTTCTAGTAATGGGATTGATCTTTGTGTGTGTGTGTGTGTGTGTGTGTGTGTGTGTGTGTGTCTTTCAACAAATGACCCCTGAGAGGAAAGGAGAAGGAATTCAGACCCCGCAGAGCAGAGCCCCATCAGCCTCTCTCAGGCGAACATTTCTTTGAAGTCTCATGTTTTATCTTATGGTGTCTGTGATTCTGCCTTCTGCTTGGTGCCATGTCTACATCCAACACTTCCACAGATCGAGCTGTCCTGAGGCTCCGGGAAGAGGGTCGTGTTTAGATGGTAGATCTGTATGTCCCCGGGGGGACTGTGGGGTTCCCCTGGGTACCCGTGGCTCCAGTTTGAGAACTTGGCTCTAATAGAGGGGACTCTGTCTATGATCCAGCCTGCTGGGTGTCCCTGAAGACACTCTCACTCAAAGGAATTGGAAATAGAAAGTTCAAAAATGAGGTCATGTAGAAAGTATAGTAGAAAGCCCCTCATCTTCTCAGACCTCCTCTGAGGACGCCATCTTCCACAATCCTAGCTGACTGGCATCTACACCCTGATAGCCACCTCCTGTGCTGGAACAGGGTTGGTCTTGGATGCCATCTAGTGAGGACGCATGTGGTGAGGAATTGAGAACTCTGGCTAATAGCCAGTAGCCACAAAAGCAAGCTAGGAAGCACATCCCTCATCCCAGATACCCGAGGGTGTCTGCAGTCCTGGATGACATCTTACCTGCAGCCCCCTGAGGGACCCTGAGCCACAGCCGCCCCGCTAGGCTGCTAGTGGATCCCAGATTCCCCAGACAGTGCTAGATACTGAGTGTGCTTTGGATAATTTGTTATACGGCAATAGCTAACGAGTACAGCCCACCTCAAGGGTTTTCTTGCATCCTTTCTAGATTTCATATATGTGAACGTTCAGTAATTAGATTCTTTTCCCTTTACTCAAAACATAGTCTGCTGTACGGATCGTTCCATACCTTGCTTTTCTCAATATGGTATTTTGGAGGGATGTAAGTACATAGAAACAGAAGATGGAAATCTATCAGATTAATGATGTTGCATCAAATGACTATGCCCTAATCTGTTTAGCCAGATCCTTATGGATGATGCTTCCGACGTCTTGACATTACCAGTTGCATAAATGATCTTATTCAAATACATTTGTAACCCCTTTCCCCCCAAGGACTATGCCCAGTGCCCTGTCTTTGCTCAGCCCCCAGCAGCAGGCAGGAGCCCTGTCTTTCCATGAAGGGGGAACTGGCTGGTGCTGGGTCGATACAAAAATGAAATTCTCCAGTTCTAATGAGCCGATGAAATGTACCTCCAAAGACTTTATTTTACTTATAACTGAGGCAGTCTTCCAAATCTAAGTGTTTTCAAAATTTGATATGTATTTGTCCATGAAACCAGTGTGCTCTCTAAGTTTGCAGAGGCTCTGAAATCCATTTTCTTCTAAGTAGCTCATCAACAAGTGCTCATGCACAGAGTGGGACAGGGAGGGGACAGCGTCATTGGGACCTCTTTCCATGCCCTCCATCCCAAAATGAGCTGACTCACTATGGACAGTGAAGAAATGGAGTTCTGGAAGATTCCGGAAGTGGCTTCAACCACATCAGCATCATCATTGCCCCACATAGATGCCTTCCAAGACAACAATGTTTCCTCCTTTATAAGATGCCATCGAGGAAACGGTGGATCACTGATTTGGTAACAGCTCTTTGGGGGACAAAGTGACACTACATTAAACGCTCCCGTGGATGGTGAGATGAATCTGTTTTAGGGACGACAAAACGCAAAACCCATTATAGCTCAAGATCATGGAAGACAGCGGCTCAGTCCATTTGCCCAGTCAGTTGGGGGCAGTCTCTGTCAGAGACTCTCCATACATTTTTTTAAAAAAGAAATTCATCTCTTTCCCTTTTTCTTCCTTTCTTATGAGAGTATTGTCCTGAAAGGGAGTAACTGAGTCAATCCAGATTGGAGAATCTGTGTGCAGGGTCTAGGAGGCCTGGCTTGGGATCAGTCATCCCTGGTCAACTGAGAGGCTGGTTGTTACCACTCGGTACCCAGGAGACTGGGGGCAGATGATTTCATTCTCTATTGCAGACTGGGCAATCTCATCTGGAAAGTAGGGTCTTCCTAACGGCCTTGACGGGTGTGTATTATTTGGGATGATTTCATAGTTGCAAGTGCCGGAAGCCCAACTCAAAGTGCAAAGCAGGACTTTATCTGGAGGATGCTGGGGTCGCTCATGAACCTTAAGACCCAATACAGCAGGAGGACCACTGGGCCTGGAGCACTGGTTCTGGTCTTGGCACCTGCCTAGGATTGTTCTTGCATCTCTTGTGGGGAGTGTTTCTTTATGAGATGAATCTAAACTTTTACATCTTACCTATGTAATGACAGACAGGAGATGGATCCGGTGCTCTTGGCCCCCCAAGGTCCCAAATCCCAAGGGAAGAGCTATCCGGGCCGACTTGGGTGATGCGTCCATTGTTGGGACACACATCTCAGATGGGGATGAGAGGGGCAGATCTCAGGAGAGACCACAGGTATCCAGAGTGGCAGTGGGCTCTCCAGTGTCCACGATACAGCCAGCTCACTGTAAGGCTCAAAAAAAAAAAAAAAAATGGGCCAGGATTACTAAGGACAATGGATGCAGATATAGCACACTGATTATCTTTTCATGCCGAGTGCTCTATCAAACACTTTGCATGCATATCTTGTCAATAAAACCTTTGCACTTTTATTTCTTATCACTAATAAGCACTTCTCCCTCCAGAGGCACTGATAAATCCACACCCCCAACTCCCCAGGGAAGGGATTAGTGCTCATGAGATGAGAAGCTGGAGTCCACGTGGATTCGTCTTTCCTGGGCAGGATGGAGACACGGGTGTTCAAAGATGCTAAGCCTCTAAGAGTTCTTGTTGCCTCTCAGTTGGAAGCCCATGGCGATTAATAAATGTGCTTGCTGCTTGGGGGCTGGGGAGAGCCTGCGCCTCTGCTGTGGCTGCCCACCCACGCTGTCTGGAGCTGAGGCCTCACATTTCTGGCTCTGGTAGGACGTCTCCGCTCTCCCGAGCCCTGAATCTGCTTCAGAAAGCCCCCAGACTTCTGGGCTGTGTAATTACTCTGGGCTTTGGAGAATAGTTTCTCTTATGAGCAAAATAATGGTGGAAACCGGTACAGCCGGAGGAGATGCGCTGCGGTTTGGGGAGATCCAGCCGCTTGTTGGTGATGCTGGTGGCGGGTTGGGTGGGTTGAGGCTCCAAGGAGCTTTGGGCCCTTTGGGGTCTGAGGATCCAGGGCAAGAGATTCTCCTGGTCTGTTTTGTGCTCTTGTAACAGAACATCAGAGACAAGGTGATTTATAATGAACAGAAGTTAATTTGGCTCAGGATTCTGGAGGTTGGTGTACTGGTCAGGGCTCTCTAGAGGAGCAGAACCAACAGGAAGTGTAATTAGAAAAAGGAGATTTATTAGGTTGGCTTAGGCGACCAGAAGTGGGTAGTCCCCAGTGGCCGTCTGCAGGCCGGAGAGCTGGAGGGACCAGGAGCTGCGCAGTCCCAGAGGCTGAAGCCCCAGGACAGGAGGGGATCAAGGGGCCACCCTAGTCTGAGACCAAAGGCCTCTGGAGAATCCCTGGCAGAGTCCGCTTTGGAAGAGCAAAGAGAGAGTCCCACCATCGCAGCAGCAATCAAGAACCTGTTCAGGAAGGATGGAGCTGGCACCTGCTGTTGACGCCTGGTCCTTCCAAACTTTACTCCATCCGAGCCGCCATCCTATTGGACGGTGCTGCCCAGGCTCGGGGCGGGTCTCCCCTTCAGTTGGCTATCCCACATGCCAATCATTCCTAGACACGCCCTCACCAACCCACCTTCATAAGCCTTCCAATCATTGGCTTCTCCGAATCAAGTTGACAATTCAATCAGCCACGACAGTTGGTAAGTCCAAGACCAGGGTCTGTATGGGGTGAGGGCGTCACACGGGAGAGACACCCACCCTTCCACTGCCACCCGCCATCTGTCCAGGAGGGCAGTGCCCAGTGACCCCGCGCCTTCTCAACCCCGCTGCACTAGGACTAAGTTCCAGCACGTGAACTCTGGGGACACGTCACACCGTGGCGGGATCTGTGCTGGGTCTACGCTGCTTGCACCCCGCTCCCCGACTCTGGCCCTCAGGACGCTGACCTCCACGGACCTCCCCACCTTCTAGGATGGGGAGAGGGCGGGGTCTCCTCCTGGGGGCGTGGCGTGGACTGGCCCCTCCTGCCAGGCCGCTCGCCCACCCCTGCAGGCCAGGGCTCCCTCCCTGGGCTCCGTGGTCATGTCCTGTCCCCCAGGTGCAGGGTGACAAGGGTTGCTCCCCGTGCCTGGGCCGGGGCCCTGCAGCTTCCTCTGAGATTTCCTTTGATTCTGCTCTCACCCTTTGCTAAATTCTCCTCCAGACACCCTTTGAGGAGACCCCGTGTTCCCTGCCACGGCCCGGATGGCTTCAGTGTTCCAGAAAGGAGGACCCCTCCCCTGAAGGCCGCACTGGTTCGTCACACGTGACCTCAGACAAGGGCTCTGCGCTCAGGTGGGGGAGGATGGGGAGGAAGTCCGCAGAACCAGACTGACCTGACTGTCCTGTGTACACCTGAACGGGCGCTGTGGACCTCACCCTCAGGTCCAGCCACGGGCACTGGTTGGAGAAAAAAAAACCCCAGAAGAGCAGGAAAATCATCAGAGCAGAGGACAGGCACGGGGAGGGAGGAGGGGTGGGAAGGGGAAGTGTTGGGGACTGAATTAGAACAAATTATGTCCCATGCTTTTATAAGCATGTCAAAATGAATCCTGTTGTCACGTGTGACTAAAAAGAACCGATAAAAAATGCCATCTGAATTTTTGTCTGTGTGTCTGAGTTCTCAGTTGTTCTCTCCAGCAGCTGACTCTGAGAGAGGCCAGGAGCAGGCGATGGGATTGCTGAAGGACCGACCCCCAACGAGGTGGCCCCTGAGGGGTGTGCTACCGCAGCCTCATGGAGGGCACAGGTGGGACTGGGGTGACTGCAGGCACAGCTGTTCCCTGCAGACATGCCTGGGGACCCAGGGAACCCTCGATGGCCTAAATGTATCCAATGTAAAACCCAAAAAGTTTTAAACAGGTCTACAAAGTAACAATAATGTTGGCCGGACATGTGGGGAAAAGGCACACTCATACACTTCGGGTGGGACTGCAAATTGGTGCCACCACTCTGGAAAGCAGTCTGGAGATTCCTCAGAACACTGGGAATGGAACCACCATTTGACCCAGCTATCCCACTCCTCCGTCTATACCCAATGGACTTAAAATCAGCATAGGACAGGGACACAGCCACCTCAATGTTTATAACAGCACAATTCACAATAGCTAAGCTGTGGAGCCAACCTAGATGTCCTTCAACAGATGAATGGATAAAGAAAACGTGGTCCATACACACAATGGGATATTCCCCCGCCACAAAGAAGAATGAGATTATGGCTTTTGCAGGTCAGTGGATGGACCTGGAGACTAAGCTAAGTGAAATAAGCTGATCCCCCAAAACCAAAAGCCAAATGTTCTCTCTGATATGTGGATGCTGACACATAAGAGGGGGGGTGTGTGTGTGGTGGGGGATAGAAGTTCATTGGATTAGTCCCAGGGGAATGAAGCAAAGGGAGGGGGATGGGGACGGGAAAGACAGGAGAATGAACCGGACGTCCCTTTCCTCTGTTCACCTATGAACATCCGACCAGTGAAACTCCACATCGTGTACAACCACAAGAACGGGAAGTGGGACTCCGTGTGGGTGGGATATGTCAAAATACATCCCGCTGTCAGGTATAACTAAAAAGAACAAATAAAAAACCAGCCAGTACCAAGATGTGAACCCAGTGACGGCTCCCACTGGGGACCAGGAATGAAGCAGAGTCATCTTTGGAGATGTGAGTGCTGCCCGGCAGAGCTCACAGGTCTGCAGGGCCGCCCGAGGCCACCAGCCACCAGCTATTTCCGCAGCAGGAGATCTCAGTTTCTCGTCCAGAATGCATTGCTGGGGGTGACCCTTGTGTTGGTGGAAGCCACTGCCCTCTCCTGACTGGCCCTGGACGTTGGTTCCTATTTGATTTTCTACCGTTTGACTTGACGTCGTTCTTCAGGACACCGACTCTGCCCTGCAATCCCATAAACAATGCTAAAGTGACAGCTCTTGGCTTTGAAGGAAATAAAGTGGGAGACAAAGGCTTTTAACTCACTGTCGGCCACAGACATTTCAGCAAGAATTATCTCTCGTGCTTTGATCTCCTCTGCATCGCTTCCCAGAGTGACCCCGTGTGCTCCATCAACCCAACCCACGGAAGATGTGAGAGAATCACATTTAAAATCAAAGACAAGTCAGAGATTCCTCTGCCCAGGAGGAAGAGCCATGTGTCCTGAATCCTGCTTTCCATCTTCTTTGATTCCAACCAAATTAGTTTTTGAAAACTCCAGAGGATGAAGTTTTCCACTTCGTAACTTTTATATTATTACTATTTTCTTGGAGGGGGTCAATATTAGAAGGGCCTGGAGGCAGACTCCAATGATTCTGCTATGGGATCAGAGTTTGGCTTTCCATCTAACTCCAGGTTAAGGCCTTTAACATTCTTCTTCATAGGAAGGGAGGTTAAGAAGAAAGATGTTTCCTAACAAGAAAACATTTAGAGAAGAAGGATGAGTTCTCCCTCTCTCATCCTTGGCTGCTCCTCTCGCTGTCGCGGGGAGTGAGGGGGAGCCCAGGAGGAATGCTGTTTGCTGATCTCATTTCTCTTTTTGAAGCATTTTTCACAGGTTGTATCACCCAAGAGCCACGTCTCCGTATGCGGAGGGTAATCCTGCTCTGCAGCAGGGGAAACAGAGGCATGTCATGCCCATGGTCAGCAGGGCTGAGCTGGGACCCCACGTCCCCAGGACTCTGAATAACACACTTCTAATACTTTTGAGGAGCAATAGTCCTTACTGATTTTCTCTGCTCCCTGAAATCTTAGAATCTGGCCCGTACTGGGTGCCAGAAAGCAGCTTCTCAGTGTCTAGATCAAGGGCCAGGACACTTCCTGTGAAGGCCTCTGAGGCTTGGGCAGGGGGCAGGCTCTCTCTGCTGTAGCTTCTCAGTTCTGCCCAGGAGCAGCACAGACCACCTGTGTGGGTAGGGTCGTGGCTGATGAACTCTGAAATCTACATTCTACGTAGATGTTCACACTGTGACCCATTCTTCCTTTAACCCCCCGCAACCATTTAAAATATAAATACCTTTCTGAGCTTGCAGGAAAACAGTTAGCCTGGATTTGGCCTGTGGTTTGCAGACGCTGCTCGGTTGGAAAGTAGAGTGACCAGGAACGAGCTAAGGTCTCTAAGGCAGCTCAGTGGCCGGCACAGTCCACTGGACCAGTGCTGAGAGCCAAGCTGTTGGGGTCAGAGAGAGGGCTCTTGGGGCTGGTCCTATGGAAACTGGGAAATGCAGGGTCTTAATTTGTGGAGAGTTTTTCATGGTGTGGAGGATGGGGACGAAGGAGTCACTCACATTGGGGATGATGTTGCTGAATGTCTTGAAAAAATCAGTGTGTGTGTGTCCTCCACGTGGTTGGGTCTCACATGCCTGGGCCTTGCGTGGAAAATAGTCAGAAAAAAGTGACGTCACTCGTGAACGTGGGTGGTCTTTACTTCCTTTCTTTGTTCCCTGAACAATACAGAAGAGCGGCTACTCACACTGCATACGTTACATTAGGTCTTATCAGTGATTTAAAGATGACTCAAAGCCGGGGGCCGTGGCCCACGCCTGTCATCCCAGCGGCTTGGGAGGCTGAGGCAGGAGGATCCTTGCTTGGATGCTCAGGCTGGCCTTGAACTTGGGACCCCCTGCCTCAGTTTCCCGAGGAGCTGGGATCACAGGATGTGCACCACGTGCCGGCCACCATGAAGATTGCTGTGTGTCCTACCGTGTGGGCTGATTGAGTCAGGCTGACTAACAAACTGTCACCTCAAGGCTAATTTTTTTTTTTGTGTGTGTGAAAACCTCTAAATCTGCAGTGACGGTTGGTCAGGAGATTTTGCCAGTGGGTCACACTCTTGTCATCGTCATGGGTGGGCACAGGTCAGGGGGCTCTGGGAACATTTCTGTACCAGGTCCAATAGTGGGTGAACCTGGGGGTCCCAGGAAGGCCCCTGATGTCTTAGAGAGCCAGGTGTGGACCCCAGGGAGGAGGACATGGGGACAGTGGAGGAGGAAGGAGGGGGCCCTGCACCTTCCATTTGTCACACCACTCCCTCCCAGAGCCGCACTGTTGGTAGGTGACATTGTCACCATTTTACAGATGACAGGCGGCTGGGTAGTCTCAGAGTGTCACAGCCAGGCCGTGTGAGAGCCCCCGCTGCCCAGGCCCATCTCTAGCCATTACAAAGATTCCTCTCCAGCTGGTGCTGTTGGGTAAACTGAGGCACGGGGGACCAGGAGGGCTTCCGAGAGAGACGCTGGCTCCTCCGGAGCGCTTTCTCCCTTCCCGCGGCCGGAGGCCAGCCACAAACCCCTTCACAGTATGAGAACAGTTCTGAATTTCTCCTGTCGTCTCGATTTGATATGAGAAATCTGGGATTTCCAAATTGACAGAGAAACCCGATTTTAAAGATGCCGGAAGGCAAGCATCTGTGAAGAAATCACAGGCACAATGTCAACATCTGTCCCCGCGAAGGGAAATCATCGAGGTCTTCAGTTTACAGCACATCCATCTTGGAGGCCAGGAGGCTGGGAAATTCAAGTGCACGTTGAAGCTATAGGAATGGCTGATTAATTTAGTTGGTACACCTATAGGATCTTTTCATCGTTTCCAGTTAAAAAAAACATTCTGTTTTGAATAGGGAATATGTGCATCTGGTCAAACAATATCAGACAGAACAAAGGAGTGCAGAGGGGCATCTAAGTCCCTTTCCACCCCCACCGGTTTTCCTTTCTCAAAGTTCAAAGACCTTGTGGGCTTCTCTTCCAACTTTCCAGTGAGACCCTTTAATATAGAAGAATGCACCCATCCACAGTCCCCTCCCAGTTTTAGAACTTAGAAATGATACATACCATGGATAGTATTCTGTATCTTGATTTTTTTTCACTTAACAATGTATCTCTAGGGTTCTCAAAAATCAGGACTTATACAGTTGCCTTGTTCTTTTTGACTGCTGTATGGTACTCTACACACAGACGTGTGTGGACTGGCTCACCTGCTCCTTCATGAGAACATTCAGGACGCCTTCTGTCACTTTCACAGTAATTCATGTGATTTGTATGTTCACCTTGGTGCATAGGCATGTGTCTTCACCATACGTGTCTAGAAGTGGAATTGCTGGGCAAAGAGGATGTGTATTTACAATATGATGCTCACTCATTTATAAAGAAAGGTTTCCTCTGTGGGAGGGACCATCACCTCCTTTGAGGAGGTGAGAGGGTGACGTGGGTGCTGTGTGTTAAGTGCTCCATGGCTGTCCACAGGTGTTTCCTGGCAGAGATGGAAGTAGACCTTGTTCCTCTCCTCTTTGGGGCTGCACCCAGGTCTTGTGCTGGAGATAAACCACCACGTATCTGAGGCCACCCCAGCCTGAGGCCGGGTGTGCGTCTCTCCTGCCCTCCCCTTCTTCCTCCTGGATCCAGGGACAGGCTGCTCAGGGCCACGTCTAGGCAAACCCAGACTCTTCAGCCTGGAACCGGGGCCAGGGGCAGCCAGCTGACTCGCGTCTCCAGTCCACCTGGCTGTCCACCGCCTTCGGTTCCAGGTGCCTCTGTCTTCCCTTCCACTTGGGCCAAGGCTATCGAGGGCGTGGTGCCCGGGCTCTGGGTGTGGGCACTGAGGCCCTGGCTCCTGCTGGGCAGCTGGCGGCTCAGGGCAGAGTCTGCCTGGTTCCCGGAGCCCCCCCTTCCCCGGGTCTGATCCCCGAGGAATACAGAGGCTCGGCTGAAACCTGCCACCCCGGAGAGGCCCAGCAGGACCCTGCAACCCCCCCAGCCTATTGCACCCACCACTGTGGACTTCTGTGGCATCAAATCCTGCCTTCAGAACCCTCAGCCCAGGGACGATGGGATCATTTTGATTTTGATCCTCATTTTGTCAAAATGAGTCATGGGGCAAAGTGTCCTGGGCCCCATCAGGGCTCAGAATCTGGCTCTGGATCTGGTCACTCACGCTCTGCTCCGTGGGTGGCCGAGTTCTCCACTCTGACTGCCCAGTCCCATGGTGCCCAGCGACCGGTCAGCTCCACCGTCTCCAGGTGTGTCCCTCAGCCGCCACCTCTTCCTTTGCCAGCCCGGCCCCCTTGCCACCTGTCACCCTATCTCCAGGCCTCTGCGGGAGGGGGGCCTCTGTGGGCAGGAGCTCCTACCCACAGCTGGGCTCCTCCTCCCAGGCCCAGGGAGGGAGTTGGCCTCCAGGATGGAGGGGGCCACGCACATTATCAAGGCCCCGTTCGGCAAAGCTCGAGACGCGTCTGAGGCTGAGTGTCTGGACTTCTCCGGTTTTTGCAGGGGTGTCACCTCTGGGCCTTTGCTGTGGACGGGGGCATTTGTGTTCCCTACACCAAGGTCCAGCCCCAGCCTGATGGCCTTAGGAGGTGGGGCCCCAGCAACGGGATCCGTGTCCCAGGATGAGAGACCTGAGAGACGTTCTCTGTCCACCACCATGTGAGGATCGGGGGTGAAGGCGGCTGTCTGCAGGCCCAGAGGAGGGTCCTCCCCAGGACTGGGCCTCGGAACTGGAACGAGGGGCCGTGGAGAGTTGGTGTTTCGGGAGCAGAGAAGGGTGGTACGGTGGGGAGGGGGAGAGGCCTTAGGTTCTCTGTCACTAGAGAGGATCGTGCCCCGATCACACTAGGTGTGACATTGCAAGCCGGTATAGCAGTAGTCGGAAGGCCCAGGGACCACGCCTGGGGTTGTGTCTTGGGTAGGAGGCGACCCCAGAAGCTCTTGTGTGAGACAATGGAGGCAGGTTCTGGATGTGGCCTAGTGGATTAATCCACAGTGTGGGTGACTTGGTGGTGACTGTAGGCAGGCCGAGTGCAGCTGGAGAAGGCAGGTCACTGGGAGTGTGTCTTTGGGGTTTGTCTCTTGTCCCTGAAGAGTGGAGCCCCGTCCTGAGCGGCTCTCCTCCTTCCTTCCCCTCCGCCATGATGTTCTGCCTCCCCTTGGGCCCAGAGGAACGGCGTCGACCGTCGGTGGACTGAGGCCTCTGAGACCGTGAGCCAAGTAAGTGTCCCCTCCTCTAATTGATCTCATCAGGTGCCTTGGTCACAGTGACGAAGAAGCTTCCCAAGACTCCTGACAGCCCAGTGGCCTTGCTTATGTACCAGGGCTGGGTGGGCAGAGGCCAGAGCTATGTCCCGCAGGGCTGTTGGCCATGGACCAGCCCTACCCACGCAGGCCCCTCGGGCAGGGTGACGCGAGGTGTGACCCAGGCCCTAGGGACGAGCCCTCTCCATGAGAGCCATTTGGGGAACTCAGCAGTGAGCCACAGCCCGGGGAATCCTGGGCAGCTGCGTCTCAGGCTGTGGGCGAATGATCCTGGCTCTGTGCTGAAGCCGTAGCCTTTGGAGGGGATGGGCCCCCCACTCTGGATCCACCAGCCGCAGAAGCTCCAGCGGAGGACATTGTCCACTCTGAGCAAGGTTGGGAGAATCAAAAATTTAATTTCTTTTATGACCTGAGGCAAGTTTGAAATTGGCTCTTCCGAGATGAAAAGGGAAGGGCAGGAGCGGCTGGGGGACTCGGGGCTCCCCTCACCCCTGTCCGCCTCCGCCCCATGAGGGCTGCAGCAGGTCAGTTGGGTGGGATTCCACCCGGCCGCCAGGCAGCCTCCTCTGCAGCCGCGCCAGAGACAATTTTTGCAGCAGCATCTGGGGGCAGATATGGCCTTGGGCTGGTGGGCCCCGGGAGATGGCAGTGACCTCGAAGAAGCAGGTGTCGGATTGTGGGCAGCGCCTGAAACGAGAGGGGGCAGAAGAAGTAAGATTGAGCCTCAACGGTGAAGTTCATCTCTGCGGTCCTGTGATTGACAGCCGTGAGGGGAGTGTTGCCTCTGAAGCTCAGCCTCCCCAGATAATGGTTTTGCCTCCGTTGGGACAGTGTGGTGGGAGCTGAGGATTCATCTGTTCCTGTTTGCTGGGACCGTCCCCTTCTGCCTGATTTCCTGGTATGAACTGTTCCCAAAGCTTCCTGATTTGGGTGATCATTTTACAGATGTGGTCAGAATTCAGTGTTCTCAGCCTCGGTGCCATTGACATCTTGGGCTGGATACTCCTTTGTTGTGAGGCTGCTGTGGGTTGTTCCCCAAGCTGGGTCCACAATGTAGGTGTTAGGAGGTGGTGGGCCCTTTAAGAGGCGGGGCCTAGCGGGAGGCAGTTAGGTCATGGGGGCATCGCCCATGGGAGGGCTCACTGCTGGTCTTGTGCAGAGTCCGTTGTAAGAAAAGAGCAAACTTAGCCCAAATCCCTGTCTGTTTTCCCGTCTTACCACGGGACTGCTCTTTTCCCCTCCCACACGGCCTCCATGATGTCCCCACCATTTTGTGATGCATCCAAGAGCACCCTCACCAATGCTGGGAAAAGAGACACGCCAAGCCCCTGCACCTTTGAACTAGAGCTAAACAAACCTCTTTTCTTTGCAAATTACCCAGCTTTGGGTGTTTTGTTATGGCAACAGAATGTGAGCTAACCTGGGCCCTGTCCTGTGTACTGTGGGGTGTTCAGCAGGCTCTCTGGTCTCTAGTCACAGTAGTGGTCACTGCCCTCTCTTCTGGTCATTTCCAGAGGACCTGGAGGAGGGAGGGATGGCTCAGCCCTAGTTAGAGGACCCTCTCTGGGAGCATCTGGGAGTCGCTCCAATAGTTGGTTCCTGTTTTGGAGGGAAAACCCGCCACGGCTGACTCTGTTGATTTTCCCTGCTTAGTCTCCACCCCTCTTTTCGGGTGGGGGGACTTCCCCTTGTGTTCTGGGCGGCCCAATGGGTCGGGAAGATGGGAGGATGCCGTCCCTGGGCCACAGTGACAGGCTCAGGCTGGCATTTAAGTGGCTCCGGCGTGATGGTTGCGGGGTGGTCACTGATCAGGAGGGAGGAGAGGCTGCTGGGCTGGGGGTGGGCCGGCAGGTGCTGGCCTCCGCTCACCTTGGGGGAGGCCTGCCGAGGACGGAGCCCCTGGAGAGCAGGAGAGGGGGCGCAAGGCCCCTCGAGGGAATTCGGACCTCACCCAGGGCCAACGTCTGGGATCCTGGCCCCTTCTTCCTTTATCCCTCTTAAGGCTGCTGGGCACGGCTTCTGGTCCCCTCCTCCCCCCCTCCCCCCTCCCCCCCTCCCCCCTCCTCCCCCCTCCTCCCCCCTCCTCCCTCCTCCCTCTCTCTTTCCTACACTCCCTCTGCTAGTCACCACCACGATTCACAGGTGCTTAACGCACACCAGGCAGAAAGAACCCCCTGCAGGTCAACTGTCCAGTTTGCCAGCCCCTGCCCCAGCGCCCAGCAGGCCCCTGACCATAAAGAGGACCAGCTGGACACGCTCCCCAAACCAGAAGGCCCCTCCCAAGATCAGCACCGATGGCTCTTGTGGTGCAGCAGCCAGGGGCGCCCGTGGGTGGTTCCTGTTCTTGGCTTTTACGTGTTTACGTAGTTGAGTTCATAGTTCCATCGTCTATATGGAATATCACCACCATATTTAAAAATATAACATTATAGGATCCCCTCAATTAAAAGGTGGGAACGTGATTTTAATAACTGCAGAAGATTCCACGGTATTAACATAGCACGATTCCCCCAGGGGTTTTCTATTGGCAGACACCTGATGAGGATCATTATTTTGCTATTCGCACACAGCACTGTGATAGCTTCCTTGGGCTTCTTTGTCCCCATGGACAATTGCACCTTTAAAATTCCTAGCAGTTGACTTTCTGGGTCAAAGTGAGTGGGTATTTGTAAGACTCCTGACATATATTGCCAAATGGCTTTCTAGAAAAATCGTACCTGTCCACGTTCCTGTCGGTGGAGCAGAGGTGTCAGATGTCAGGGTCCTGGTGGTTACGATGGATAGGGGTCCAGTCCAGGCATGGCCAACAATATTCTACACCACTAACACTTTTGCCAGTGAGAATCATAGTAGTAATAAGGATACTGATAATCATAAACTAGCTTCACCAGGAACTTGCAAAATCCCAGCTCTCTTACAGAGAGTTCTACATGGGTTAGCTCACGTAGTCTTTCCAACAACCTGTAGGTTCAGTGCTCCTGTCATTCCCAATTTGCAGACGAAGATACCAAGACCCAGCCCCAAGAGGTTGAGCACCTTGACTAAGGACCACAGCCACAGTGGATTGCAGACTTGGCCCCGGGCAGCCTGACTTCTGTAAGCAGTATTCTCTCCATTTTTTACCCAGAGATTTCTAGTTCAGGGTGACTCTGCCTGAGTGGTCAGCCCGACTGCCCAGCTTGTGAAAACTCTTGCAAATAGGAGTCAGGGCTACGGTGATAATTTCCCCCAGTCTCTCTGTCCGGAGCACACTGTCACCATCCTAGCCAGGTGCATGGCCGAAGGAAATGACTCTTCCCTGATTCTGTGAATTCCGAAGAATTCCCAAGTGTGTTTTTCAGCAGGGCTGCTTGCTTCCAAGGTGCTCCCAAAGACTGGCTGCACCTGCTTCCTGGGTAACGCATCTCCTGGAGGCCAGGTGGGTGTACCTGCTGTGAAGATGGGGACTTGCTAAGATGGGGCATTACGCTGTTGGGCACATCTCTGTTGGGGCATGTATGGGACTTTCGGGACTGATTTCTTAAAGCCATTAACTTGGTTTAGCTGCCTTTTCCTGGCTTGCAGGGCTCATGCCTGCCCTGGACGTGTCTGGGTGGACAGCATCGGCACCATCCAGGAACTTGTTGCAGGTACCGATTCTTAGGCTTTGCCCTAGGTTTGCTGATTTGTCAACCCTGAGATAGCGCTAATTCTACAAACCTTCCAGGTGATTCTCATTCATGCTGGTGTGGCAACTACTGGTCGAAACCCGAGTTTCTTTATTAAATAGTACCCGCCATCACAGCGGCAGTAGCGATAGTTATAAGGCTAATATCTGCCTCATGGGTATTGGGAGGATTACGTGAGTAACTCAAGTCCTTGGCCCAGTGCCTGGCATACAGTAGGCACTTAATAAGTGGTGGCTGGCATCATTCATCCTCTCTGGACTTGCCCGAGGTTGCTGTGCTGAATTGCTGTAGTTTTTAATATGCTTTCAGGATCAGCCCTTCTCTGGCCTGTGGGTCTGGTGGGACCACCAGGCTCAATTTCCTCCTCCCACGCCCTCCGCCAGGGGGGACCCAAGTGTGGCCACCGCTCCTGGCCACGGCATCGTCTTGAGGATTGGCAGCTGCAGGAGAGATCATAAGAGAGGATCTCTGGAGCAGGTTCTCCCGAGAGTCCCCAGCCTAGGGCTTCTCCACCTGGAGTCTGCTCCTGACTCACGGGGAGGTGGGTGAGGGTGGGGGTCCTGTTCAAGTTGAGGTTCAGATTCAAAGGTCTTGGGGTGGTTCTGAGGCTGCATTGCTAACCAGCTCCTGCCTCCCCGTGAGATTTGAACAGCAGGATTGCTGTTTTGTGGTCCCCAGCTGTAGTAGCAGAGCCGGAGGAGAAGTGAGTCTGACCTTCAGCCTCACGTTAAATCAGCTGGGGGCAACCAGGAAATGAGCCGGGTAGCTCCACCCGGGGCCAAAGCAAGCCTGATTTCAGAGGCTTTTAAAAGGCTCAGGACGCCCTTGGGTTGTGAGATCGCTTTTCTTCCCTTGGCTCTGTGAGTTCTCTCTCTCTGTTTTTATTCTTCAGGTTTCTGTTGTCCCAGAGACACCTAACGGACAAAGTCAACCTAAGCTCGTCCTCGGTGCATCTGGCTTCTCCAGCCTGGGTCTGTCCCCGTGCGACACAACTCTCTGGGATGGGTTTTGGTTTGGTTGTGGTAGTGCCACAGGGACGCGGAACATTCCGGCTTTCCTTTGTCCCCTCAAGGTGACCGAGTTGGCCGCTTTTTCTGTTCTCAGTCCGGGGTCTGGATTTTAAGGGGGACAGCTTTCCCAGTGTGCTTGACAAGGACCCCTCCAGTTGATGCAGCATGTGCCGCTTCTCACCTGCCAAGTGGGAGCCGTGAACACCCGTGGTCTGCGCCAGGCCGGGAGCTGGCAGCTGGTATGGGACCTTCTTCCCGTCCAGGGCAGGACCTGTTCCGATGCCTTGCCCCTCGAGCTTGGCCAGGAGGCCACAGGCCCTGGCATGGCTCGATTCTACCTGCTGGCCCTGATCTCTCGGGCTCCAGTGGACTTTTCTTGACCTGGACCAGCTGATGATGGTGCCGACGGTTGCCAGGGAGACCCAGATGCCAAACAGGTGTGCAGAAGGCCAGCCTGGCCTGGAAGTCCAGGCGTCCTGCCCTTCCTGTGGGCTCTGTGCAGTCGGTGAGTCCCCCTCACAAGCAGGGCTGACCTTCAGTGACATTCGCCAGTGTCGAAGTACTTCCACAGCACGACAGGCTGCTCCTCCTTCTGCCACCTGTGTCCCCACCTCCTGGGGATCCAGCATTGAAAAGTTAGAGTCTGGCCCAACAGAGGGGTCTGGGGCTGCTGCTCCTCTGTGACGACAGTTGTTGAACGTGGAATGTCACTCTGCTGGGAGAGGCTGCCCAGGTTGGGAACAAGGGTGAGTGTGGTGGGGAGTGTCTGGGATCTGAGGCTAAAGGGGCTGAAGCCACCTGCCTCTGGGGAGGGGGTTGCATGGGGAGGGGCCTGGGGCAAGACTCAGTTCCTCTCAAGCCTTTCTTGTCATGGGCTTGTATCGCTTTGGTAAAAAAGGAGTCTTGAAACTGTCAATCAAAAGTGAAAACTCTTCCTTCTCAACACAGGACAGAACGGTTCTCGATAGCAGCAGGGGTTCTGCAGGGGGTAGCTGGCCTGGCGCGCCCAGCCTTCCGAGCATCACCTGATTTGCCTGTCAATCTCACTGCTGCCTGGGGTGACCAGTCCATCCTGGGGTGACCAGTCCATTCTGGGGGTCAGTAGTGCCTTAGTTTTGGTACTGAAACTTCCGGGTCCCTGGAACTCCTCAGCCCCAGGCAGGCCACAGGGACGGCTGGTCCCCCACCCGGAGCCCAAGAGGCCGCTGATCCTAACCAGGTGTGCTTATAGGGGTGGAGTTAGGGGAGGGCCCCCGTGGCTGGTTAGTGGTGGAGCGTGGGTTTGAGCCGCCCTGTCTGCTTCAGGATCCAGTGCCCTGTCCCTCACTCATGTCACGGGAACCTCGGAGCTGAAAGGGCTTCAGGGACGTGATATTCAGCCCCTCATGTTTGTTACATGAGCAAACTCAGCCCCGAGTGGCGAATGACCTTCCCAAGGTCACATGGCACGTTAGCTTTGTGCTTACAGAGAATTCATTAGGCTGTGGAATCAGGGAGAGGGAGGTGGCGGCAGGGACCCATTAGGAGGCCTGCCACTTGGCTCCCAGAGGAGGCTGGCACCGGAGCGGAGAGGCAGTTTCGGGGCCAGGTCCTGTGCCCAGGGCTGGGGGAGGGGGAGGGCAGGCTGCTGCTCACAATTTACATCTGCAGCGGCAGCAGCAGCCTGGGGGGAAGACAACCCCAACACCCTCTCAAAGGAGGTGTTGGACTTAATCCCAGGATCCGAAGCATCTCGGTAAGATAAATAAGATAAAGTTGGTGTGCCTCTAAGGTTGAGCAGTCATATCACTATTGCATTTGAAATATTCATGAGCGGAAGGGAGGGATGAGGAACAGCTCCCGAAACATATTGTGCTCTGGAAAGGCAACATTCAAAGGCAGGGGAAATGAGTGTGGGGGGGGGGAATTAATGTTGGGGCAAAGGTGAGCGGTGGGTAGGTGGGGGGTGATTATGCCCAGAGGGAACACAGGAGATGTGGAGACCCCCCCGCATCAGACTGGGCTGTGATTGGAATTCTCCATCCTGCCCGGAATATTTGATCTGTCCATCATCTCCTCTGTCACCCGGAGTCAGCGCTGGGTGGATTAATGGATGGTACCAGCAAGGATGAGAAAGTAGGGTGGGCTGGGGGGCATGGAATGGGGAGGGTGGGGCTGGGCGGGGCCGGGGAGATGGAGGAGGGTGGAGGAGTGAACTGACTCCTGTGGATTGTGGGTGAGTCCCCTCTGGGAGAGGGCTCTGCAGAGGAGGAGATGCCAAGAGGTCTCTAAACCTGGCTCTCGAGAGCTACGTGGTTCCATGCCTGACTCGGCCTCAGTTTCTCCCTTTGTGACACCAGGCTGTGTTTGGAAGCTGAGGGCGGCTGGTGGGAATGGCCGCACTAGTACTCGTTGGTCAATGGCAGCTGTGGGCAGAGCCCCTCGGGTCTCCACCACTGAAGCCAGTAGGGTTTGTCCCCTTTTAAAGGCAAGCCTAGGGGGAGGGGCAGGCCTACTGGAGAGATCTGGGACTTCAGCACGTGAAGTCTGCATAGAGGTCCCCGATGACCAGAGTCAGACCACCTGGGCGCTCGTTAGAAATCTAAACTCAAGTCAGAATCTGCCTGTGAACAAGATTCCCGAGGTCACGGCCAAGTTCCTCCTGCTCTGAAAATATCTGTTAGGCCCTTGAGTGGAGTCAGCTGGCCTCTGGGGGGCCTTCAGGTGGTTGGACATTCATCCTGCGGGGACTTTGAAGTGCATTGGAGGAATACATCCTGGGTAGGTGAGAGGGCAAATGTCCCAAGGTTGGATGTCAAGGTCAGCGTGTTAATTGACCTTGAACGCTGGGTGGTATAATGGATGGTACCAGCCGGGATTAAAAAGCAGGGTGGGCTGGGGGGCTTAACCTGTCTGGGCCTGGGTGTCCTCATTGGTCAACAGAGTTGGTAACGGGCACGATTGCGGGTACCTTGCCTGGCCCTGGGCTAAGCATGTCACTTAGGTGTTCTACACATAAGGTGTCTCCTTCCATCTTCCCAGCAAGGGCAGGGGATGAGTGTGTCCAGGGGTTGTGTCCAGCCCAAGGAATCAGGATGCCACCCCACAGACCACGCTTTCAACTGCTGCGGCTGTTTCTAAGGAGACGGAGAAAGGGCCAATTAGGACCGAGAACCAGGAGGCGGCCTGGAGGGCAGTGCATGAATCGTGTTGTGAAGAGCGAGTCCTCCCAGCCCCCGTGTCGGAGGGCATCTCTGGTGCCCGACTTGGGCAGGCAGGGTTGCTGCTGCTGACCTTGCCCTGCAGCTCCTGGGCACCTCCTGGCTTTGCCAGCGGCGTGTCTGCTGTGACCAGTGGGCTCTGAGGCCTGGCTCTGGCCCCAGGGACCCCCGATGTCTGGATGGCAGCTGGGCTGTGTGTTCTCCGCCTGACTGCCGAGTGGCAGGGACTGTCACTGAGTGTGGCTGTGGCCAGCGCTGACCCTCTTTGATCTCTTGCTGTGGTTCGCCCAGGGCTCCAAGGACATGTCTGTGCGGAGCAGAGACGGATTTTCTTGTTGTCAGCTGGGTCTCGTCACATGCATGTCCCTCACTTGGAGAGGGAACACGGCTTCTCTGGGCACCCGGTGCTGGGGAGGCCACCTCACAGCCGGAGCTTGCTGCCTCCTTCCCGGCCCCCGGCTGTCCTTTCTCTATACCTAGGAACTGTGTCCTGGACACCAGGAGGAGGCGTTAGCAGTGCCGTTACTCAGTGCTTGTTGCGTGGACAAACGGGACTGCGTTAGGCCCTACGCCAAACCCGCTCCGTACCTCGTTTGGCTTTGATCTCAGCTGACCCTGTGAGGTGGGCGAGGTTTCTATCTCCATGTTACAAAAGACGAACTGAACTCGGAAGGGCCAAGTAGCCTGCTCCCGAGCACACCGCCGATCAGTGTCAGAGCAAGGGGGCACCATTGTCCTCCAGCGTCTCCGTCACGTGGACACCCGGTGTCAATAGTCACACATCCCTCTGTGGGACACCCCGGAGGTGTATGTCCTGTATCGTATGATACGCTCACGGCCATGTGTAAGGTCCAGCCACTGAGCTGTGTAACAATGTCCCCGATACCCAGTGGTTATGAAGATGAGCCTTTCCATCTTGCTCATAGGTCTGTGGGGTGAGACTGCTTCAGGATGAAGGTCAAGGTCAAGTCTGACCCCTGCCTTTGCTTCTGAGGCCCAGACTGGAGGAGCAGTGATTTCCTGGTGGGGGTTGGCACTTCCTGAGGGGTGAACAGAAACCCCTGATGTGTTTTAGTGGTGCATCTGGGAACTGGGACGCCATCTCTCCGCCTGGTTTCCATGAGCAAAGCCCACCTACTCCGAGGGGCGGGGGATGGCGTTCTTCCCACGATAGAGGGAATGGTGGCAGCAGAGCCTGGCTGGATAAGGGCACATCCCTCGAATCGCTGTCCTTATACACAGGTGTACTGTGCGCTGTGCTCTGTGAGCCCGGCTTCAGCAAAGGGCCCTTTAGAGCCCCCCCACTCTGCTGGACGCTAATTTCCTTGTTGGGACAATGGGGTCCCCACTGACTGGCTTATGTTGAGAGTTAACTTTTACTATTCACCCGAGTTCAGCAGACACCCCCCACCTGAGCACCCCACGTGGAATAGGATGAGTAGGACCGGGCTTGGGCTCTGCAGCTGCCGGTTCCCTGGCTTGTCACGGTCATCTGGGTGACCTCGTAGGTACCTCTTTGAGCCTCAGCCACCTTCTCTGTGAAGTGGACATGAACAGGACCCTCTCACAGAGGGTGACCACGGAGATGCGCGGAAAAGTTGAGCATGCGCTGCTCCTGCAGATGTGGTAACTGTTGGCCGCCTTCACCAACAGTGATTCAGTTCTTGGGATAAAACCAGAGAATACCACGTCCCTGTGCTGCTCAAGAAACTGTCCTGCCTGTTCTGCACATGTCCCTCTGGGCCACTCTCCTTCCCAGTCAGTAGGTATCCTACTCTTTCCTCCTAGGCTGGCCTTGGAGTTTTGGTCTCCCCTACGGAAATGTTTGTACCCATCATTTTTTTTTTTTTAAAGAGAGAGTGAGAGAGGAGAGAGAGAGAGAGAGAGAGAGAGAATTTTTAATATTTATTTTTTAGTTCTCGGCGGACACAACATCTTTGTTGGTATGTGGTGCTGAGGATCGAACCCGGGCCACACGCATGCCAGGCGAGCGTGCTACCGCTTGAGCCACATCCCCAGCCCCATTTTTTTTTTTTTTTTGGTACCAGGGATTGAACTTGGGGACACTCGACCACTGAGCCCCATCCCCAGCCCTATTTTGTATTTTATTTAGAGACAGAGTCTCCCTGAGTGGCTTAGCGCCTTGCTGTTGCTGAGGCTGGCTCCAAGCTTGCGATCCTCCTGCCTCAGCCTCCCGAGTTGCTGGGATTCCAGGCGTGAGCCACCGCACCTGTCTGGACCCATCTTGCTGATCTGCCTCTTGGTCCTCCTGCCTGCTGCCCACCAGGGCATCACAGGCTGATGATGGGATTTCAGCCAGGGAAGGGGCGCTGGGGGACTTCCGGTGCCCATGGACATCAGCTTGGATGTACATGACCTGGGGTGATGTTCTTTGCTCCCAGGGGCCCCCAGGAGCTGCCAAGCCCGGGATCCTTGCCATTTAAGGCGGTCTGTCTGTAATGGTCTCGGGGAAAATCCATTCCGCCTACAAATGCGGTGACCTTTAATTTTTTTTTTCCTCCGAATTTTCCAGGACGCACATTGACTCTCGCTGTCAACGGGGAAGGGTCTGGCGCTGCTTGGGGCATTTAGATCGCATTTGTCGATCCCTGGCTGCTGTGGCCAATCTGTTCCCGATCTCAAGGTCGATTTTGAATAATTTCAGCTGGGTGAAGCCTCTTGCATGGAGTCAGGGAGATAAACTGTTAAGGCAGGGGCCGGGCAGGGCGGGGGGCTGTTTCTCTTTTGGAGGGTCTCTTTGATTTGGGGGGGAACGAGAAAGCTCCCAGCTCTGCCATGAAGGTCCCAGGCGGCCTTGAGGGTCGGAGAAGAGGACCAGCAACAGGAGAAGAGCTGAGGTGTGCAGGACGCTGTGCTGGCGATTGACACACGCTCCACTTGGGAGGCCCGGGAGCCTTGTGAAGTCTGTGTTCTCCCCGGCCTCCCTCCCTCCCTCCCTTCCTGTTCAGGGAGGGGCTCCAAAGCCCACCTGCGCTCAGCTGCCCTTCACCTCCCCTGGTCCCCTGCGGGCGCCCTGGGAGCCCAGAGCTGGTGAGTTGAACTTGGTGGTCCCATTGGGAGTGGACCCTCGAGCCTGAGATGGTGTCTGGCTCCCCAGCAGCTGGGCTGGCCTCAGCCCCGTTGTTTGATCCCTGGTGCAGACTTAGAGGTGACGGTGGTTCGTCCGGGTGGCGTGACAGGTGGCCTGTGGGATGGGGACACCTGTCTGAGTCTCTGAGTCCTGTGACTTAGGTGGGGCTCCTTGGAAGCCCGAGACAGGGATGGGGGTGAGGTGGTCCATTCAGGGACCCCGTGGTGCTCTGGAGCATGCGGTCAGAGAGCTGCCTTTGCCTGGAAGCAGACAGGTAGGACCTTCTCTGACCTCACTGCTGTGCTGGTCCTAGGGTGGGTGAGAGGCTGCCGTCGGCCCAGGGGATTCTCTGGAGCAAGTGTTCTGCCTAGCTGAGAGGCACAGACGGGCACGGATGGGCGGGCTGGTAAAGGGGCTCTGTCCACTGTAACCATGATCGGTGGCTGGGGAGCCATAACAGCTCTCACGAGCACCCAGTTCTCATTTAATTCTCATGAGGCAGGTTTTACCACCAAGGTAGAGATGCAGAACCGGGGCACGGTGGGGAGAAGCACCTCGACTGAGCCCAGAGGGCAGGATGGGCTTCCAGGCCAGGGGGTTCAGAGCCCGCAAGGGAGCTGTCTTGTAGGATGGATGCTTCTGACCTGGGGATGTCATTTTTTGTCACTCTTGCTTCCTTGACTTTATCCATCGTCTTTCCTGTCTCTGAGTCTCTGCATAGTCTCTTCTCTGAGCTGAAAATACTTCTCCTCAGTTTGCCTCATCTGCTGTCGTTCTTCCTTTAAGTCTGAGCTGAGACTTGGCCTCTTCCAGGAAGCCCTCCAGATGAGTTCCTCCCTGCCTGCCCTTTACCTTCCCTAACCAAAGCACCTATTAGAATACAGTGTGAGTGTCCCCCTCGCTGGCCTGTGGCTCCGAAGGCATGGGCATCCTACCTGTCCCATTTACCACTGTGACCCTGGCCCCTCGCATCTTGTCTGCCACATAGTAGGTCCTTGATACATGTTTGTTTCATGGCCGGATGAGCGCTCCATCCACATCCAAACTGAAACAGTGGAGGCTTATGAAGTTCTTGTCAAGGTGAATCAAAACAGTATGAACTGAATTCTTGCTGGGAATGTTCTAGAACCAAGTGAGTTAGTGTCAGGAGGTGGAGGCTCTGGGGGCCAGAATCCATGTCGAGCTCAGCAGCCCAGAGTTCTTCAGAGAGCCCTCTGACATTTTTATTTAATCTCTGTTCATTTATTTAATGTAATAAATTGATTTCTTTTTCATTATGAAAGTTAGAGACATTGCTGAGAATTTGGGCAACCCAGAAAAGAAGTAAAATCCACCCACTGCCACTTCTAGGTACATTTCTTTAGAAAATCCTTTCCATATAGATTTTTTTATTTTATTTTAAGCAGGCGGACAAACATGTAGTTTTGTAATCCACATTATTTTTCCACTTAGCAAAATGAGATTTTTTTCTAGGTTTTAATAATTACATAGTTTAAAAAATGACCATCCCTTTTGGATTTTTTTTTTTTAAATCAAAGTAGCACGTGCGCACAGTACAGAGTGAAAACGCACGGTACGGGTGTCCAGGGTTCCTGGCCCTCCCCACCTCTCCCCTCCCCAAGTCCTGCTTCCCAGAGACAGCTGCTGGGAATATTTCCATTTTTAGGTCTTCTGGTGTTTAACTCCAAAATAAGATGCTTATGCAGCCATTTCCCGATTTATCAATTTAAGACATTTTCTATTGATTCTTCTGCTGCAGAAGATGAGGATTCAGCTTCTGGACATGCCCCCCCCCCCGCCTTTCCCCACTTTTTTATTTGAAAAAGGCAATTTATGCACATGGAGAATTACGGCAAGAGGTGGAGGGGGATGGCACCTAGGACATCCTCGCACCTGGGACAGCACAACCAAAAATCCACTCAATAAAGTAAACACGGCCACGTCTGATATCTGAGCAAAAGATGAGTCCATCATTTAAAAGGTGTTTGAAGAGCGACTTGGACTGCACCCAGCAGCTCCTAGGGGTTCTAGATGGTTCTACCCCGGGGTTCAGGCTTCTCCCCACCTTCTGCCTGGCTTCCCGGGGAGGCTAAAGGTGACTCTGAGAGTTTGGAGGCACCATGCATTGAGGAGCGGGGTCTGTTTCCTTGGGCCTGGGCTGACCCGGGACTGCTGTGACCCCCCAGAGTGCCATCGACGTGATACCAGGGAGGTTCTGGTCCTCATCCTCAGACGGTCTCTGCTTCGGGCCTCAGGAGCCTTGGTCTTTGGGGATTTTGCTGGAGGGAAGATGCGGAGAGACTCCCAAGAGTGGGAGAGGCAGAGGGGACCCGCTGAGCTGCCAGCCCACCCCTTGAGGGCAGCTGACATGTCACTGAAGCTGTGTGGACCCTTCAGATCAGCCCAGAAGCCAGCGGGTACCAGGGAGTGACCTTGGCATCGTCCAGATGGGTCCCGCCTGGGTTCCTGAGAAGTGTGAGGGTAGTGGCTGCTTTAAGCCATGGCAATTTGGTTTCCTCCTCCTCTTCCTCCTCCTCTTCCTCCTCCTCCTCCTCTTCCTCTCCTTCCAACTTGTCCCACCCTGTGCTTTCGAGTCCTGTTACCCAGACTCTCCTCCCGGCTGCCAGGGACTCAGGACCTCTGGGAATCGGAGGGTGTGATTCAGGCCAATCTTACCCCCAGCCAGTGGGGCCGAATCCCTTCTTTTAACAAACTTGAAGTACTTTTAAAAGTAACTTTTGACTGGATAACAGACGTTGTGAGTCTTACCTCCTAGGGTGCTGGACAGTTTTCAGCCTGGGTGCTGTCCTAGGTGCTGAAGACCCAGAGCCCAACCAAGGATCTTGTTCTGTATTTGGTTCAGAGCTGGATCAAGATCTTTGCTTGGTTCCAACCCGTAGGAGACCCGTGTGTTTCCTGCCAGGTGGGGAGACGACCGATACTGAGCGTGCGTGATTCACGCTTGCCATTATTGTGTGGTCAGGGGCGTGTCCCCATGACTGCTCACCCCTGAATGGTCACCCTTTTTAGTGGCTGCGTAGTATTTGATTGGGTGGATACAGCGCCCTCTAGTGAGCCATTTCCCCATCGATGGGTAATGAAGTGACTTCCTCCGCTGGGAACCGCCAAGAGGCTCAGAGGCTTGGGAGACTCAGATTGAGAGGTTGTCCTGCAGTCTGGGGTGGGGGGAGAGCCACCCCTACTCTTGGAACCCTGTGAGCTAGAGTTTCCCCAGACTGGCCTGTCCTGTAGGCATGTCCTTGCAGCAAAGGGGGTGCTGGGGTTATTGGGGTGGCAGGAAGGACCGTGGATACCCCCTTACAGGGTCTCCCATGCTTGGCCCTTTGTCCCGGCACCTGGCTCAGGTCTAGGTACCTTTGAACTGGTGCTTTCTCCTCTTCTCATGTCTTGGCTCCATTTTGACTCTCAGCACTTCTTGCCTGTCTTTGGATTGAATTCTCGTCTCCCTTTCCCTGATCCCAGTCTCTGGCAATAATATTTGCCCTGGGGGATTGGCAGGTGCTGTGGGTGCCTTGCCTGCATCCTTTCGGTGCTCAGTATCCCTGTGGCAAGCAACCACAACAGTGCCCAGGCTTTGTCTGGCCACTAGAGCATGCAGCGTGTGTAAAGGTCCTGGAGCAGGAAGACTAGTGTGGCAGAGACTGGAGTGGAGGTGCATTGGGAGGATTGATGATCTGAAAGCAAATTTGCCTTGACATCCACTCCCCTTCCGTTCCCTTTTCTGTGTGTGCACTTCTTCTTCTTCTTTTTTTTTGGAACCCCATTATGGTCTGGCTTCATCTAAATGCATCTGAAATGAAATCTCTAATGTTAACAGCGTTGTCAGACGCCAGGGCCTCATTTCTCTTTGGTCCCTTTTCACTGGAAGCGATCTGTGAAGTTCTGGGGAGGATATGAGGGTTTTGATTGTTTGATTATTTTTTTCCTGGTAGGACCACATTATGTTAATTTCCCTGTTGTCTTGGGGTCTGAGCACATAAAAGCAATAACTCATGTATATGAAGACTGAACGCGCTGAGAGGTTGTCATAGAAACCGGGGGGTGGGGGGGACCTTCATGTTGGCTTGGGCAAATCAAAGAACCCCCGATAGAAGACTGAACGGGGAACTTGGTCGCCCAGTCGCGTGGCATGTGGAAGAGAGGAGGAGGTCAACGTGAGGAAGGCGGACAGAGGGCGGGCGAGGAGGGGACGTGGGTTCTGGGGATGGGTCACCTTGATTTAAACACCCCCTTTCCTTTCTCTTTCCAAAGATTTAGGTGGGCGTGGGGTTGGCCGAGAAGGGACGCAGGGGACATGGCAGGTGACACAGCTGCTGGGGCAGGAAGGGAGGTGGCCCTGAGTACGTCCTCCCTGTGGAGTGTCCTCTGACGTCTTGGTCGTGGGGTTGAAGGGACACAAACATTTCCAGCTCTTTCTGCTTTGGATTTTTGGCAGGATTATTTACCGTATCAAGCTGAGTTTCAGGAATTACTAGTTACAGTGGATTCACCTTTTGAAGCCAATTACTTCAGCTCCTAGTGACCCCTTGGAAGAAGGGCACTGGGGGACAGAGGAGGAAGCAGAGTCGGGGACGGAGCGTGGCAGCGGCTCATGGCCATGGTGACAGACGGGGTCACAAACCTTTGAGCGTGGCCTCCTGAGAGTGGCCGTGGACCCAGGGGCTTTCACAAGGTGTCCCCGAGGTCGTATTGGGTTAGCCTGGGGTCAGGTCCTGGGCTGGGGACATGGGATGCTGGTTCTGCCCTCATGTGGCATCTTAGGGTCCCCGTGTGAGGTGCTTTTGAGGGGACGGTTCCTCACCGGTGGCCTCCACCCCAGAGCCCTGTGGTCCTGCCTCCTCGTGTTCTGTTCCTTGACCATTTAAGGAGCAGGTGATCGAGAGTCCCTGTGTGACGTGTGGGTGGCAGACGAGCCCCTGTGTGTCCAGTGACTCTCCAGCTCCTCTTATCAGGTGGCTGGTGCAGACGGGAAGGAGGGCGGTGGACTCCTTCCTAGGGATCTCCTGTAGCCAGCGTTCAGGCCCCAAGGACCTTGAACTTCACGGCTCTGCTGCTCACAGCCTCCAGGAGCTCACAGACGGGGGTCCTGTGCTCGCTGTGACAGAGTGTGTCCCCTACGTGGGGGACACTTAACCCCCAGTGCGATGGTGCTAGGAGAGGAGGACGTCAGGAACCGATTAGGTCACGGGCTGGCGCCCTCCTGATGGGATTAGTGTTCTTCCAAAAGGGGCTCCAGGGCCAGCGGCCACCAAAGGAAAGACGTCCCCAAGTTCACCCTCCCTGATTGACTGTCCACACCACGTCCACGTTGGGAGAGACTTGGTCGGGCCCAAGGGTCTGGCTTTTCTTATTTAATCATGGCTATCGAGGAGGACGGTTAAATCGGGAGCTTGAGCCCCGTAGTGGTGGTTTTGGGGCTCCCTGAGCGCTCTGCGGTCACACTTTCCCTGAGGAAGGGACTCGTCGATGACTGGAGAGTCTCGAGTGGACGCAGCGCCTGGCTCACAGGAGGTACTCAACGCGGTGTGTGTGGACTTCCGAGGAGCGCTGACCCCTGAGCCGGGCACGCACCCCGGAGTCGCCCACGAGGGCCGTGGCGCTGGGGTGTTGAGACACCCTCCGAGTCACGGGGAGTCCCAATCCTGGGGACTCTCCAGCACTCCGGCCTGCCGTGGGTAGCAGGGTGGTCCTGGCCACCAGGGTGGGCTGGGCTTCCAGCATCCAGAGGCAGAGGCTGGCCTCGGGGAACGGGAAAGTACGGAGCCCCAGGGTGAGAGACTGCCACCCAGGGCATGTCACCTAGAGGTGGCAGAGAAAGGCTCCTGCCCTCTGACCCCACGGTCCCATGTCACTGTCAGACGTTTTGTAACAAAGTAGAACGACCCAGACCAGATGGGATCCTCCTGATCCTCGGAGATGTAGGCAAAGCTTGCTCTAACGTGGGGAGGGGTCTCCTGGGGTCCCAGGGGCTGCTTCCCCCAGCGCCCTGCTTCCCCCAGAAGCCCAGCGCAGAACCCTGTCTGTCCCCGATGCTGACGGGGAATCGCCTCGGCCCCGGAGGCCGTGTGACTCCCCTGGAGAACACCGGCTTTGGAGAGAATTCTTCTGGCTCACGTCGGCTTCTGGAACCTTCTACTCTGTCCCCCACCCCACCCCCCTCCCTTTTCCTTTTTATTATGCAGGTTACTTCTCTCCAGTTCTGGCTTCCAAATCTGCTCCTCTCAATATTTCTCAGGCTCCAGCAGAGCAAGGAAATCCTCCTTCATGAAGTTTAAAAAAAAGAAAAACTATTTTTGATATTTTTCCTCTGAAAAAAAAAAAATCCCGCATCTTACTTGCAGTATCCGATGGGGTCCCCTTGGAGACGTTCGCCTGGCTTCTGTGATTCTGCCAAATCCTCCAAACTTCATCTTGTCACTTGCCAGGTGGATCTGGGGACTCTCACAGCCAAGGGCTCGGGACACATTTCTGCTCTGCTCTCTGACTGCGTGTCACCCCCGTGTGACGTTGGAGCCGCCTGGTGGGTCATCACACGGGAGCCAGCTCCTTGGAAGAACTCAGTTCTGTCTCTGACCCCTGGGAAAGTCCCAGGCCACTCCCAGCCCCCATGCTAAGCAAATCGAGGCTCAGAAATGTGATTTTTTTTTTTTTAGTTTTACCAAGAAATTGTTGTTTTTCACTCCTTTTAAGAACTGGCTAACCTTGAAGTAAAAAAATGGAGAGAAGGGACAGTTTAAATATTTTCGTATTCCTTTCCACGATGCCATTTGATCCCCCCAGCCTGGGTTCCGTTCCTACCGTTCCTGGGTCTCAGCTGTGCATTTTCTGTAGTTGAAATGAGACGTGGTTCTTCCTCTGCTTAGGAAACTCCCCTTCTCCCTTCCCACCCCCGCGCCCCCAAATTAATTTGGGGAATCAAAATGCTGCTGGCCGACGCGCCTGTCGGGCTGAACTGTGGCAAAGCAGGGGTGACCCGGGACCCTGCATTTCCTCAAGCGCCCGGGGCAGGCTGGCTGGGTGACCTGAGGGTCCAGTGTCTGGGGAAGATGCCAGGGACTTCAAGACACCAACAGCAGAACGGGGTCCCCCAAGACTGCTCCCGAGGCACACCAGAAAGCTGGCCCTGACCCCATAATGCACAGAGAGGAAGGTCACCTCTTGTTCTCTGGTTGTGACGTTGGATGTCAGTGAAGAAGTTAAAACTGGCGTCACGTCAGACGTTGGTGAATCCGTGGGGAAGGATTTCCAAATAGCAGGTTTTCCCACCTCTTTTTTTTTTTTTTTTAATGCGATACGTTGGCTTGTTACTCCACACAGGTATGAGTTTTGCTCCCGGGGACATTTGGGAATGTCTGGAGATATTTTGGGTTTGGTGGCAAGCAGGGGTGAAGTGGGGTAGCTGTGATTGGCACCTAGTGGGTGGAGCCCGGAGATGCTGCTAAATGGCCCCCGTTACAGGAGAGCCCCCCATAACAGAGAATCATCCAGCCCAATGCCCGTGACCGGGGAGGACAAGGAGGCCTTCTATTCTCTGAAGGTATAAGTGGAGGCCAAGAGAGGCTGAACACATTTATTTATTTTTGTTCCAGGGATTGAACTCGAGGACACTTAACCACTGAGTCACATCCCCAGCCCCTTTATATATATATATATATATATATATATATATATATATATATATATATATTTTAAATTTTGAGACAGGGTCTCACTAGGTTGCTTATATTCTCCCTAAATTGCTGAGGCTGGCTTCAAACCTGTGATCCTCCTGCCTCAGCCTCTAAGCTGCTGGAATTACAGGCTTAAGCCACTGTACCCAGCCAATTACTTCTTTGTATTTAAAAAAAAATGCAAATCCACCTTATTCCAAGAAGGAACAGTCAGTATAATTTCCAAAGATCTATGCAGCGTGAAATAAAAATAAGAAATCAGTGGACGTGTGTGTCCTCAAGGGCACGCCGTAGGCTCAGGACCAATTCTCGGCCCTAAGTTGCTTGGCGCTTGGGCCCTGGGACACGTCGCTGCCCTGTGGCGGTGTCTGGTCTCCTTCCCGACTTAGAAAGGGCAAGCCCACCTGCTGTCGTGAAAAATGCCTCCTAGAAGCGGCCGGGTAATTGGGTGATATTTCTGGATTTGTCTCCCTGTCTAACGTACATCAGTTAAACTTTTGACTCTTCAGTGCTTTCTGGAGAAAGTAATAATCGGAAACTAAATCGACTTGGCTTCTTCCTCCCCCTCTGCCCCGTATTTGTGAAGATTAATCTCGGGGATCTCTGGGCGCCGGGCGATTTGCAGAAACTGCAGAACTCTGTCAATAGCGTCGCGGCCTCCATTGATCAAACCCTCGTTGAGGTGTTCGCTGCCGTCTGCTGGAGAGAGCCCAGGGACATGAGGGACGGGCAAAGGCCACTTTGGGCAGCCACCTGGCCTGGGAGTGACTGTTTGCCCAGATGAGCTGGAGCGTCACAGCTCTGCACGGAGAGGGACAGAGGTGCTGTGGGCGTCTCCGTGTGCAGTAGACCCAGGTGGTGGCAGCTTGGTGTGACTGTCCCCGGTCTGTGTTGGGGACCTCTGGCTGGCCCTCGGCTGAAGGCGATGCCTTTCCCTCTTGGGGCTGCCCATCCTGAGCCGCTTGCGATGGCTCCTTGTGGCTTTTCCAGTCTGATTTACAAAACTTTGATTGACAGGTTCTTTGTTTGCTTTGGGGATTTTTTACTCAACACCTCTCTCTCCATCCATTCCACTCCAGCTGTGCTGAGCTTCTGCTCCTGCCTGGACGGGCTTGGCGAGGCTTTGGCGCACGCGGTAGCCCGGGCTGAGGACATTTCATTTTTATTCCCTGACCCTCGTCAACAAAGGATGACGGGATCACCTGTGACTATAAATATCAGAAAGCCATACTCCAATGACTTGAACAGGGAGGGTTTTATTTGACTTGAACGAATGATAAGCTCCGTCCAGGGACCTCAGCTTTTTCATCTTCCTGTTCTTCCACGCGGTTTCCATCCTCATGGCTGCAAAAGGGCTGCTTGGCCTCCATAGATCACGTCAGCAGGCACGGAAGCTGAGGAAAGACAAAGGGCCAAAGGACAAAAGCCACACCCTGCCTACCTGTCCTTGGTCAGCCGGCCTGCTCTAGCTTCAAGAGACACTAGTGAAGATTTTTAGCTGGATGGGTACATTGTTACCCAAGTGTGGGTTGTAGGGACATACTAGGATTCTATTACCAAAGGAGGAGGAGGAGGAGTAGAATATTGAGGATCCTCCTTTCCCATCCTTCAGCATGCAGTTGAGAGGCCACTCAGCTAAGATGTCCTTCCTGAACCCCCCCAGGCTGAGGTGGGGCATGCGGACACTAGGAGGGCCCAGGGATGGCGTTGGAGGTGCATGAAACTGTGGCTGTTGACCACCCTGGATCCCAAGCTCCGGGAGGAGGAGGACTTGGTCGGCTAGCTCATAGCTGAATCCCTGGTGCCCAGCAGTTGCAGATATGTATCAGGTACGCACATGCTTCTGGAGTAAATGAAAACAGTTACTATTTTGTCCCTTTGAAGTCCACACATGGAAGTTAGAGGAAACATCTAGCCTGAAGCCACTCACTCTATTCAATAATTCCTTCACTCAGTGTTTATTGAGCAGCTACTAAGTGTCGGATCCCGTTCCAGACACCTGGTGCCGTGGTGTGAGTGTGTTTTTCCAAAGCTCATTTTGGAAACTTAATCTGCAGATTCCTATGTTAACAGTATTTGGAGGCAGGACATTTGGGAGACATTTGGATCAGATGGTGTCACAAGGGTGGGCCCTCACGATGGCATTTGTGGCTTTATGAGAAGAGAGACCCGAGCTAAGGAGCTCGCCCTGTCTCGCCATGGGAGACCCTCGCCATGCTATAAATAGCACTAGAAGCTGAGTGGGTTCTGGAACCGTGCTCCTGGACTGATCCGCTTCCAGAACCATCAGCCAAACGAGCATCTATTCTGCATAAAGTACCTGGTGACAGGCATTTTGTTACAGCAACAGAAAACGGACCAAGAGACCTGGCATACCTCTCTGAACCAAGCAGATGAACTTGTAGCCTTTGGGGACATTGCCCCAATATTGGTTTATAGAAAAATTCAAACATACCTCAGAGATAAAGTGCTTTTGTAGGGGACGCTGCATAGACCTCGGTTCTACCATTCCTTGGGATACTTTTATCCTAGTCAGGAAAGCCAGACCTCAAACCATTAAAAATGATTGCTCTGGGCAGCAATGTAGAAGGTGGTGCCAATGGTTATGGAATACAGAGCAAATAAAGAGGTTTGGGGCATGCTGTTGGGAGTGGTGGTGGCCAGGCTTGCTGTATTGGGATGGTGACATTTGTGAAAAGGTTTTGAAGGAGATGGGTGAGCAAACCATGTGCGTATTTGAGGCAAAGCACTTCCAGGCGGGAGTGGGGTGGGGTGGGGTGGCCAGTGCAAAGGTCCTGGGGTGGGAATCTCCTGTGTTCAGGGAAAGGCAAGGAAGAAAATGTGGCAGGAGGGGAGGAACGAGCAGAAGGAGAGTCCCCCTCAGTGAGGTTGGCACAGGAGGAGCCGGAGAAGAGACTGGGAACTCGGTTTTGGACGTTGGAGCAAGTCTGAAGCAGAGGTGGGATCTGGGTGCCAGACTTCCCAATGCTTTTGTTTCAGCCAGTGTTCTCCAGGGACAGACGCCGACGTGACTCACGCAGTCACAGAGTCCGAGACATTCCGTGGTCTGACATCTGCAAACTGGAGGAGCAGGGAAGCTGGCCCAAGTACAGGAGCTCTGATGTTCAAGGGTAGGAGCTTTGGATGGTCCAGCTGAAGCCCAAGGCACAGGTGCCCTTCCTCCACCTTCTTTCTGGGGGCTTTCAACAGGCTGGATCTCACTCCTTCCCACTGGTGAGCGATCTCTCTCTCTCTCTCTCCTCTCTCTCTCTCTCTAGTTGTAGGTGAACACAATGCCTTTATTTTATCTATTTTTATGTGGTGCTGAGGATCGAACCAGTGCCTCTTTTGTCTTAGGGGAGTGTTCTGCCTCTGAGCCCCAGCCCCAGCCCTGGTAGGGGTGATTTCTGCTCCCTCTACTGATTCAAATGCTTGTCTTTTCTAGAAACACTCAGAAATGACATCTTACCAGCTATCTGGGCACCCCCTAGCCTAGTCAAGTTGACACCATGAACCCATTTTCACACCTTTCTCTCCCAATCTTTCAAAGACCTGGTGACCAGGTGCCTGTGACCGGAGGGTCTGGGACTATCAACCTGAAGGACTTCAGCAGAAACTTCAGTTTGACCGACAGATGGTCTGCGGATCCCTGGGGTTGAAATTGAGTGATTTCCTACGTGACACTGTCACGACAGCAGAGGCCTGGGACGAGGGGCCAGAGCCAGCTTTGAAGTCGGGCAGACCTTGGCTGGAATCCTGGCTTTGCCACTTCCTGGCTCGGCCACCTCCGGGAGTGGGTCAGCCTGCGTGAGCCCCACTTTCCTAATCTGCACGCGGGAGACAGTGACAGTACCGCTCCCTTGGGGAGGGTGGGTACTGCTTGTGTGGGCGATCAGGGAGGTGCTGCTCCCAAGGTGGAAACACCCACGGTGGTCAAGGAGAGGGTCCCCGCCAGTCCAGACCCACCTTCCAGCCTCAGATTGCCACAGGACCATCCAGGGTCCTCATCAGGCGCGTCCTCCTGGCTGGAGATGCCTGGACGTCTGTTCTTCGAGGACCTGACTCAAGTATCTCCTTCTTGAAGGCGTCTTTAGTTACTGGTCCAGCCTGGGGTGCTCTGTCTTGTCCAGGTCCCTGGGACTCACAGATCCGGGTGCGTAAAACACTGGGCAAGGGTGGGACCCAGGGATGCTCTTGGAAGTGGGCAGGGCTCGCCACTAGATGGCGCTATTGAGCCGTTGCTGCCAGTGGCTTTTCTGTCTCTTTCTTGATGAGAAAAGTGGGCTTTCCAAACCGTCCCAGGAGGGATAGAATGGTGACTTGTGCCCCATAGCTAAACCTCTAAATCACCTGTCAAGTCCTGCCACACCACATCCAGGGACCTTGGAAGGAGCTGGCCACACCTGCCGACATTCCCCATCCAGGCACTAACTTAGCACTTACTATAGACGCTGGGTGCAGACGCTGCCTCTGTCTGTCTTGGATTGTGGTTGAGATATTGACTTAGAGTATGAAGCTCTCGGGAGCGGGTGACCCTCCTGCAGCTCTGGAGGGTCTGGTCTAACGATGATGCTCTGCTCTCTGGGACATGGAATGCAAACAGCTCCCCAGGAAGCCCCCAAACCCAGCGTTGAATGAGCGCCGCTCCATTTCCACACCAAGAGGGAGGAAGCTTCCCCAGCCAAGAGTCTGTTCTCTCCCTTTCTTCCTGGAAAAGCTATCGGTGGTGGCCGGGGATGTCGTTTGTCTTATTACCTCTTTCCAGGCAGGGTCTGACTCCTCACCTTCTGTCCCTGGGTCCCCCGGGGATGGAGAGAGCAGTGTTGGGAGGCCCAGCTCTCATGCCAGGTTTGTGCCCAGATGACAATTACAGCTTGAGTCAGAAAACCAGGTGACCATGTGCCCCTGGGTCTCAACCCTGTGGTCCCTCCCCGAGACCCCTGCAGAGGGGGCTTGAGCAGACTTTTGCAGGCAAACCAGGAAGTCAAGATGCTTTTTGTAAAAACCCCATAACCCCCAGACATGGTTGACTTAAAATAACAAAGTTTCATAATTGATGATGTGCTAAGTTGGTTATGCATCACGTTAGATTCTTATACAGAAAAAATAGAAGACGGTGCCAAGATTTAAAGAAAAATCCCTGGCAAACCAATTTCTTTTAACACTACAACATACTTAAAATTTATTATTTATAACATTTAATTCATTCTTCCATTCATCCATTCATACCTATCTTTCTGACCAAGGTGCTTTTAAAATTCCATGTTGCTATTTATTCTTCAAGTAAGTATCATACATGGGTCAAAATTTGAAAGATACAAAAAGATGGTAAAATGTATTTTCCATTTCCATACTCATTCAGCTACTCTGTTTCTCCCCAGGAGTGGCATATACCATTAATATCTCCCTATGATCCCTTTCAGAAATATTATATACTTAAAAATGCTTATCTATCCTTCTGTCCATCCATCCCCCACCCACCCATCCATCCATCCATCCATCCACCTACCCATCCACTCATCTATCTTCCACCCACCCATCCATTTATATGTCCATCCATATAAATGTCCTCCCATCTATCCATCTATCCACCCACCTACCCATCCACACATCCATCCATCCATCCATCTACCCACTCATTCATTCATTCATCCATCCACTCGCCCTTCTACCCACCCATCCATCCACCTATCCACTCATTCATCCATTCATCCATCCATCCACCCCACTACCCACCCATCCATCCACCTACCCACTCATTCGTCCACTCATCCATCCACCTACCCACTCATTTGTCCACTCATCCATCCACCCACCCACTCATTCATCCATTCATCCAACCGCCTACCCATCCATCCATCCATGCATCTACACATCCATCCGTTTCCCTACATATTTTTTTCAGAATGGAGAAAGGCATCCAGGCTCTGGTTTTAGAAGCTAGACCAGCTCTGTTTCACTGAACCACTGAAAAAGAGATTTGGAAAAACTCTCCTTGCTGGTCCACCAGCTGCTCCAAGGCTAGAGGTGTGGGACGTCAGGGATCTGTCAGAGAAGTCTAGACATCTTAAAAGCAGGTGTGGATATTCAGCTCGCATTCTTGCCCCGACCTATGGGCTTGTGTTTGGCTTCAAGGGAGACAGAGCTTTAATAAATGAGCAAAGAGGCGTTTGCAGGACTGTGAGGTGCCCTAGAGAAGGTGGCCGAGTTGGGCCTGCTGGAATCCACTCCCCACCCCTGCCTCCACTAGAGGCTGTATGGTGAGGCTGTTCAGCTATTGGAGCCTTGATTTTCCTGTGTGAGAAATGGGACTGACACTCTTCCTTTGTAGTTAAAAGATGGGGTGGCGGTCAGGGAGGGCAAGAGCTCAGATCATGATAGCTCCCCTTAGCATTGGTTGTCTCCCGTCCTCCCCACCCCTTTTTTCCAAGTAAGTGAGACCTTCAGGGTGACAATTTGAGATGGAGTATGACATAGAGTAAGAGGGCTGGGGACGAAAGATGCATCATGCAGAGCAGGGACTAGGAGTGGGAAAGGGAGGGTGGCAGGGAACATCTTCCAACTGGAACCAGGGTGGGCGCAGAGCTCAAGGGCAGGAGAGACGGTTGCTCTGATGTCCCTGTGGCCGGGCCCCTGGGTCCCTGCAGCGTCTCCACAGCATCTTTGGAGAAGTCTTTCCACCCACCGCCTTTGGGTGGATCCGGGTCTTCACCTGGGTCCAGGTCTTCCTGTGTGGGGCCCCGAGCTAAAATGCTCCCTTCAAGCTCCGGGGCACAGGGCCGTCTCCTGGGAGGCCCCCAGGAGGACCTAAATCTTGGGATTTGGCGCCTTGGCTTGCATGGCGCCCTCTCCTGGAAGCAGGTTTCTTTTCTTCCTCCAACAACTGAACTTCCATTCTTCTTTAGAGATGTGGCTTCAGCCCTGCTTAAGTTCTCCAAGACTCCTAGAGAGGAAGGACCTGGTCCCCCCTCGTGGAGACTGGTGCCTGGCCAGGTGGGCGCTCCTGTACAGGGGCTGGCCCCCCTCGGGGGAGCAGGGAGCAGGCTGAGGGCGGGGCTGGGGGATCCGATTGGGGAGTAGCAGCCGAGCCAGTGACATGGTGTGGCTGCTGCCGTCCTGTTGGGATGCTGGTGGGCATGGTGAGGGGAACTGAGAAACCCCCTTCTCTGTTCCCAGATCATAGAGAAGGTCTGTCGCGGTTAGATTTAGTTTTAGATTCACATTCTGTTGTTGTTTCTTCTTGTTGTACCCAGAGAACTTAAAATCAGCATAATACCATAGTGACGCAGCCACATCCATGTTGGTACCAGCTCAGTTCACAATAGCTAGACTGTGGAACCAACCTAGGTGTCCCTCAACAGATGAATGGGTAAAGAAAATGTGGGGGTCTACATACTCAATGGAATATTACTCAGCTTTAAAGAAGAGTGAAATTATGGTGTTTGCCAGTAAAGGGTTGGAGTTGGAGAATAGCATGCCAAGAAAAATAATCCAACCCCACAAAACCAAAGGCTGAATGTTCTCTCTAATATGTGGATGCTAATTCACAATAAGGTGGGGGGCACTAGGGAAGAATATGTTACCTTAGATTAGGTAGAGGGAAGTGATCGGAGGAGGGAAGGGGATTTGGGGATAGGAAAGACAGTAGAATGAAACAGAAATTATTACTGTGTATATGTGACTGCAGGACCAATACGATTCTGCAACCTGTACACTCAGAAAAATGAGAAATTACATCCCATCATGTATGGCATATCAACGTGCATAAACATATCCTACTGTCATGTATAACTAATTAAAACAAAAAAATTTTAAAAAGGGACTCGTAGAGATGGCAATGTACCCCATCTCAGCCTCTGTGCTCCCTCCCTCTTTCTCTCCTCTCCATTTTCCCCTCCTCTCTTCCTTCTTCTCTATTGGTCTACTTTCCATTCATTTCTGTTTTTTTTTTTTTTAAACGGGTGCTTTAGAGAGATACATAAAGGTGGAATTCCCTGTGGCGTATTCGCACTTGTGCGAAGCATGATTTTGTTAATTCTGGCTTATTTCACTTAGCGTGATGGTCTCCAGCTCCATCCATTCATCAGCCAGCACCATGATTCCATTCTTTATGGCTGAGTGCGACTCCCTTGTGAACCTAGACCACATTTTCTTAATCCATTTACCTCTCGATGCATTACCTGGGCGGGTTCTCTATCTGGGCTGTTGTAAGTTGCTTGGCTATAAAAATCGAAGCGACTGTATCACGGCAGTGTGCTGATTTTAGTTTTTTGGGGGTCAATACTGAGGAGTGGGATTAACTGGGTTATATGGTGGTTCCATTCCTCGTTGTCTTGAGGAACCTAGTGGAGTTATTATTTTTTCAACAGTAAATATAAACTAAAAATTTCGAATTGATTTCCGACTTGTAGAAGGCTTGCCGTGATAGTTCAGGGAGCTCCTATAACCCCCAGTTCCATTCCCTCCAATGTTATCATCTCACATTACCTCGGTGCCTCTGTCAAAGCTAAAGATACCGATCGATGCTGGAACCTATTAACCGAATTCCAGATTTTACTTGGATCCCACGAGTTTTCCTACGAATGTCCTTTTCGGTCTGGAATCCAATTCACAGTCCTGCGGTCCCTCTGGGTCTGGGGCAATTTCTCAGTCTTTGTGTTTCACCTTGATAACTTTGAGGAATTGGGGTCCGGCATCTGGTAGACAGCGACTTGGTGATTATAACCTAGGCCTGGTCACCCCTCCTTGAGGTTATCAACAAGATCCTCTCCTGAAATCTGCCAACGAGACACAAGTTTCATATGAGTCCGTCATCTTTGATGTCCCGGGAGAGAGAGACCCATCCTGGAGACAGAGACAGGGTCTCCAGGCGCTGAGGGCTCTCTCTGGTGGTGGTTTTGCCTGTCGGCTAAACACAAAATTAGATGGGGCTTTGGCCAAGGCCGAGCCAGCAGGATCTGGGCAGAAATAAATTCCAGATTTACTCCCTTGCCCCGGGAATGCCTGGTTCCAAGTCCCAGCCTGTGTGCAGCCTGCTTCACTGAATGATGAGGCACAGGGTGCTTTTGAAGGCAGCTGACCTTTGGAGCAAATTATCCAAGGAAATCTGATTAGCTAGTTCACTGGGTTCCTGCAGAACGGATCTTCATGTGTTTCCACAGCAGAAATGTCAGTGTAATTGGAGTTCCTGGAGCTCAAAAGCCTTCTTTCTCGTTGTTTCTATGCTTTGGAAGAAAAACAAAACCAAACCAAAACCCCAACCCCAACAAAATCCAAGTCTCCAAAGAATTACTCTTTGACTTATATCCTCTGCCTGTGCGCACGACGGCCCAGAAGCCGTCTCCGTGTTTACAACTTTATTAATCGGGGGAATGGCCTGATCATCTTTAAACAAACAAGCCAAAAAAAAAAAAATCCATCCCAAACAGATGATGTGAGCTTAATAGAGATGGCCCAGCCAAAGACCTTAAATAAATAACGGACTTTAATTTGAGGGAAAGGGCGTGGGGTGGTAATTATTTGGAGTCTGTGTGCTGTGCGATGTAACCAAAGTCGAAGCTCGCTAATTTCATTATTTTAATGGGAGTCTGCATCCCATCCATTAGGCCAACACGTGACTGGCCATTAGTGAGAGTTCATTTCTGAAGCTATGGTGGATGGAGGGTGATTGGAGATGAGCGAGGGCCAGGCCTGGTGGGAGTTGACAGTGCTCAGTTGGGGACCTCAGGGGTGGGATCTGTGGGACTCAGCTGGGACAATTACCAATTGAGATAAAGCAGTAAACCGTAGACCCTAAACCCTGTCTGTGAGGCCAAGATGCGACTCTGGTTTGGATCTGAAATACCTGCAGAAGTGCAATTTTGGAGGTGTCCAAGTGGGGGCGCTGTTGGAAGTTGGTGGAAACTAGGACACTGGACCTAATTCTAGGGGGAAGTAGGTCATGGGGCCTGATGTGTCCTTGAAAGGGATATTGGGACCCCCAGCCCCCTCCTTGCTCCCTGGCTCATGAGGTGAGCAGCTCTGTCTCAACACAGGCCCAGAACAGAGCCAAGAGACCATGGAATTGAACCTCCAAATCCATGGACCAAAATAAACCTTTCTCCTCCTTGCTGATTTTCTCAAGTATTTTGTCACAGCCATAGAAAGCTGACCAACATCATAGAGACCTAGGCTCGATTTCTGATTTTGCTACATACTAGCTTACGTCTCCACTCTGAGCTCAGTCTCCTCATCTGTGAAATAAAGATCATAATTGTTCCTGCCTCGCAGCAGCATTGCTGGAGAGGATTCAACAAAGTTGGTCCTCATGGTGCTCAGTGTAGGTCTTGGCAAACAGTCAGCGCTTCATAAATGACAGTTCTGATGATGGGCAGTGCCATGACCAGATCACTGTTTTGGGCCTTGGAGATTTTGCTGTTGAAGAAACTCAGCCTGGAGGGGGGGGGGATAAGTGGTCCAAATTTGCCCCATTCTCAAATTCTCGATTCCTGGTGAGTGATGATGGCCGGCCGCCATGACTCCTGACTCCAGCGTTGTATTATTGCCTGTCCTGTGTTGGTGGGAGTAGCCAGCGTTTATTGAGTGTTTACTATGTGACAGTCTTGCTGCTTCCCAGGAAACATTCCTCTTGCTCCTCGCTCACAGCTCTGTGAGATATTCTTTGGGCCCTCACTTTACAGATGAGGAAACCGAGGCGGAAGGGTTGATACCTCATTGGGGCAGCAGAGCTGGTACTGGACCCGTGGGTGGAGCAGTGGCCCCCAGGGACGTCGTCTCCCTTCTCCTCTCGGTGGGACCCGGGTCAGCCTCCTCCTCGGGGCAGATGCTGCTCTGTACACGTGGGCTCAGGGGTGCTTGTTCTCCCGCTGATCAGCGTTTCCTAAAATGACCCATGCGTATGATATTACGCTGTGTGAGGAGTCTGAGGTCAGATGAAATTTTTTATCCTAATGTGGAGAAAAGATGCACCTCCCAAATCCTGATGGACACGTGATGTGGATCTCGAAAGGCTCAGTCCTGGCACAATCTGAGAGACGGTAGGTGACCGGCAGTGTGTCCTAGGAAGCAGACCAGGAGGGGGCTGAATGTCTGGTGCTCTTCCTGGTGCCTTTCCTTAGCACTGTTACCTGTGTGAAAGAAGGAAATAAACGTAATTGGGCAGAGGAAGAAGGAAACCTGTGATTCAGACCCGATGGCCTAATAAAGACCCCCAAGGCCCACCCGCTGCTGGTGGTCACAGCTCCTAGGATCTTGGAGAACTAAATCAGCCTCTAATGAAAACGAGCATCTGGGGACAGGCCTTTCTGTTCGGGGCACAGGGGTTAGAACGATGCGGGTGTCTCAAGGCATCCGTGTGTTACTGTGACAAAATACCTGACAAAAAATAACTTGGAGGAGGCGGAGTTTATTTGGGCTCATGGGTTCAGTCTGTGGTTGGCCACTGTTTTGCTCTGGGCCTGAGGTGGGGCAGAACATCATGGCGGAAGGGGGCCAGGAGTCTACACAGCTCTCAGTGGATTAATCCACTGAGGAGGTCGGAGCTTCATGATTCAGTCATTGCCTAAGAGCCCCACCCCTGAACCTTGTTGCATTGGGGGACATACTTTTAACACCTGAGCCTTGGGGACATTGCACATCCAAGTGGTAACATCAGGAGAAAGGAACTGTCCCACACTGGATCCAAAGAGATCCTATTGCCCTCATTGTCATGGAAACGAGGCAGAATCCCAGCCAACCTGGACATCAGTGAAGCCATGTGTATGTGATTGGGTGAGAGAGAAAGGGACTCCTTTTCTGGTGGGGGGATTTGGATTGAAGAAGGGGGGGTCTCTGATTCAGAGGGAAGCGAGCTCTTTCTTTTCTGCCTTGTGGGCTTTTGGCCTGTGACGATCCTGGGCATTTATTCATAAAGATGGAAGAATCTGAGATGAACTTGGATACGTTGGCAAGTTCTGACGACTCTCGCTCTTCCTCCATGTATTTACCAGCTAGGGGAAGCAGAGTCCCAACTCTAATTCTATTTACAAAGGGCTCTAATCTGGCGCAAAGTCTGAAGGCACCGTTGTTGAACAAGTTCCTCAATCAGCCAGCAAGAACCCAACAGAGCCAAGTCATTATGCAGATGATGCCCATTCAGAGCTGTCCCCGCCTGGACACCTCCTTCCTGGGACAAGTCTGCAGGCCCTCACCCCCGCTGTGCTCCCTGCCAAGTCTCTTCTCATGTTAGGAATGATTAATAGGGCACTCAGATTTGTCAAGTTTTTCCATCTAAAACCATATAATTAGAGATTATTTTATAAACTAGGAAAGGAAACCAGCCATGAACCAGGCTCTCCCTCACCCACAGCCCCTTGCATACAATTCCTGGAGAGGCTTGGGGTGTGGGTAGTATTGCAGAGTTGGAGTTCTAGTGACCAGTAACGAGGGCATTTTCCACCTGTGCAAATTACAATTTATTTTATTTTATTTTGGGGGGGTATCGGGGATTGAACTCGGCGACACTCGACCACTGAGCCACATCCCCAGCCCTATTTCATTTAAAATACACAAAAGCACTCTCCAAAATTAACAGCAAAAAAAAAAAAAAAAAAAAAAAAAAAAAAGCATCTTGTCACACAAAGGACAAAAGACCTGAACAGACACTGAGCTAAAGGGGGAAGGGAATATGGGTGATGAGTAATTGTAACAAACAAGAAGAGAAAATCATCAGATATTGAAGAAAACAAAATCAACGTAGCTGTGTATTTTCCTTATATTTTTTGTTCCTTTTAGTTATCTATGACAGTTGCATGTATTTTGACATATCATAAATACGTGAGGATAAGTTCCCTTTCTTGGGGTTGTCCATGACGTGGAGTTACCCTGGTCGCGTTTTTATCCATGAACACAGGAAAGTTCTGTCCGATTAAGTCCACTGTCTTTCCTATTCTCATCCCTCTCAGTTCTCCCCATTTCCCTGTCCAATCTAATGAACCTCCACTTCCTCCCCGTCCCCTCCCTATTGTGAGTCAGCATCCACACATCAGACAGAACATTCGACCTTTGGTTTTTTTTGGAATTGGCTTATTTCACTTAACATGATTGCCTTCAGTTCCATCCATTTACTGGCAAATGCCATAATTTCATTCTTCTTTATGACTGAGTAATAGTCCATTGTGTACGTATGCCACAGTTTCTTTGTACATTCATCTGTTGAAGGACACCTGGGTTGGTTCCATTCATTGTATACTTTTCTATTGAAGGGACAAAACTGAAACCAGGGTCGCTGGTTCTCACATTAGGTTGTGAAGTGTCATATATATTCTGCTAAATGAAGTTTATTTTTGGAACTGTTATAGAAATGATTTGGTGGTTTTTAAAAAAATATTTGTTTTTAGTAGTTGATGGACATTTATTTATTTGTGTATATATATATATTATATATATATATATATATTATATATATATATATATATATATAATATATATATATCACATTTGCTTTATCCATTTATCTGTTGAAGGGCACATATGTTGGTTCCATAGCTTAGCTATTGTGAATTGTGCTGTTATAAACATTGAGGTGGCTGTGTCCCTGTCATATGCTGATTTTAAGTCCTTTGGGTATAGACTGAGAACTGGGATAGCTGGGTCAAATGGTGGTTCCATTCCAAGTTTTCTGAGGAATCTCCATACTGCTTTCCAGAGTGGCTGCACCAATATGCAGTCCCACCAGCAAGGTATGAGTGTGCCTTTTCCCCACATTCTTGCCAACACTTATTGTTGCCTGTATTCTTGATGACTGCCATTCTGACTGTGGTGAGGTGAAATCTTAGTTTTGATTTGCATTTCTCTAATTGCCAGAGATGTTGAACACTTTTTCATATATTTGTTGATCGATTGTATTTCTTCTGTGAAGTGTCTGCTCAGTTCCTTTGCCCATTTATTGATTGGGTTATTTGTTTTTTGTGTTAAGATTTTTGAGTTCATTATAGATCCTAGAGATACTTCTTTACTGAAGGTGCATGTGGTAAAGATTTTCTCCCAACCTGTAGGCTCTCTCCTCACATTATTTATTGTTTCCTTTGTTGAGAAGCTTTTTAATTTGAGTCCATCCTGTCTATTGATTCTTGATTTTACTTCTTGCACTTTAGGAGTCCTGTTAAGGAAGTCAGATCCTAAGCCAACCTGGTGAAGATTTGGGCCTATTTTTTCTTCTATTAGGTGCAGGGTCTCTGTTCTAGTGCCTAACTCTTTGATCCACTTTGAGTTGATTTTTGTGCATGGTGAGAGATAGAGGTTTAATTTCATTTTGTTGCATATGAATTTCCAGTTTTCCCAGCACCATTTGTTGAATGGGCTGTCTTTTCTCCAGTGAATGTTTTTGGCACCCTTGTCTAGTCTGACATGACCGTATTTATGTGGGTTTATCTCTGTGTCCTCTATTCTGTACCATTGGTCTACCAGTCTATTTTGGTGCTAATACCATGCTGTTTTTGTTACTATTGTTCAGTAGTATACTTTAAGGTCCGGTATAGTGATGCCACCTGCTAAGGATTGCTTGAGCTATTCTGGGTCTCTTATTTTTCCAGATGAATTTCATGATTGCTTTTTCTATTTCTATGAGGAATGCCATTGGGATTTTGACCAGAATCACATTAAATCTGTATGGTGCTTTGGTAGTATGGTCATTTTGATAGTATTAATTCTGCCTATCCAAGTGCAAGATAGATCTTTCCATCTTCTAAGGTCTTCTTTGATTTCTGTCTTTGGGATTCTGTAGTTTTCATTGCATAGATCTTTCATCTCTTTTGTTAACTCGATTCCCAAATATTTTATTTTATTTTTTTGAGGCTATTATAAACAGGGTAGTTTTCCTCATTTCCCTTTCAGAGGATTTGTCGCTGATATACAGAAAAGCCTTTGATTTATGGGTGTTGGTTTTATATCCTGCTATTTTGTTGAATTCATTTACTAGTTCTAGAAGTTTTCTGGTGGAACTTTTTGGGTCTTCTAGGTATAGAATCGTATCATCAGCAAATAGTTCTAATTAAAGTTCTTCTTTCCTATATGTATCCCTTTAATTTCTTTCTTCTGTCTAATTGCTCTGGCCAGTGTTTCAAGAATTATGTTGAATAGAAGTGGAGAAAGAGGGCATCCCTGTCTTGTTCCAGGTTTTAGAGGGAATGACTTCAGTTTTTCTCCATTTAGAATGATGTTGGCCTGAGGCTTAGCATAGATAGCTTTTACAATGTTCAGATATGTTCTTGTTATCCCTAGTTTTTCTAGTGTTTTGAACATGAAGGGGTGCTGTATTTTGTCAAATGCTTTTTCTGCATCTATTGAGATGATCATATGATTCTTATGTTTGATTCTATTGTTGTGATGAATTACATTTATTGATTTCCATGTGTTGAACCAACCTTGCATCCCTGGGATGAATCCCACTTGATCATGGTGTACTATCCTTTTGATATGTTTTTATATTTGATTTGCCAGAATTTTATTGATAATCTTTGCATCTATGATCATTAGAGATATTGGTCTGAAGCTTTCTTTTTTCGATGTGTTTTGGAATCAGAGTGATATTGGCCTCATAGAATGAGTTTGGAAACGCTGCCTCTTTTTCTATTTTCTGAAATAAATTGAAGAGTATTGGTATTAGTTCCTCTTTAAAGGTCTTGTAGAACGTGGCTGTGTATCCATCTGGTCCTGGGCTTTTCTTGGTTGGCAGGCTTCTGATGGTGTCTTCTATTTCATCATTTGATACTGGTCTGTTTAAATTGTGTATATCATCCTGATTAAATTTGGGCAAATCATATGACTTAAGAAATTTGTGTATGCTTTCAATATCTTCTATTTTATTGGAGTACAAGTTTTCAAAATAATTTCTAACTATCCTCTGTATTTATGCAGTGTCTGTTGTGATATTACCTTTTTCATCATGAATGCTGGTAATTTGACTTCTCTCTCTCCTTTTCTTGTAGCTAAGGGTCTGTCAATTTTATTTATTTTTTCAAAGAACCAACTTTTCATTTTGTCAATTTTTTCAATTGTTTCTATTTCATTGATTTCAGCTCTGGTTTTAATTATTTCCTGCCTTCTACTGCTTTTAGGGTTGAATTGTTCTTTTTCTAGAGCTTTGAGATGCAATGTTAAAAGTCATTTATTTGTTGACTTTTTCTTCTTTTAAGGAATAAACTCAATGAAATGAATTTTCCTCTTAGTACTGCTTTCATAGTGTCCCAGAGACTTTGATATGTTGTGTCTATGTTCTCATTTACCTCTAAGAATGTTTTAATCTCCTCCTTGATGTCTTCTGCAACAAATTATTCATTCAGTAACATATTGTGTAGTCTCTAGGTGTTGGAGTAATTTTTATTTCATCATTGATTTCTAATTTCATTCCATTAGGATTTGATCAAATGCAGGGTAGTATCTCTACTTTTTTGTATTTGCTAAGAGTTGATTTTTGGCATATTATATGGTCTATTTTAGAGAAGGATCCATGTGCTGCTGAGAAGAAAATATATCTACTTGATGCAGGATGAAATATTCTATATATGTCAGTTAAGTCAAAGTTATTAATTGTGTTATTGAGCTCTGTAGTTTCTTTATTCAACTTTTGTTTGGAAGATCCATCCAGTGGTGAGAGAGGTGTGTTAAAGTCACCCAAGATCACAACTTGAGAGGAGTTTGTTTGATGAACATAGCTGCACCATTGTTCGGGGCATATATATTTATAATTGTTATGTCTTGTTGGTGTATGGTTCCCTTGAGTAATATATAATGTCCATCTTTGTCCCTTTTGATTAACTTTGGCTTAAAGTCTACTTTATTTGACATGAGGATGGAAACCCCTGCTTTCTTCCGCAGTCCATGTTAGGGGTATGATTTTCCCCAACCCTTCACCTTCAGTCTGTGGATGTCTTTTCCTATCAGATGAGTCTCCTATAGGCAGCATATTGTTGGGTGTTTTTTTTTTTTTTATCCAATTTGCTAGTCTATGTCTTTTGATTGGTGAGTTTAGGCCATTAACATTCAGGGTTGCTATTGACATGGTTTGTATTTCCAGCCATATTTGTTTATTTTTGTTAATAAATTTGACTTGATTTTCTTCTTTGATTAGTTTTTCCTTTAGGGTACTACCTCCCTCTGCTGATTTTCAATTTTGTTTTCTCTTCATGGAATATTTTGCCAAACAATATTTTGTTTTATAGTGCCAGTTTTCTAGATGTAAATTCTTTTAACTTTTGTTTATCAGGGAAGGTTTTTTATTTAATCATCACATCTAAAGCTTAATTTTGCTGGATACAAGATTCTTGGTTGGCATCCATTTTCTATCAGAGCTTGATATATGTTGTTCCAGGATCTGCTAGCTTTCAGGGTCTGTGTTGAAAAATCTGCCATTATCCTAATTGGTTTTCTCCTATATGTAATCTGGTTCCTTTCTCTTTTGGCTTTTAGATTTCTCTCCTCATTCTGTATGTTGGGCATTTTTATTATAATGTGGTTTAGTGTGGATCTGTTGTGATTTTGTACATTTGGGGTCCTGTAAGCTTCTTGAATTTGGTTTTCCAATTCATTCTTCATGTTTGGAAAGTTTTTTGATATTATTTCATTGAATAGATTGTTCATTCCTTTGGTTTGGAGCTCTATGCCTTCCTCTATCTGAATAGCTCTTAAATTTGGTCTTTTTATGCTATCCCATATTTCTGCTCATGGTTTCTTACCATTTTCACTGTGTGGTCTACATTCTTTTCAAGATGATAAGTTTTGTCTTCATTGTCTGATGTCCTGTCTTCCAAGCGGTCTACTCTGTTGGTGATGCTTTCATTTGAGCTTTTAATTTGGTGTATTGTTTCTTTCACTTCAAGGATTTCTATTTTTTTTGAACCTCTATCTCCCCGTTGAGGTGATCTTTTTTTTTTCTGTATTTGTTTATGTAGCTCCTTGCTGAAATGATCTTTCACTGCCTGTATTTGCTCTCTTAGATCTTCCTTCGGTTCACAGAATATTTTCATCATGTATATCCTGAACTCCTTCTCTGTAATTTCTTCTGCTGTGGTTGCCAAGGATTCTAATAATGTGCTATCTCCTTTGTTGGGGGCACTTTCTTCCTTTGTCTTTTCATGATGCTCCTGTGTCTTCAATCCTAGCTCTGTGGGTCTGGGGTGTTCTTGTTTTTACCCTATAGATTTGTAGCACTGCTGTAGGGTTCCAAAACCTCTCCTTTGTGGAGAAGGACAATGTTTACAGATCCCAATATCAACAATATACCACCTATGAACAATTTGTTGTCATTAAGACGTTTACAGTTTGGTCTCAATGTACAGAAATGTTGGATTTGATTATTATCTATAATATAATCAGCAGTTTTGTAAAGTGGTAACAGTTTCTGATAGTAGACCTTGAACTCGGGGTGAGGTGTAGGATGATATGCTGAGGAGGTAGGATGTGAGGATATAGAGTGAATATATCTGAGGAAATGTGAAAGAGAAATCTAATGAAGAGGGTTAGTAGCAAGAGAATAGACAGAAAGTAATTTAGAGTATGTGGGAAGACATTAGAGTACATAAAACAAACACACATATGCATTTAGAGAAATAAAGGGTGTTAAAATAGTAAAAATTGGAGGGGGAAAGAAAATGAAAGAAGAACAAAGAAAACAAAGGGCATGCACCACACCTCTATATTATATTATTTAGATGACTCAGTCCTCACATCCTATTTTATGTAAAGTTCTTGGTTTCACATATGTTGGGCATGTGAGGGCAGGGGGATAGAAGGGAGAAGAAAAAGATAAAAATATTGGAAGGAAGAGACCAGGACTGTTGCTAGTTTAGAGATCTCTATCTTTCCTGCTTCTCTTCTCATCCCCTAGGTGGGGTCCTCTGTCGTAAGCTGGTGTCTCTACCCTCAGGATGGTTAAGGTAACCAGGGTAGGAAGGCTGGTCCTGATGCAAGGCACCTGGATTCAGGGAGTGGCACCCACCAGTCCCTACAGGGAGACTGCACCTCACGGGTCTCTTGTTGGGACCGCTCGTCTGACTTGAGTACCTGATATGATCTCCCTCTCCTGCCTGGAGACTTCTCAGTTCCTGGTCTCTCTGTTAGGCTCCAAACTTTAGCCCCGTCCCACTCTCCCCCAGCAGTTCCCAACTGAAGGACCACTCGAATCGGGGCTTCAGTGGGCAGGGCCCTGTCCCACTGAGAGCTGTGGAGTGTTGCTCAAGTACTGTGCTGGGGAGAGGGGGAGTTGGAGACCTGGTGCCTGGCCAGCTGGAGATCCCATCTGGGAGCTGCCCCCACCAAATATGGAGAGGAAGGTGACCCAAGATGGAGGCTGGCCACTTCCCGGGTGTTGGGCGGGGTGAGAGGAGCCGCTGTGGCCTTGTGCTAAGGGCAGGGAGCAGCTGAGTGTCCTGCATGGGAGCGGAGTGGCATCTGGGAGCTCTGCAGTGGTGCCAATAGATGCTGCTGCTGAAGCACTGGTGATAGCTGGGGGGGCCAGAACTTGGGGAGTTGGGCCCGGGAGCCGGGGTCCTGCATGGGGCACAGCGCTGGTGATTTCTGCATGAGAGCAGCTGTGTATGGGTCCTCTGTCCCTCTCAGAAATGCAGTATCCCACTAGGTGGGGTCCAGGTGGGAGTGACAGACTGCTGCCTCCCTCTGACCCACCGTCTTCTTCATCTTTGATTCTTTTTCTAAAGTATTTTTTGTGGTTGTCGATAGATATAATACCTTTATTTTATTTATTTATCTTTATATGGTGCTGAGAATTGAACCCAGGGCCTCACAGAGGCTAGGCGAGTGCGCCACCACCGAGCCACCACCGAGCCACCACCGAGCCACCACCGAGCCACCACCGCAGCCCTGACTCTGACCCTCTGGATGGATGCACGCAGCGCAGTAGACAGGGATTTTGATACGTGGTATCAGTGTTCTCCTTTACCTCTAAGAATTTTTACATTTCATCCTTGATTTCTTCTGCTAATCATAGTGTATTATTTAGTCTCCATTTGTTACTTGTATTTTTGTTGATTTCTAATTTCATTCCATTGTGATCTGATAGAATGCAGGGAATTATCTGGTGGGTTTTTTTTTTTTTAAGAGTTTCTTTGTGAAATAAGATATGGTCTATTTTAGAGAAGGAGCCTTGTGCTGCTGAGAAGGAAGTATATTGGCTCGTTGATGGATGAAATATTCTGTATATGTCTGTTAAGTCTAAATTGTTGATTGTATTTTTTAGTTCTATAGTTTCTTTATTTAGTTTTTGTGGGGAAGACCTGGCCAGTAGTGAGAGAGGTGTGTTAAAATCACCCAGTATTATTGTGTTGTGGTCTATTTGACTCTTGAAATTGAGAAGGGTTTGTTCGATGTACATAGATGCTCCATTGTCTGGAGCATCAATATTTATAATGGTCGTGTCCTGTTGATATATACTCCCCTTAAGAAATATGAAATGTCCTTCTTTGTCTCTTCTGGATAACTCTGGTTTGAAGTCTCCTTTATCTGAGATGAAGATGGAGACTCCTGCTTGTTTACACAATCCACATGAGTGGTAATTTTTTCCCCATTCTTTCACCTTCAGCCTGTGGATGTCTTTGCCCATGAGGTGAGTCTCTTGAAGACAGCGTATTGTAGGGTCTTGCTTTTTAATGCAATCTGCCAGTCTGTGTCTTTTGATTGTTGAGTTTAGGCCGTTAACATTCAAGGTTATTGTTGAGATATGATTTGTACTCCCTGTCATCTTGACTTATTTCTGGTTTTTAATTTGACTTAGTTTCTCGTTTGGTTGAATGTTCTTTTAGTGTAGATCCTCTCTTTACTGGTTTTCACTTTTTTCCCCCATTTCATCCTCATGGAATATTTTATTGAGAATGCTCTGTAGTATAGTCTTCCTAATTTTGAATTATTTTAATTTTTGTTTATCATAGAAGGTTTTAATTTCACCTTCAAATCTGAAACTTAGTTTTGTTGGATATAAAATTCTTGGTTGGCATCTGTTTTCTTTCAGAGCTTGAAATATATCATTCCAGGGTTTGGGTTGAGAAATCAGTTGAGATCCGAATAGGTTTCCCCCCTATATGTAATTTGATTTTTTTGCTCTGACAGCCTTTAAGATTTCATCTGTATCCTCTGTTAGTCATTCTCATTATAATGTGTCTTGGTGTGGGTCTGCTGAAATTTTATACATTTGGGGTCCTATAAGCCTCTTGTATTTTATTTTAAATTAGATTCTTTAGGTTTGGGAAATTTTCTGCTATTACATCATTGGAAAGATTGTAGGTCTTCCTAGGTGAACTTTATCATATTGGAGACACTTCCGTTCATTCCTAATTCACTGAGTGTTTTCATCACGAAGCTCTGGTTTTTGTCAAATGCTTTTCTTCATATTTTGAGATGATCAAATGTTTTTTTCCCCTAATTCTGCTTGTGTGATGAGTTACACTTAATTAATCTTCATGTCATACCAACTTTGCATCCTTAGAATAAACTCTACTTGGTCATGATGTATTATTCCTTTCATATATTGCTGGACTTTATTGGCTAAATTTTGTTAAAGAATCTGGTGTCTATGTCTAGGAGAGACTGGCTTATTACCTTTGTTAGGTTTTGTTATCAGGGCTATGCTGGTCTCATAGGTTAAGTCTATGGTGAAGTCTGGGCGTGATACCACCTCCATATTCTAAGTTTGTGCAGAGTTGACACTACTTTTTTTCCTTTAAATGCTTTGTAGGGTCCACTAGTGCACAATGTATGCCTGACGTCTTCTTTGTTGGAAGGTTTTATACATGTACTTTCTTTGATAGGTGTTTTTTTCTGTGCTTTCAATGTCTGTGATTGCTGGTTTTAAATGAAACTAAGTCATTGAACTATTGCCACAGTATTGTGCTAATATTTCTGATCTCTTTTAACATCTGTAGGCGCTGTAGTGATGTTCTGTTTTTAGTTTCGATTTTGGTAATTTGTATTTATTTCCTTTTTTCTTGACTCTTATTAAGATTTTGTATTTCCCCCTTTATTTTTTTAGTACTTCCTTTATTTTGCTTAAAGTTTGCCTTACTCTTCTTTTTCTAACTTAAGATGAAAGATTAGATAATCAATTTTATACCTTTCTTCTCCAATGTAAGCCATAGATTTCCCTCAAAACACTGCTTTAGCTTTATCCCATAGATTTTGATATTTTTTTGTTTTCATTATTATTCAGTTCAAAGTGCTTTCTAATTTTCTTTGTGATTTCTTCTTTGACCTATAGGTTATTAGCACAGTGCTATTTTATTTCCCAAACGCTTGGGGTATTTTCTAGGTATTTTATTGTTAATATTTTCTTTCTGTTGCTTTATTCTGTGTGAATTCATTAAACATTTTTTTTTAGTTGTAGATGGACACAATACTTTTGTTTTATTTATTTATTATTGTTATGTGTTAGGAACCCAGTTACCTCCTATATGCGAGGCAAGTGCTCTGCCACTGAACCACAATCCCAGCCCAGCAAGTTCATTTTTATTTAATTTTTTTTATTCTAATTTGTTATATGTGACAGGAAAATGCATTACAATTTTTATTTCACATATACAGCACATTTTTTTCGTATCTCTGGTTGTACACACAGTATATTCACACCAATCATGTCTTCATACATGTACTTGGGGAAATGATGTCCATCTCCTTCCACCATCATTTCTAACTCTGTGCCCCTTCCCATCCCCCCTCTCCTGATATTCATTAAACTTTGTTATATAGCCCAGAATGTGGTCTATTTTGCTGAATGTTCCATACGTACTTACAAAGAATCGGTTATCAACGTTTGGATTAAAATTCTATAACACAGCTAATATTTGTTTGATAAAGTTGTTTGAATACTCTTATCTTTATTGGACTTTTGGTCTGCTGGTTCTGTTACCAAGAGGTCTATCTTCTACAGCTGTGACTGTGGAATTCTTTTTCTTCTTTCTGTTTTGTCAGCTTTTTCTTAATGAGTTTTGGGACTCTATTAGGTGCATATGTACTTACGATTGTTTTGACCTCATGATAAATTGACAGGTTGATCGTTTTCAGTTCACAGATATTATCCCCACCCCCTGTTTGATGTTACACTCATCTAATGAGTTAATCATTTCTCTTGTATTTTTATGAAAATTTTTAATTTGTTTTAGTTAGTTATACATGACAATAGAAAGCATTTATGCACTTTGATATGTCACACATAGATGGGACATAATTTCTCATTTTTCTGAGTACACATGTCACAGAGTCCTATTGGTCCTGCAGTCACATACATACATTCAGTAATAATGTCTGTTTCTTTTTTTTTTTTTAATTTCTAATTATTTGATTTTCTCCTAACTCTTCCTGAGCAACGTATTTCTCTGAAATTTCCCATCTCTTTGTGCGTGTTTTCCACATTTTCTGGGCAAAATTTGGCATATTTACTGTAGCTCTTTTGAAGTATCTCTCTAATATTTCGAACATCTGGGTCCTCTCTGGGGGGGTCTGTTTCTATTGATCATTTTCTCTTAACTATGGGCCACATTTTCTTTTTCTCTTTTAAATAAATTGTTAGTGTGTCTTTAAATGTTTGTTTGTATGCTGGAAAATTTTGTAAAGAGCTGAAGATACTAAAGGGAAAAATATTTTACGGAAAAAAATAATTTCTTTTTTGTAGTACCAGAAATTGAACCCAGGGCCTCACAAATGCTAGATAGAAACCCTGCCACTGAGCTGTGTCCCCAGTCCCCCCCCCACCCCCAGAGCATGCATTGTTAAAGTGGGAGCTGAATCCAACCTGACCTGGAGTTGAGGTCCAGGATAAGATCCGTGGTAAATGGCTTCTCTCCTCTGATGAGATCCTCACTTTCTGGATTTACCTTTGTCTTAAGCTCACCAAGACACCTTTTCTGTGGTGCTGGGGATGGAGCCCAGGGCCTCACCTGGGACAGGCATGCACTCTGCCTCTGAGCCACATTCCCAGTCTCGGTCCACCCCACTGTTAAGACATTTGAAAGAGCTGATGTGGGTTGTTTGGGTTGTGAGGGTGAGTTTCTACTTCTGTATTGAAATGGCCAATTAGTCATAATTTCATAAAGATCTTTATTGGTCAAATATGTTTTTTTAAGTATAATATTTATGGTCATTTCTTTAGCAGGCATTTTGGAAGGTAGATATTGGGTCACACTATCTAAAGGGTTTCATGATTCTTAATCAAAATGTGGTCCTATGACTTTCAATGCATCCAGACCTATTTTCAGTGCCCAAGAATAATGAGTCTGCTTCATAGACTTTGTCACCATTCATTTAATTTTGCTAACTTCTTGGGAAATAAAACCATGGACTACACATGTCTAATTTCCAGCACATGCGGGATCAAAATTGTATGTTGACTCTCTAGTAGGACTGACTTTACATGGAGATCAAGTGAACCCATCCAGTATCAAAATGGCAGGAGCTAATAATAATGATTGCCATTTTTTGAGCATGTGTTATAAAAAATGGTGGTAATGTAGCTCTCACAGTTATCTATCAGGAAAATATTATTTATTTCTTCCTAATAGAGGATTAACTTCTTACGGAAGAGGGAGAAAATGCTCAGAGATGGTAAAACAGGATTAAATCCATGCTGATCTGAGTCCCAAATCTCAATCAGTTTGGATGTAATTTTTGCCATATCTGAACTCAGCCAGTGTCGTTATCTGTGCCTGTCAGTAGTTTCTACAATAATGCTGCATAACAAACATCCCCCCACCCCCAAATCAGACTCAGTCCTTCTCCTTGATCTGAAGTTCAGCTGTGGCATCTCTGCTTAAATATTCCTTAAAATTTCTCTATCATTTTTTCAACGAAAAATGTATTAAATACTTCTTATTTCCCAGGCACTCTTCTGGGGTCTGGGAAAACAGCAGTGAATAAAAAAATACCCCCCTGCTCTTGTGGAGTTTATATTCTCAAGAGGAGAGATAGATAATAAATAGAATTTACAGTATGTAAGACTCTGACATAATCGTTGCCCACCTTATCTGTGGTTTTGCTTTCTATGGTCTCAGTTGCTCAAGGTCATCTATGGTTTTAACATATTAAATAGAGAAATCCAGAAATAAAAATTTTAAATTTTTACCATGCACCATCCTACTGTCTTTCCTGAGACATGAATCATCCCTTGATCTGGAGTATCCACCCTGTATATACTACCTGCCCATCAGTCACTTAGTAGTTATCTTGGTGATCAGATCCACTGTCAAAGCATTAATATTGTGGTGCTTGGATTCAAGCAACCTCATTTTACTTAATATTGACTCTAAAGTCCATGAGTAGGGATGGTGACAATTTGGATATGCCAAAGAGAAACCATGAAGTGTTTCCTTTAAGTGGAAAGGTGAGGTAATTAGGAAAGAAAAAGAAATTATATGCTGAGGTTGCTCAGATGGACGGGAAGAACAAATATATCCACGCAATTATGACGAAGGAATAAGAAATCCCTGGTAGTTTTACCATCACACCTCAAAAGTATGAAAGTTATGGTCACAGTGTGTGATAAATACTTGGTTAAGGTAGAAAGGGTGTTGAATTTATTCGTGTTTGTGCAGAAAAAACAGTATACCTAGGGTTCAGCTCTAATCCCAATTTCGGGTATCCACTGGGGGTCTTGGAACATCTCCCTCCAGAATAGGAGGGTACTCTGGTTTCTAATAAGAGGAATAAAGAGGAAGGCATGGGCTGTCAGGTGGAGGGGGCCGACTTCTCATCACGTGGCCAAACCGCAGCATCTCTGCACCCTTTCAAAATGCAGATCTGTTTAGCTAACTCTTTGTTTCACTGTTTCCTTCTAAACTGTGCCCTTGGGGCAAGGGGTGGTGGTTGGGGGGGGGTGCTCACATTTCATAACCAAAGCTGCCTATCAAAGTATTTTGCTAAAGAAAATATATTTAGTCTGGAGAGAAATAACGTCTCTCTCCCTTAGGGACAGAAGCAGCTGCAATCACCAGTAGTTTTAATGGCTTCCCCCCCGGCTGTCACTCATGATTACGATTTTTTTCTTTGTTTAAAAGTTGAGGGTCAAGGGTGAAGATGCGCAGGGAGCTTAGCAGGAAAAGGAAACATATTGCGGGACACCTGTTATGGGCGCGATGTGGGGTGAGCAGATGGATTCTCAATAATCCCTGCCTTACGTGTTGTTATTCCATTTTCCTAATGCAAAAACTGAGCCGTGCCCAGGCAGAACCTGTCCACACCCTGGTGCACAGCCAGCAGTCAGAGATCAGGATCTGAGTCGTCCTAAGGAGCTGCTTATTCCCTGACCTCTGTGGCTAGACCTGGGGTGCTGGCTGGTGACCCTGGGTCTCTCTCCTGCTTCTCCACCGGTCCCTGTGGGAGCCACTGACAGCCACGACTGCTAATGGCAGGAGGCAGGCAGGTCTTGGGGGAAATGAAAGTGTTCCCAGGGCCCAAGGCAAATGAATGAATTCCACTGATCTTGTTTGGTTCCTTATGGGATCATCCATCATGATTTAACAGCCCGGAGCCCAGAGGAGCTGCAGACAGGCTTCCTGCCCAGAGCCTCAGAAATGGGGTAATCCACGCAGAGAAGCACGATTTGTTTTTCGGTTCCTATTACCTGTATCACGCCCGTTATGCACCATGATGTGGCACATCATCATCTGGTTTCCACTCCCTTCTGCACCGCCCCACATCTGCTCCTGAGAAGCCTTGGTTTTTCTCATCTTTTTATAACTCACTCAGGTGACCAAGTCACCCCGGTCGTACCCAGATACCTGTTGGGGACCCAGCGCGTGCACAACAAACGAGCCACAGAAAAGCTCGGGCTTTGCTCTTGACCTTGGGAAATGGATCCTCTTATTGTCTGGCTCATTTGGTTTATGTTTAGATCTTTTTTAAATGTAGCATTTCACACACACACACACACAATGCATAATTATGATGTATGTCAGTTATAAAGCACATTAGCACCACGAAATCATTGTCTAATTAGTAACGAAAGTTATGAATACTTCTGGATCTCTCTGGGTGTTAAGTATCTCTCCTACCCCCGACCCCAGCCCATTCCTATACAGAAATCTGCTCTCCTGTTTCTGTGGTTTCTCATTTTTTTCCCAATTGTTGGCTTTATCAGAAATGTGTGTGTCTGTGTACACACATTCATATTTATTACTATAAATATGTCTGTATCCTCAAATATATACATTTGGTCTTATTTGCTTTGGAGATTTATGAAAATTGTACCATGCCATCAATAATATTGGGGGACTTGTTTTTCGCTTAGTTTAGTTAGAGTTATTCTTATACTTTTCTCTCCTTTTTTTAGACTTGTGGTTTTATTTTTTTTCTCGCATATTCTGTTTTTGCCCTCTTCTGATTGGGAATTATAAAATGGCATAATTTAAAAGTAAAAATTTAAAAATTAAAAGATTAAGATTCTAAACATATAAACGCCTCCTCCACTATTATCCCTTGAAAGTTTACTGTGAATGTTTAATAAAATCGAAAGTCTGTACATGTCTTAACTTCCTCTTTCCAAGAATATAGGACTGAGTGCCAATAGCTTCCTCTAGGATTAAAAGTCAATGTCATTGCTGGTGGGACTGCAAATTGGTGCAACCACTCAGGAAAGCAATATGGAGATTCCTAAGGAAACTTGGAATGGAACCACCATCTGATCCAGTTATCCCACTCCTCAGTATATACCCAAAAGATGTAAAATTAGCATACTACAGTGATGCAACCACATTAATGTTTATAGCAGCTCAATTCACAACAGCTAAGCTATGGAACCAACATAGGTGCCCTTCAACAGATAAATGGATAAAGCAAATGTGGTACATATATACAATGGAATATTACTTGGCCATAAAGAAGGATGAAATTATGGCACTTGCTGGTAAATGGATGCTAAATAAGATAAGCCAATCTCAGAAAACCAAAGTTTGAGTGCTCTTTCTGATATGAGGATGCTGATTCTCAATAGGCAGGTGAGGTGGTTGGGGGAATGGAGGTTAGGGAAAGACAGTAGAATGAATCGGACATCACTTTCTTGTGTTCATATATGAATACACAACCCGCATAACTCCACATGTTCAATCACAAGTATGGGAAGTTATACTCCATGTATGTACGATATGTCAAAATACATTCCACTGTCATGTGTAACTAAAAAGAACAAATAAAAAACCTATGAAAACTCAGAGAACAAAAATTATCAAAATAAAAAAAAGTCAACGTTAGTGTGTTGTGGTGATATATAACTATAATCTCAGTGGCTTGGGAGGCTGAGGCAGGAGGATCGCAAATTCAAAGCCAGCCTCAGCAACCTAGCGAGGCCTTAAGCAATTTAAGGAGACCTTGTATCAAAATAAAAAGGGCTGGGGATGTGGCTCTGTGGTTAAGTGTTTCTGGGTTCAATCCCAGGACCAAAAACAAACAACAACAACAACAACTAGTCAACACCTTTACAAGTCAGATTGTTACTTGATACCGACTGTGTTTTGCTCTTGCCTACCATTGATGAGTTTATTTGCTGACTGTTTTTGTATCTGAGACCTTTGGGGCCATTTCCCTCACTCTGTTTCCCTTAGAATTCCTGTGATGATCTATTGGTAGTAAAATCTCTCTTCTTGAGTGGAAACATCATCTCTCACCTTCTTGAAGGACCCTGGTCCGGGGCAGAGTCCAGGAAGGACTTGTTTTCTCTTGGAACTTTGAAGACATTCTCCCAGGGTCTTGGGCTTCCAAGGCTGAGTTGAAAACCTCCACGATGACCTACACGTTGGTCTTTCCTCTGCCTCTGCTGTCTGCTGGTTTCATAGCAAACTATCTACTAACCATCCTCCTTAGATAGACAGTTCCTGACTCAGGCGGGTTCCAATGACGGTGCCTCAGCTATACGGTGGGTAAAAATGATGCACGTTCAGTAGGAACCGTCCCTCAACTTTAAACTCTGATCTCTTCCTGGGCTCCAGCCAGGGGGTACGATACTCGCCCGATGTGGCTGCTGGTGTGTTGAGCTGCAAGTCCCCACAGGGTGTACGAGGACCCTGAAGCCTGCTACGCTGTGATGTTCAGGGGGTTGAGTGTCTTTAGAGGCTCAATGCTGTGGCATTAGGAGGTTCAGTGCATGTTCAGCTTATAACTGAGGTCTGGTCACTCTGCACGTCGAGGAGCATACGTGTTACTCGTGCTTGTATCTGAAGACGTATTTTACTATTTCTGGAAACTTCCAACCATTCACATTTCACCTCCTCTTCAATCTCTTTATCCTCTCTTTCTGGGACTCCAATTAGACATGTATTAGAGTTTCTGTTTCTTATTATCTCCGTGTCTCTTCTTTTTAATAGTCTTAATTTCTTTGTCTATTTTTTAATCCTATTCGGCATGATTTCTTTAGATGGGTCTTCCTGTTTTTAATTCCCTCTTTCTGTTACTGTGAGTCTGAATTGAATTTCAAAATTATTCAATTTCCCCAATTTTTGGTTTGGAGACTTTTTTTTTTCAATTGCATTTTGTCATATTTTAAAATGATTTTTGGTGATTTTTCTCATTTTTTATAATTCTTCCCTTATTTGTTTAAATACTTGAATGACAGATTTTTATGTTCGGTATCTGATTCCGTGGTGCTCTGATTAGAAGTTGGTGGGGAGGTCGTCTGTTTATTATTTCTGCTGATTCTCTCTCATGGTGGTACATTCGTTCCTAGGGAGTTTGGTGGCCTTTGCTCATAGAGGTGCCGTCTCGATCTGTGGAAATCCCGGTGGCATAGATGGGAACTGCTTTCAGGCAGAGAGGGTCTGCATTTGCTTCTGCGAAGGGCTGGGGTGGGGGGACTCTACTAACTTGGTCTCCCTTCCTGAGAACTGGCCTCACACGGGAGTCTCGGGCTCAAGTTCCCAACCTTGCCGCAGTCAACGAGTGGTTGGTATTTTAGTTATGATTCTATTGTTTTTCTAATGGCCGTTCTACCCACGTGACTTCTAACCTGTAACCTTCGTCCGTCTCACTGCTGAGGAGCTGGACAGAGAGAGGCCGTCCACTCACCTGTTCCACCCACCCCAGAGCTGAGCTCAGGTTCTTGATGTGTGCTGATCCCACACAATCCGGGCCTGCTGCTAGGGTACCCACCTCACTTCACAGACAGAGGATTTAAGGTCACTGAGTTGTACTCAGAGGCATTTGTGAAGATCTTCCTAAAAACTACAATCTGGCTAACTTAAACTAGGGAGATTCTTCTGGAGCATCGAGGTGGCCCAATGTGCTTAAAGGTGGAAGACAGAGGCAGAGAAAGAAGTACGGGGAAACAAGGTCAGCAGAGAGGAAGGGGCCACAAGCCATGGAAGGCGGGTAGCCTCTAGAAGCTGGAAATCTAAGAACACAGTTCTCTCCTAGAGCTTCCAGAAGGAACAGTTTGCTGGCCCCTGGATTTCAGCCCAGGGACTTGATTTTATCTACTCATTTTAGACTCATTGGACTTGCAAAGTGGAACTCTAAGATGACACGTGTGTGTCATAGTAAGACACTGACTTGGGGTGACTTGTTACAGCAGCCGCAGGTAGCTCATACACCCATATTCCAGCTCAGCCTTGAACACTCTCCAACATACACCAGCCCCTTCATCTCCTTCCTAGCGCTCCATCTGTAATTGTCTTGCTTATTTATTCATCCACTTGATGACTCCGGTCACATGTGCCCTTTATGAAGACAGAAATAGCTACCTTATTGACTGGCTCACCTACCAGTGCGTGGGCCACGTAGCACATCCTCAATAAACACTTATTGAAGGAATGAGTGAGTGAAGAAATGGATGGGAACTTTGGAACACCTTTTCCTCCTCTGCAGGTCTTGTTTTGACAGGGTTATTGAGCATTCCTGAGCCTGCAGATAAAGGTGGTGAGGAATTTGGCCAAACCAAGCCCTAAAGGCTACATTCTGTTGGGGAGTAAGACAGATGAGAATTCAGTTAATGCTTTTGAAAAACCCTGTAACCAGCTGCAAGCCTCTGGTGACAACTGATGGGAGCCGACACCCCACGCACTGCCTCGGAAGCTCAGGGAGGGAGCACCGAGTTCTCGACTCCTGCAACTGTTGAGCCGCTCGCGGTGAGCCGGGCTCTGCACCGCCGTCATCGCTGGAGTGTGTGTTGGTTTAATTAGGGCGCGAGAGGAGCCGCATCCGGTGGCAGATGTTGCCATGTGTAATATAATAAATAAAAGTCTTTATAGGACCCAGCAGGCAGGAGAGCCTTCAGTTAGCAGATGGCGAAATATTAAACTGGCAGAGCAATAACTTAACTGCTTGAATCAGCCGGTCCCTGCCCAGATCTGCTCCGACATGAATCAACTTCATATAGGACGTGTCACTCAGCCCAGCCTGGAGCCCTCACCTGCCCTCCCTCCTGTGGCCTGCCAGGGTCATTTTTGCCTTGGCATCCCATTATTAAAGTTAGCTTCCCAGGGATTGAGATCTCGTAACCCCATTAGCTGGCGGAGGAGAGGCGCCCGCTGGCTGGACTGTGGGGTTCCTTTGTGGGGGAGGCAATGCAAGAAGCCAGCGGCTGTTCTCCAGCCTGGCTTTCAGTGTAGCTCCAAATTAGCCAGACGATATGTCACCTGGCCCCTGGGCCCTTGTGGTTGCAGGAGGAGGATTCATCGGGCTCCAGGAATGAGACCAGGATGATGGGTTGGCTCAGGGGTCCCCAGTGGAGAAGAAGAGAGGAGCTTTTGGTCTGAAAAGGGGGTCGACTGACATTTGTAAGCTTGCTCAGCGGGTGGAGAGAGGGGTGTTGGACTTGCCCACCAAATGTCAGATCCTACCCGTGACGTTCACAGAGGGCTGGCTACGTGCCAGGACTCTGGATGAGACCTTTGCAAGCCTGGTCCTCTTCACCGTCACCCTTATAAGGCAGTGACGACACATCCTTCTAGAACTTTCTATGTGCCGGACACTGTTCTGTGAGCTTGATGTGCATCATCTCCAGTGCACCTCTCCATGTTGAACTTCAACTCGCTTCTCACAGCGGGAAACTGAGGCCCGGAGGGGTGATTTGTTCAAGATCACGCAACTAAGAGATGGCAGGGTTGGGATGTAAGACGACGCTGTCTGAATTCAGAGGAGCCGTGCGTGAGTCCTGACCCTGGAAGAAGGCTTGGCAGTAAGCTAAGAAGATGACGGATGCAGAGGCAGACGCCGACTCAGAGAAGGAGAGGGGGGATTGATCCTATGAAAGAGGGAAACGTGGTGTTTATGACCGACTTCTCGACGTTGATTGACAGACCCTGGGCTGCATTTCAACAGATATGGGAGGTACGTTTTTATTTTCTTGAATCCTTATAGCAAGCTTTGGGAGCAGCTGCAATTAACCTCTAATTTTACTGGTGAGAAAACTGGGACCAGAGGGAGGGTTGGACCGGTCCAAGGTCACGTAGCCTCAAGGTGGGCATTCTGGGAGAGGGGACAGCAGGAGTGACCCTGGCAGCGGTGGACAGTGTGGTGTGGGGGAGAGAGAGTGGAGACGGGGAGCTGAGGTGGGTAACTAGAGACAGACCCCGGGAAGCCCTTGATGCCACACTGAAGCACTTGTCCCTGTTTCCCAGGCCATGACAGAACCCTTAAGCGAGCCGATGCAGACACAGGGTGCCCCCAGGTCGTGACGCTAGGCTTCCTCTGCCCTCTCCTGCGTTAGAGTCTCTGGAGACCGTGGCAGTCAAGACGGCTCTTGACGTCTGGGGAATCGAGAGTTTGAGTTTTGGGGTCCTTGGAGTCCTTTGTCCTTGGAGTCCTTGGCTGCCTGGTCTTTTGGCCCTTGACTGTCCAGTGCCTGGAATCCGTGGTCTCCGTTTCTGCGTGCTCTGCATGGCCAGACACCCCAGATCTGCCCGCTCATGGAAGACCCCCGAACTAGTGGGACAAACCTTCTGGGTTCCCAGACTCTCGCCTGCAGCCTGCCCCGTGACCTCTGCCCCTGCTCAAGGTGAAGGCGTGGACTCTGGAGGGTCAAGGTGAGCCTGAGATGCAAATGTGGCCGCCCCAAGTTTACGGGGTCAGAGGGGTGGACACTAGCTCGCCCCCATTTTCTTTCACATTCATTGAGACCCTGATTCATCAAACATCACCTTCTCCCCGTATTACAATAGCGACCCGTGCTTATCGTATATAACCAAGAGGCATAAAAATACAAATGACCAGGTGACCACCAACCATAACCCTACAGCCCCAGGTCGGCGGCCGGGAGTGCTGGATGTGGTTCCTAAGGGTCACTCACACAGACGTACCTGCCACACCTGTGCCCATCCCCGCGGGAGACTGCTGCCATCGAAGTCACGCTGAATATGTAATTTTGCGTTCCAATTTTTCCACTCTCATAAAATCAGTACCAATTTCTCACACCATTAAACTTCTTTGTAAAAAATTATGGATATGGCAAAATACCTCAAAATATTGTAAGGGGGGGGGAAGAAGCAGGATTCAAATTCACGCATTAGATCTGATTTCAGTTGTGTCAGATAAATACACATGGGCACGAGAATGCCTTTTACACTAGAAAGCACCAGAGTGGAATGCAAAATGCTAATAGCAGCCATGTCTTTGGGGTGGTTGGTGGGTGAGATTTATTTTCTTCCAGGTCTCTCTCTATTTCCACATTTCCAATAAGACATTTTTCCCCATGGGAAATGTTTGTATTGCTACCTAAGATTCCAAGATAGGAACACACCATTGTCCATTTGATTGCTGTTCTCTTGAGGGCCCTGGAGTGGTTTCTGAGTTTTGTACGATTATCAATAACGCTGGGTTCAACATTCATCCATTGGTTTAGCCCGTGTCTGGGAGTCTGTGAGGTGCCATGTACCTCGGCACATCTACCTGCTTGTGTTTTGCAAGACCTATCATTGTGTATACGTGGAAATGGAAGAGTGAAGAAATCTCCAGGTGAGTCCAGGGCGTGAGTGGGTCTGTGAATCCACGTCTTTCAAATGTGACTCAGTCTTTGCCAGACAGATCTCTACATCCGTGTGGCAAAATGGCAGTGATTCAGAGGGTTTGCGCTGCGAGTCCCGATCCGGTGCTCACCTACCCCCCACCCTCCTGTCTGGCATCTCCTCCTTGCAGAAGTCTGGCTCTCGGGCCAATGGGCCAAAGCAGGGACTCGTATCCCACTGATGCTTGTCCTCCTGGGACGCTGCCCTCCCCCTGCTCGGCTGCTGCACCTGCCCATGTGTCCATCATGGGTGTGGCTTCCTGACACCCAGTGTGTCTGTGTGAGGTCATTCTTGTTCGCCAGCTTGATTCCATTGGAGATGACACATTGGAAATCCAGCTCAACTGTGCTGTCCTCTCCGAGGTTTACCAGATGGCCTCGGACATTTTACGGCTTCCCATGGGTTTCCTGAGCACCCCCTGGCGGGGCCCTGGCGATGTCTGTGCCCCATTTCTCACCTGGCGGTGTACTTGCTCTTGGAGATCGGGCAGCGCAGCGTCTTCCCAGGTCCCTGCCCATCTGCTACTTCCTTCCTTCTTTACACTAATGCTCAAGTTCACACCACGCGTCGTCATAAGCCACCAAGCACTGAGCCAGGGCTCAGGGGACAGTCCCCCCCCCCCTGCTTTGGAGCTTGGCACCCCTTCTGACAAACTTCTCACGCAGCAGGGAAAGGGGCCATCTGAAATCACAGACCCCGGGTGCCATCTCTCTTCACAGCCCAACAAGATCTGGCCCCTGCTGGCCTCTGACCTCATCTCAGTAACCCCCTTCCCCCCAACTCATCATGCCCGGTTCTCTTCCATCCCTCTCAAACCTGGTTTGAAGTCACATGGTCCTTTCTGTGTGACAATTTGCACTGCCTCCCAGGGGATGCCCACGCCCTTCCCCTCCAGCTGTGCGTGGAGCTGACCCCAGGATTTTGGCATTGGCCAATAGAATATGGGTGGACGTGACGGGAACAGAGATCCAAAGACACTAGAGTTGTGCTGTGTCCTAACGGACATCTCTCAGGTCAAGGCAGCGCGTGGCGGGAGCTGGACAGCGGTAACATTTCTATCCCCTTTCCGATCACACACACAAGATCTTCCTTGTGAGAAGACCCACGGCGAAAACAGATGAGGTGTCAACTCCGTAATTTAAACCATGAATCTGCACTTGCTTAAAGATGAACTTGTTGGGAAGAAAAATGAGAAAAATGCTCGCGGCTGTCCGACAGAGCCCCGGATAAGTGCATCAATTTTGGTCCGCAGCAGATCTAACACATAATAAAAGCAAACTGCTGAGGTCAGCAGCACGCAGAGCCGCACTGATTTTCACCAACGCAGTTTTGGGGATGATAATCATATCTATTAGCAAGGGTGACACCACCGTGGGCCCGGCAGAAAAATGAGCTCTCCTGCATTGCAAAAATGAGCAAAGTGGAGATCGATAAATCATAAAATTAGTTGAGACATCATCTATCTTCTGGTGGCTTTCCCTTTATTCCTGCCACGGGTCCCTCGGGACACTTCTTCATTTATTGCATTTTATCGTTGGGAAAACACGTCAAGGTTTGGAGGCTGCTCTCGGTGAGGGGAAGAGGGACAATAATGTGTGTCATTAATGAGGCAGGTTTGGGAGGTTCCGTCCAGACTCTCGACTGAGCTGACTTTCATAAATTGAGTCTTAGGATGACTGCTCCCCGTGTCTCGTGTTACTTCTTCAAAACCGAGTGTTCGTGAAATATGCCCTGAGACGGGGGAGGGGGGGACGTGTCTGCTTACTCCAAAGAAGCAATACGTTTGGGGACAAACTAGGTGATAAGCCAGGTGCAATCTCAGTTGTTGTAAAAATTCTTCCTGTTATCAGCCTGCCATCCAAGTAAATGGGGGACACGGAGCTTGGAGCATGGGCGTGTATTATCTGGTGGCCACTGTTCCAGATTCTAAGGCGTGCATACAACAAGTTTTTGAAAAGATCTTATTTTATTCTGGTAAGAACATTTAACATGAGATGTCCCTTTATAACAATTAAAAAAACATATTTTGTAGTGGGGATTGAACCTATCCCCCAGTTCATTTATTTGTTTAATTTTTGAGGCAGGGTCTTATCAAGTTTTTAGGGCCTTGCTAAGCTGCTGAGGCTGGCCTCAAACTTGTGATCCTCCTGCCTCAGCCTCCTGAGTAGCTGGGATTACAGGTGTGCATGCACCACCACACCTGGCACTTTTAACAAGTTTTTATGTGTACAAGAAAGTACCATTGACTGGAGGTATGACGTGTGGATGATCCTTGCTTAACTGAAATTTTATGCTTACTGGTAAGTAAAATACCTATCTTCTTTTCTTCTGATCCCTGGCAACTCTTTCACTTTTTGAGTCTATGAATTTGGCTACTTCCTGCAGTAATCCTCCTTATGTGGATTGGCATAGTTTTCTTAAAGTTGAATCCTTGTTGTTACGTATTACAGAATTTCTTTTAACTTTCTTTCTTTTTTTTTGGTACCAGGGATTGAACCCAGAAGGGTACTTGACCACTGAGCCACATCCCCAGCCTTTTAAATTTTTTATTTAGAGACAGAATCTTGCTAAGTTACTTGGGGCCTCACTAAGTTGCCGAGGCTGGCTTTGAACTCAAAATCCTTCTGCCTCCACCTCCCGAGTCACTGGGATTACAGGTGCTCACCACTGAGTCCCATAGAATTTCCTATTTTGAAGGCTGAGTAATATTCCTTTGTATGTTCCCACCATATTTGCCGTATCCATGCTTCTGTTGATGGACAATATCCAGGTTCTTTCACATCTTGGCTGTTGTGAACAGTGCTATCATCACATCTCTTTGAGAACTGATTGCAATTCTTTTGGATAAATACCCAGGAATGAGATTAATGGATCATAGGGTAGTTCCACTCTTAATTTTTTGAGGAATTTCCATTTGTATTCCACCAATAGCATGCAAGCGTTCCAGTTTCTCCACGACTTCACCAACACATGTCTTGGTGTTTTTGGATAGCCATCCCGACCTAGGTGAGGCGGGATCTCATTGTGGGTTTGATTTGAGTCTAGTGATGCTGATGACTAGCAACACTGAGACTTTTTACATATGCTTGGGTTAACCCAAGAAGGTAAAAATGACTGTATCATGAAAACTTCAAAACACGGGTGAAGGACATTGAAGAAGATACAACCAAACGGGAAGATAGACAATGTTCATGGAGGGGAGGACTTTATACTGTTTAACATGTCCACGTTATCCAGAGTGACCTACAGATTCCACGCAGAGAAGTTGCATCTGGAATGTGGGAGTCAGTATCAGATGCAGTCAGTATCAAATCCCAAAGATTCACATAATTGCCTTGTTTTGCCCACTAATATTATGTGGTATATTTGCAATTGTCTTTTAAAAATGAAATTATATTGATTCCCAAGTATTTTTTTTGAGGATATTATGAATGGGGTAGTTTTCCTAATTTTTCTTTCAGAGGATTCATCATTGATGTATAGAAATGCATTTGATTTGTGGGTATTGATTTTATATCCTGCTCCTTTGCTGAATTCATTAATTCTAAAAGTTTTCTAGCGTTTTTTTTTTCTTTTTGGATCCTTGAAGTATAGAATCATGTCATCAGCAAATGATGATAGTTTGAGTTGATACTTTGCGTAGAGAACACCAGTGGATGTTAGTTGTCTCCCTCTCTGTACTTATGGGTGTTAGTTCAACTACTTTGCTAGTTGCGAAGCCATATTATCAGGGCCAAGCGTATTTGTAAAATTCTATAGAACTGGAAATTTGGAGTCAATCCATTTTTCTTAGGTATATGATGAAGCTACAGTCACCCAAACAGTGTGGCACCGGCATAAAGACAGACACGTGGACCCATGGAACAGAGTAGAGAGCCCAGGGGTAAATCTACCCATGAGTGGTCCTCTGACCTTGGACACAGGGCCAAGGGCATGCAGCGGGAAAGGGGGAGTGTCTTAACCAACGGTGCTGGAAGAGTGGATAGCCACATGCAAAAGATGGCCCTGGGTCCCTAAACTGAGTGTCATCTTGCCTCCTTTCTCTCCCCCACAATCCACATCCAACTTATCTGCAAATGGCTGAGAAACATCCATGATCCTTTCACAACAGTGTCCATCTTCAGGGCTGTCCCTTGACCTAAGGCACCAGCCTGTCTCCTTGGACTGCCGGGAGGCTTTGTAACTGGCCCCTGTGCTTTACCTCCTGCCTGATTCTGTCTCTCGCTGATGCAGATGTAAGAATCATCTTCAGACCACCCACCATCAGAGGATGTCAACCTTCCCTGCCCCAGCCCTAGCCGACAGCTCTCCAGAGGCCACCCAGTGGTGCTCAGAATAGTGCCCAGGTCACTTGTAGTGATCTTAAAAGGCCTTTGTGCTCTGGCCCCTTCCTACCTCCCTTTGCTCCTGTCTGGCATTCTCCTCCGGCCACACTGTCCTCCTTCCTGCTCCTGTAGCATGTCGTGACCTTTTGTACCTCAGGGCATTAGCACCTGCTGTCCACCTTGAAAACCGTGAGGTTCTGGGGAGGCACTAGTAACCGTTTCTGCCCTTCTGAAGCTTTCAGAGAGAAGATACTGGACAAACCAACCTGTGGATAAATGTCAGTGGTTGATAAAGAAAGTGGGGTAAGATGATGGGCAGGGTGGGAGGGGTGCCTCTGTTGGGTGGTGAGGGGGTGATTCTGAGCGAAGACCTGGAGAAGCTGACGAGACCGGCCATGCAGATAACTGGGAGCCGAGGAAGGGGAGTTTCAAAGCCTTCCAGGGGGGCAGAGACCCCACGGGCTTGAGCCAGGGAGTCGCCATCGATCATAAGCACCCACTGACAGGAGTCTCGCAATTAAACATGGAGGTTGGAGAAGAGGCTGAGATGGGCTCTTTGAGTTTATATGAGAAGGATTTTTCCCTTAGTCTTTTTGGGGAGTGGGTAAGCACCAGGGATTGAACTCGGGGACACTCCACCACTGAGCCCCATCCCCAGCCCTGTTTTGTATTTTATTTAGAGACAGGGTCTCCCTGAGTTGATTACAACCTCGGTATGAACTCGAGATCCTCCTGCCTCAGCCTCCAGAGCCGCTGGGATGACAGGTGTGTGCTACTGCGCCTGGTGGGGTTTTCTCTTAGGGAAGAACTCTGAGCTGCGTGAGTTCAAGGTCACCGGCCTGTGTGGCTGGGGCCATCCCCAAGGTCCCCTGCCTTCTCCAGGCTCAGCTTCAGGGCCGGAGGCTTGGCCAGCTTGGTCTCCTGTGAGAGCGGAGGTCTGATGGGGTAGAGCATTACACGCAGCAGTCGGGGTCATTTTGACAAAGTCACCTGCGTGGAATCCCAGTCACTCTACCTGCTGCTTCCACTGAGAATTACGAGGAGCTGCCGGTTCCCCTTCGGGTCTCTCATTCCTGTCGTGCCACCCAAGAGATCCTGGTCACACATCCTCATGGGACCAGGGCTCCGGTGGGTGGAGGCTGGAGTCTGTGGGCAGCACAGATCTGGACATGAGGGGCCCCCCGGGGGGGGGGTGCTCAGATTTGCACCCGGCTCTTACCTTTGTGATCCTCGTTTTTGTTTGATTTCTGTATCCACAGAACATGTCCATCATCTCCAACCCCCCAAGGATATTAAAGATTTAAAGATGTGTCCTTGGAGCAGGTGCTGAATGAGGCTGTCCTGGTAACCTTCCGGAATGTTCTGTGGCCCACGGTGTTTAGAACCGCCAACACGTGGGCATCAGAAATAGGCAAACATTAGCTGCTTTAAAAAAAAAAAAGTCTCGGTACTTGTTCATCCATATGCCATTCAGCATGTCTCGTCTATTTTTAAAAATAAATTTCTTTCTATTTTGGAATGATTTTGGATTTACAGAAGGATGGCATAGAGAATTCCCGTTCTTGCCCTCGCCCTGGTGGCCCCGGTGGCAGCATCTTGCCTGTCCTTGGTGCACTGGACACTGACATGGACGACGGTGCTCACTGAACCACATGTCCTTCCTCAGAGGTCTCCTGTTTTTCCATCTGCAGTTTTGTCTCAGGATCCAATCTAGGATGTCCCCTTGCATTCAGGAGATTTTAAAAATCGATTTTTTAATTCCCCGTGGACAGTGTGCCTTTCTAGCTGCACCGGGCAGGGCGGGTCACCCCAGGCTCCCCTCTTCTCGGGACGCCCGGCTTCTCTGCCTCTGGGACGTCCTGGGTCTCTTCTTATCGACCCTTTTTCTTCCTCCTCCACCCCAGGGACCATTTCCCCATCCTCCCAATCGTTTTTTCATTTTGCTAATGGGAACAGATACGTATTCCCCTTCCTCCGAGTTTCTTGTATAAAACTACGTGTTCTTTTTTGAACGTCGTTAATTTCCTTTGCAAGGGAGAAACTGGAGGCCGCTTGATTCAGGGCCACTGGGGTGGTTTCCCTCCTGTGGGGGTCGTAACGCTATAATGAACCACTTCCCGTTAGAGACAAAGAGGGGCCTGGGAGGATGGAAGTGATCTTGATTTATAAACTAGGGCGAGTTCCATAAATAATGGAACCCAAGTGTCCTGCCCAAAGCCGGCAGAGCTTCCTTCTTCTCTACCCCAAGGGATTGTCCCTTTGCGATGGCCTTGGCTGGAAGGTGGGCTCCAAAGGCTGAGCGTGGTACTGGGGGGGACATCTGGGAATCAAGGTGGGTGGCGCTGGGGCTGGAGAAGCTGCTCAGGGTGGGAAAAGGGCAAGGGCTGCCCAGGTGGGTCCACAGGCCCAAGTCCGTCCTCTGCTAGCCGTTTAGCTGGGCTCCTTCCGGCAAGTTATTTTATCACTTGGAGCCTCAGTTTCCCTGTCTGTCAGACGGGGCGGCCATTGTTGTGAGGTTTACACAGGCTGAAAGAGGCAAGGCTCGTGGTGCAAGGGCATGATCAGTGGCAGCCGATTTGTCTGGAGAGGAGTTTCAGCTCCACGGGGCACAGACACGAATCAGCTTTATTTTTCAATCCTACTGTCAGCTGTGAGTTGAATCTCCACTCCACTGGATGGCAGGTCCCTAAACTTTCTGACCACTTTCTGCCCTGATTAAAACAAACAAAACAAAACTTTCTAGTCTAACTTATACCTCTGGTTTCAGGTCTAGTCAAAAGTTCTCTCCCAATACCCATTAAAACCACACTGAGGTTTCATCTCACACCAGTCAGAATGGCAGTCACCAAGAACACAAGTAGTAATAAGTGTCGGCGAGGATGTGGGGAGAAGGCACACTCCTACGTTGCTGGTGGGACTGCAAATTGGTGCAACCACTCTGTAAAGCAGTGTGGAGATTCCCCAGAAAACATGAAAGGGAGCCACCGTTTGACCCAGTCATCTCACTCCTCGGGGTATACCCCAAAGGACTCAAAATCAGCATACTATAGTGATGGGGCCACAACAATGCTTATAGCACTGCAATGCACAATAGCTAAGCTATGGAACCAACATATGTGCCCTTCAACAGATGGATGCATGAAGAAAATGTGGTATACATACTCAATGGAATATTACTTAGCCATAAAGAAGAATGAAATTATGGCATTTGCTGGTAAATGGATGGAACTGGAGACTATCATGCTAAGTGAAATAAGCCAATCCCCCCAAACCAAAGGCCACATACTCTCTCTGATATGTGGATGCTGACTTGCAATAGGTGGGGAGGAGGGGAGAAGAGAAGTTCATTGGATTAGACAAAGAGGAATGAAGGGAAGGGGGTTGGGAACAGGAAAGAATAGGACATAACTTTCCTGTGTTCGTGTATGAGCACGTGACCAGTGTAACTCCACACCACGGACAACCACAAGAACGAAAGTTATACCCCATGCATGTTTCATGTGTCAAAATGCATTTACTGTGAAGGATAACTAAAAAGAATAAATAAAAAAATTTAAAAAAGTGTTCTCTCCCTTCCCATGGTGGACCCTGGAGTGGTGCTCACGGGTAGCTCCTGGTGTGTCTCCACCTCTCTGCGTCTGTTGACAGGGAAGGAGGAGGAGGGGAGGCTGCCTGATCTTTATTTTGCTTGGCAGGGCTGTGGCCATGGGTGGCATTTGTGGTCCCAGGCTGGGTCACGCCAGGTCTGTTTGCTTTAGCAACATGGCTTCTCTGTCACAGGGTGTGCTTGGCTCCAACTCCACGTCTTCCCTGTCTTTCCAGAGACCCTCCAGAGAGGGACACTCGGTGACCCCCAGAGCCTCACTTGGTGGCTCCCTGGATGGTGTCACAGCTCTGTTTTTCTTCCTCCTCTGCCATGAGGTCCCGGGATCCCTGAAGAGCTCTGAGAACCCAGAGCGAGGGGAGGGTTGCCTACCCCCATCTCTTCTGCCCTGAGCTTAGCTCTTCCCAGACGGCCTTCGCTCCACTCTGCTCCAACAGCTCTAGGGGAGACCGGCAGTTCTGCAGCGGGGGATGGAGTCCCCACACTCCTCCTGAGTCAGCGTCCCTCCCTGGCTCCATGGTAGGTCACCATATAATTGTCTAAACTTGGACATTCTGAGCAGGCAGGGGAGTGGGGCATTACTTATAGTTAAGCTAAGACAACAGGTGTAAATTTGGACCGTCCAAGGAAAGCCTGTGTATGGCCGCCTTCTCCAGGAGCAATTTCTCTTGGAGATTTCTCTCCCTGAGCCAGGTACCAACTCTCTTCTGTAGTCATCAATTCCAGAACAACAGAGCACTTCCTACTTGGTGTCCTATCACAGGAGCAATGAGGACAAAGGTGAGGTGAGGAGTAAATAAGAGTGCATTTAAAGCCAGGTGTGGTGGTGCACGCCTGCCATCCCAGCATCTCGGGAGGCTGAGGCAGGAGGATCACAAGTTCAAAGCCAGCCTCAGCAAAAGTGAGGTCCTAAGCAACTCAGTGAAGAGACCCTGTCTCTAAATAAAATACAAAATAGGGCTGGGGATGTGGCTCAGTGGTTGAGTGCCCCTGAGTTCAATCCCTGGTACTCCTGCCCCCTCCTTCCAAAAAAGTATACTTAAAGTGCCTAGCACAGCTGGAGCACACAGTAGGTGCTCACAGTGGGTCCTGTGGCCTCTGCACCATGCCACCCCATGGAACCTCCACTCATGTTTGCTTAGCACAGACTCCGCGCCAGGAGCTGTGCTAAGGGCTTTATGCTTTATCTTTCTCAATCCTAACAATAACCCTGAAGTAAGTGAATAGCATTATGTCTGTCATGCAGTTAGGACATTGCAGCTCAGAGAGGATAAGTGTCCTCTCCTCCCAAGGTCACCCAGCATGTACACAGCAGGAGTTTTGGACTTCCTAACTCCTTGCCTTTCACCACTCGGCAGCTACATTTGAGAAATGCAAATATGGATGGGGCTGAGCTTTGTCATTTCTGAGCAGATAAGGTAGGAATACTAGGCCAGCTTTCTAGTGGAGGGACATTCAGAAAGGGTCTCTCTGAATCGGAAGCCATGTGCAAGCATGGGAGCAAATTTTTGGATTCAGAGCTGAGATGGCTGAAGAGAACCCAACCAGTGGGGATGGGGAGATGCCACATGGGAGCTGAGACTTAGCATGTCATGAAGGAACATGAAGAGTGAACATGTACATGGGGAGGTGGCTGGTGAGGCTGCTAAACTCAGTGGGCTCATTCCTGGAACTGCAGCTCTGCGGGCTATCTGCTGAGCTAGGCGGGGCTCAGCTGGGTGGTTCTGCTGTAGGTTGCAGATCTGAGAATTGAGTCCAGTTGATTCCAAGCATCTCTTTCTCCAGGAGCAGGGGGAGAGCAGGGGTACTTTCCTCTCACAGTGATGCCATACATGCAAGAAATCACATCCAGCTGCATAAACAACTAAAGCTCCCATTTACGTCATGTCTGTCTTTATCCTATTGACTCAACTAGACATGGCCAGCTGGGAACTTAAGGGGTGGGAAGAAACCACCAAATTACATGGCAAAGAGAATGAGTTCTGAGAGGGGAGAAGAATTGGATAAAGTTATAGGAAACAATTGTAAAAGACTCTTGGGTATTTATGCTATTGAGAGTATCGTCTACGTCAACCCTAGACCCCCATCTGCCTCAACATTGGAGAAAACTGCTTCCATCCAGCAATGGGAAAGTTTTTGTGCCATGAATCCCTTCTTTCCCCTTTTTCTGTGGCCAACTGGAAGCCCAGAGCCAAATTTCAGCACAACCTTATATCTTACTGTCATTTTTACAACGAGATACCTTTACTTATTTATTTTATCCTGCCGTATTGCATAGGTTTTTTTGTTAGCAGCTACACATCTTCTTTTCTGGAAAAAGGTAAAATATATATAAATGAAAATGCCTAAAAGCAGATAAAGGGTACAGATAATTCATTCTACTAGTATTTACTGAGCACCTGCGGTGTGCTAGGTTCTTTCCTGGGTACTAAGTTACACAAGTGAGTCTCACACATTCTCTGCCCTCAATTGGACTGCTGGGTTTCTCAGTCTCAGCACTATTGACATCTGGGGCCAGATTCCACTTTGATGTGGGAGGTTTTGCAGTATCCCTGGACTCCATTCAGTAGATGACAGTAGCACCCCTCTCCCAGATAACTAAGAAAGCTCCAGAATCACCCCACGTCCCTTGGGGAGTGCAGTCACCAGGATCAATGGGGTACAGTGAGTGAAAATGTGGGAGGCTTGTGGCCAGCACAGTTGCCTAAGCCAGACTTGTGGAGGGAGTGACCCCAAGCAGGGGCCAAGCCGAGGAGGAGGGAGAGGGCATCCCTGTTCCCTGGAGCAGCAGCAGGTGGGTGGAGCAGCAAAGGTCAGCAGCCATGATGGGAGACGCTGGAGGTGGCCCCGAAGGCCTGGCCTTGTTGGCTGAGCTGCAGACCTTGGAGGAATTTGATTCCTAGGCCACCGCTTCTCCACCTTCGAGGCATCTGAAGATGGAGAAGCAGATTCTTGGGCCGGGCCCCCGGGATTTAAATCTTGGATGGTAAGGTGAGGGTGGGGAGATATTCTCTGATGTTCTTATTGCAGAGACCCCAGGCTCACTTGAGTCCCTCAGCTGAGTCCCTTGATTCCAGAATGTCCTTAAATGCCACGGTGAGCTAGCGAGGCTCCACCATCAGGTGTGTAGAGGGTGAGGTTTGTAGGTGGTGCCCACCCTGGGACAGGACCCCAGTCTTGGCTGGTAGGACGGAGTCACCTGGGGGTTCTGAGCCATGGTCAAGGTCAGTGCCTCCCTCGGCTCAGTTGCGTCTGGACCTCTGGGGCTGCAGCCTTGGAAACAGCATTTTATCTTTGCTGATTCTTACTCTATGAAGCACACCCCTGCCCATGTGCCCATTCACTGACACTAGATTATTTAGTGCCCTTTGTGCCAAGCACCCTTCAGGGATTGGACATATCGTCCTGAATGAGCCTTGGACTCCACCCTCACGGCGTCTACCCATTGTGGTGGGGGCCAGTAAGCAAATAAGCAAGAGCTAAGTGAATGTATTTGTTTTTAAAGAAATATATGAATATAGAACAGTAAGGAAATGGTAGGGAGAGAGGTGTCTTTTAGTACGACACTTGTATTCAGATCAATAGGTCACATGCCCTGCCATCTGTCCATTTAAAGGGCACCACAGTAGACTTCTGAACACCTCCATCACCCTGGAAAGAAACTTGCACCCAGGACCAGGGATTCACTGTCCCCTCCCGGCCCCAGTGCTCACTAATCTACCCGCGTCTCCATAGATTGCCCATTGTGGACATCTCATGTCAATGGGGCCATATGCAATATGTGGTCCTGTGACTGGCTTTCAGCATGAAGTGCCGGGGACTCCCTGTGTTCCGGGGTGTGGCAGTACTTTGTTCTTTATTGCTGGACATTCCATCGTATGTGGAGATCACGTCCTGTCTTCACAACTGTCCTGTGTGTTGGCTTAACCTCGGGGCCCACCCAGGGCTGGATTTACTGTTCTCTCCCTCCCCCGGGTCACCAGTGGGGCACTCACCATGACCCACGCATCTCTTCCAACAGCCCTGCGAGGTTCCCAGCCCTGCTTCATGGACGAGTCACTGGTCTATGGACGGGGTCAACGTCTGATGTGGTGACGAAGGGAAAGAGCTCATTGGCATATGCCAGATCATGAAGTTTGTTTTTTAAAACGTTATCCTCCCTCCATCCAGGCACACTAGTCATGGTTTGGAAATGAACTGTCCAAGACCCCACAGCTGGTGAAGTGGCGGGGTCTGGCTGCAGAGCCCTTGACCTCTACCTGCACCCAGGGAGAGATCCCCCCCAGGGAAGGGTCTGCAGGCTCAGGCAGGAGCTCAGGGCGGGAGCCTGCAGTGCCGCCTGCAGCTCCTAGATGGCGCCCAGCACTCAGCTTCCAGGACGCACCTGGGGCTCCAGCCTCGGGCAAACAGATGCACGCAGGTGGCGCAGACTTAAGGAAAGGAGGAGTCTTGGTGGTTGCTTGCCCCCATTTTTTGGGTCTTCATTTTGTCTTGATTTAGTTTCTGCTGCAGAATCTCTCTACAGTTCCCCTCTGTGGCCACATCAGCCTGGCACGGCGGGGAGGGTGGGATGGCAGTGGGGACCTTCTGTGGGGAGGCATTTCAAGTCAAAAGTAAAGTGGTCCCATCCCAGAGAGCCTCTCTCCCGACCTTTAATCAAAGTCGACTTGGCTTGTGGATGTCAGCAAATTCCCCTCCCCTGGGGAAGCGGGGCCTCTGTCAGTCCGAGGGAGGAGATCCAGAGAGTCTGTCATTTGGTGTCTGACCCCTAATTTTGTGGATCCAGAAAAGGGATGGCGAAGTCACGGGTCTAGATTCAGGTCTCTGCGAGCAAGGTTGCTCATCCCATGGGTCTTTTTTCTTTATTAAAAAGAATTTTTTTTTGTTGTTTGTTGCCTGGACTGGGGTTTGTGGACACCAATCAGCACCATGGGCAGGGGCAACCACTGGGGAGGGGCAGCCAGCCGGGGACACCCTCCTCTGTCTAAGGAGGTGAAGGCTAAGCAGCCCCAGGGGGAGGCAGAGGCTGTACTGTGGAATTTTTAAAATTTTCCAAGCATTTTACTGTTCTCAAGTAAAAAACAAAACAAAACAAAACAACAACAACAACAACAACAACAAACCCAAAAGGGGTCAGTAGGAGCCTTGGGAGGGGGCTGGGAGTGGGGTGAGGGACGTGGAGTGTGGGGGAGTGGTATGAATTTTCCATCATTGGACCCGCGATCAAAGGAGAAGCAGAACTGAGATGCTCAGGGTCGCGCCATCTTTACTCCCTACCTCCCCTCCGCGGGCATTTCCTTAGGTGCCTCCTCTTCCTGAGCATTATGGGTTTGCACACTGTCTCCAAGGCGGGTTCTCCCCCAGTACCCATCACCCCCCTGAGAGCCAGCTGGAGTCCAGATGCCTCAGCATTAGGCAGACTCCAGGGCCTGCCCAGATGGGTCCCCTTGGTCCTCATGTCCTAACTCTCATATATTTCCCCTGGCGCTGTCTTTTCATTGAACTTTCTGATTTTATTGTGTCATGCACATCTTGGAAGCGGCCTCGAGTCCTCAGTGAAATGAATCAAATGCTTATGTGGTGGGGGCATTTAGCTGAGAGAGCTGGGGGTCAAGCTGCTGTTCCCGGGGACCGTGCTTTCCTCTGTGCCCTGGAACTCTGAAAATTTCTTAATGTTTTTCTTTATGGGAAGGAGGGAAAAAACAGGGAGTGGCGTAGCATCTGTGCCCTATTTAGCCCCCTGTGCTGGCTTTGAGGTCCTATGATTGATTAGAGGGACAGACACTGACAGCTGTCTTTCATGAGAGGCTGGGTGACATCCCAGGCAAGGCATGGCAGCCAGGCGTTGGCAGAACTCTCGCAGGGACTTGTCATCGTTCTGCAGACAAGCAGCATGGCTGGAAGGCCAGGGCGACAATTGCGACAATTGCGACCAAACGCCGACTCCCAGACTCCGCAGGGAACCGTGCTATCTGCTCCTCTCAGGCGGTGCCACCACCTGGAAGCTCTGGGCACTGGTGGCCTAATCTGTTTGTGACAAACAGCAATGAACCCCTCCCAGCCTGTCAGGGGGCAGTGTATGTCCGAGCAGATGTGGAAGAGCCGTGATGGCTAAATGCTCCTGGCTCAGGTCGCAGGCCTGTCAGGCAGGCTGCAGAGCACTTGGAGAGGGTCTGACTGCTGGGAACTGACCAGATAAACGGGGAACACGCCTCCGCCACTTGCAGAACAGGAGGCATGACCGACTTGTCAAGGTACATCCACACACATCGGCACCACTCCGACAACTGCACTTGGAATTGATCCTCTAGGAATGTTTGAGTGAATCTGGAACCTACAGTGTTCAAGGTGTTCGGGGCAGCTTCCTTTGTAGTAGTGGGAAAGTGGGGAGCAACCTAGATATTCATCAATAAGGGAGTGGCTTCGTGACTGGACCACCATACCGAAGAGTGCCAGGAAGATGTGAAAAGATGAGATGCATTTATATAGGCTGACATGGAAATAGCTCCCCAACCCACCAGGCTTATATAGATGTGCTTATATAGAGAGAGATGTGTAGAGTTTATATACTACATAGAGTTACATAAATAACTATAGTTGTACATATTAGCTATACACAGACATAAAAATATACAGTTTCTATACTGTAGGTAGCCATATATGGTAATCTACACGTAGCTATGTGTCTAGTTTACCATATCTAGTTTTAGATAAAATTTCCTATACATAGTTAGAGCATGCGATTCTATATAGTATATATAAATGTTAGTGAAATATAATATAAAATTAAATTGTTTCTATATAATATATAATAAACTCTGCAACTATATAACGAGTATGTATAGATATGGTGTATGTAACCTTGTTTATGTACCATAACCATCCCCCATCCCCAAAGGAAGGCATGTGGGTTTGTAGACTGTGATTGATTATAGAAAACTATTGTCATTATCCAACAATGTGGTTACCTTACCTGTTGGACATGAGCTCTGACTCACAGAGTGGGTTCTGGGCAGGTCCTGGGTGACCCTACCCATGCTAGCTGTGGACTCTAGTTCTTGGAGGACAGGAGGGAGGGGGTCTGGGAGGTACCAGGGGTGAATGCTGAGCAACTGGAATGGATGAATTTATCTATATATAATTTGTTTTTCTGTTTTTTTTTTTTTTTTTTTTTTTTTTGGCACTGGGAATTGAACCCAGGGATGCTTAACCATGGAGCCACATCCTCAGGTCTTTTTCATATTTTTTAGCCACAGAGTCTCACCAAGTTGCTGAGGCTGACTTTGAATTTGTGATCCTCTTGCCTTAGCTTCCCGAGCTGCTGGGATTACAGTCGTGCACCATCGTGCCCAACCACATTTCCATATTTTAAGACCCGGTATGGTCATGATGATGCTTCTAGTTAAATATTGGCCGTTGTTAATCATATGCTCAAAATCCCATGAAAGCTAGGTGGGCTTCTAATACTTCCTGACTTGCTGCTCTGGGACGGGATCCCTGACCTGCATCTCACCTTGCCCAGAGTGCTGCTGTGGGGGGCAACCTGTAAGGGAACTAACACGATTCTGCAGCAAAGTTGGTATAATTAGTTGTTAATAACCAGAGTCGGCTCTGTGGTGCGAATGGTCTCCGTATTGATTTCCCCCTGCACTGTCAGCACTCTGGAAAGATTGAACTTTAAGTGTTTAATTCAGCACCATTCAACCGATAATTTGGGTTTTGTCCTCCAAACAAAAGCTCCCTTGTTTATTCTTCTTTTTTTCCTCCCACAAATAATAAAGTCAATCCATTTTCCCCTCCTCCCTCCCAGACCCAGTCTGCTCCTGTAATCGATACGTTTGGAAATGTCAATGTATTCCTGAGCTGGTGGCTGGGAGGGGCTGGGGCACGGTGGGGAAGGTGCCCCGGGCTGACAGGGAGAGGGCGGCCGGTGTCCCTGTCAATCCTGCCACGGCAGGTCCCTACAGTATCACATCCTGCGCTTCCACACCTGGGCACAGGGTGTGGGGCTCCATTTGCAAAGTGGTCGACAGAAATTCCATCTAACGCGTTCACATTTGCTTCGCAACCTCCAAACCAAACTGCTAAGTGTTCAGCTTTTTCGAAGTTATCCAGGAAACTGCAGGAGTCATCCTGACCCCCTCCCAAACCACCCTCCTGAGCCTTTCCTTATCCATCCCTGAGTGTGTGGGGACCAGGGGATGGGGCGGGGCCAGGAGAGAGGGTGGGGCCAGGAGAGAGGGTGGGGCCAGGAGAGAGGGCGGGGCCAGGAGAGAGGGCGGGGCCAGGAGAGGGTGGGTCCAGGAGAGAGGGGGCAGGGCCAGGAGAGAGGGGGCAGGGCCAGGAGAGAGGGCGGGGCCAGGAGAGAGGGCAGGGCCAGGAGAGAGGGCGGGGCCAGGAGAGAGGGTGGGTCCAGGAGAGAGGGTGGGGCGAGGAGAGGGCGGGGCCAGGAGAAGGGGATGGTTCACAAGAAGGGGGGTGGGGCCAGGGGAAGGGGCAGGGCCCCAGATGGAGAGAATCTCATAGCTGACCTATAGGGGAAGCCAGAGGCCAAATTGGCATATTAACATGCCCAGATCTCAGCCAATCAGACTCGTCTAACTGAAGACTAATAATATTCCCAAAGAACATACAGAACAAGCACTCCCTGCTAGGTACCAATAATTTTATAAGTGGTATTATTTGATTATCAGCAGGAAGTCTTTTTCCCATTCCACAGGGAGAAAAAAAAAAGACTATGAATTGCCTCAAGGTCACAAAAATGATGAACAACAGTCATATTAGGAACCACGTCTTCTAACTCCAAATCTTGGTGCTCATGCGCGCGCCTCATTGAACAAAAGGGGGATCAAAACCCATACTTCCTCATGGGGTGGTTAAAAGGAGTAAATGAGCTATGCCTGTAAAGTGTTTAGTCATATTATGTACTTCAAAATAGTTGATATTGTTATTATCATTATAATTATTCCCCTGGTATGCATGAAGCATTCGCTTTCAGGAATTTCCAGCTTTAGCACATTTGCAAAAAAATCGAGTCTTTCTTTTTATTCTGAAAATACAGTTAAATAAGACGGTAAGCTCTGTCTTCAGAGAGATGACCATCTGGTTATGGGGGCAGGGGGCCGTGCAGAGAAAGAGATTTAAAAAAAAATGTTACTAGGCTGTGTCATGTTTATTGTAGTGGGAACAGGTTTGGAAGAGCAGAGAGGACAGTGGCTTCATGCAGCCGAGGGTGGGGAGGTCCCAAGTGGCCTGTGGGGATTTGAACTTACCGAGGATGGTATGGTGTTGCTCAGTAGTGTGGGAAGCAGGAGGGGACTGTGAACAGAGGGAGCAGCACACTCACAGGCCGGATGCTGTCAAGGCCTGTGACATGGGCAGGGGAGTGGCAGGTGCGGTCTGCTGCCTCTGGAGGAAGGGGGCTTGTTGAGACATGGCCACAGGTGGGCTGGGTAGGTGGGCAGGACCCGGTCCCGGTGGCCTTCCTGACCGAGGAGTGCAGACTTCATCCTGGAGATTTTGCGAATCCTTAAAAGATTTTAGAACAGAAAAGCGGCAGATTCAGAGCTGTGCGTAGGGACTCCACTGGGGAGGCCTGGAATAGTGAGACCCCCTCGGATGCTGCTGTCGTGACTTTGAGAAGACACTATGAACCCTGCATTTGAGCCAGAAACAGCTACGCATGGAGAAAAAGGTGCCATCAGAGAGCCCCGGCAGACCTGGAGTCCACAAGAATCAGGACCCATTGGTTAGGAGAATGAGGGCAGGAGGAGAAGTTAGGCGGGTGACAATTTGGGTGGCTGGTGGAGCCATGGGTCAGGAGAGCAGATAGAAGCATATTTTAAGTGAGAGGCGGAAGGCCAGCCGTCTTGGTCCTTGGCGTCTCTGGCTTCACAACAGATATACATTCCTCACAGTGCTGCAGGCTGAGGAGTTCCATCAAACTCAGACGATGGGGCTCCTGGGAGGGCCCTCTCCCTGGATTGCTGTGGTTTTCTTGCTGTGTCCTCACATGGTGGGGAAGAGGGAGCAGGCTCTCCAGTCTCTCTCTCTTTCCTCTTTTAGTTTTTTAGGTACCAGGGATTGAACTCAGGGGCACTAGATCACTGAGCCCCATCCCCAGCCCTATCTTGTATTTTATTTAGAGACAGGGTCTCACTGAGTTGCTTACTGCCTGGCTGAGGCTGGCTTTGAACTTGCGATCCTCCTGCCTCAGCCTCCCGAGCCACTGGGATTACAGACGTGGGCCACCGTGCCCAGCTCCAGTCTCTTTTGAATAAGGACCCTGATGTCGTCATCAGGACCACCCTTGTGGTCACATCTAAACCTAATTCCCTCCCAGAGGCCCCATCTCCAAACACCGTCACAGTCCCAAACATGCTGGGACTTCAACATGTGAGTTCTGCGGAGACACAAGTCAGTGGTAGCATCGAGTTCTGGACTTTCTGGGTTTCAGATATCTTGGGCACCCAAAGGAAGAAGGCCATCAGGGTTCTTTGACACCTCGCTCTGAGGATAGAGCACAGTTATTGGTGATCAACTGATGATGAACAAATACTTGTGCAGGTTATAATTAGGTGGCTGAAATCATAACGTGGTTGAAATATTCCAGGAGGAACACGGATCTCTCAGGACCCAGAGGAAACAAGTCTCGGGGAGCATTGACTACCCTACAGACCCACAGATGGTGAATTAAGCTTGAAATCCAGAAATCACAGCCTATAGATCAAGAGAAAAAGATTCAGGGGGCAGTGAAGCGGTATTTTCAGTACCAATGTCGACCGAGATGTTGACTGGATAGTTCCTTCGTAGAACAAATAACTTACATTTACTGAGCCCCCGTGTCCTGGGTGCTGTGTCAAGGGTGTTCCACGCACTTGCTCCTCTAGCTTCACAGCCTGATGAGAGGGGACGACACACTGAAGCTTTTCTAGAGGTGGAGAGGTTGAGGCTTGGAGCATTTAGCTGTCACTCAGGGTCCTGCAGCAGGTGTGCTGAGGGCCCGGTGCGGACCCAGATTCGCTGACTTCTGCACTGTGACCCTTCACTTTTTTGCGTCCTGATTGCCCATCATTTCAATGACCCAGGCTTAGCAGAGCAGCCTGTGGAGAAGGTGTTTGGCTTATGTGACACTCTGACTCTTGGGTTGAAAGACTGAGGCTGTTCTGTAGGAGAGTGGGAGAGGCAAAGCTCCCCTGGTCCTGTGCATCTGGGTTTTTGCAAGTTCTTCGCCTGCCTTCTGCCTCTCCTCCTCTCTCCTTGTATTAAGTTGGTGGCTTTCAGTTTCCCAGTCTGGGACTGGAGGGACTTCTCCCCATCTGGGTGAGCTTTGAGATGAAGGGTAAGCATGTCCCAAGGTCAGGTGGGTGGAGCGATCCCTTCTTTGGTTGCCAATGAGTGATTTTGGATGCAGGGATTCAGTGGAATGCCTTCAATGGGGTCGGGTAATGGGGACCCAGATCGGTATACAAATGAAGTGAGCAGCTCTGCCGAACTGAACCTGCCCCTTTGCCTGGCGTTGGTGGGTTCAGAGCGCCCTCTTCAGGGACTGAGAAGAAGCAGGTCAGCCAGCGCCTGGGTTCCTTTGTTTCCTGATCACCTTCCTGAGCAGAGGGGCAGACACCGCTGTGACTTCTGGCTCCTTTAGCTGCTCAGTGCGTGGACTTGAGCATTGATCTTACCCTCTCCCAACCTCAGTTTTCTTTCTGAAAAAATGGGGCCAATGCAATTTCTTTTGCCTTCACTGTGGATATAAAATGGAACGACATATTTAGGGTTTTCATTACTGGGTCTGCTATTATGAGAGCCCAGTCCCTCTCCGGGAGCCCCCTTTTCCTGGAGAGAAGGGAAGGTGCACATGCTAGATAATTTGTCACTGGCTACTTAACTTTATCACCATAGGGATTTTGCTATTTTCAGCCAAATAGGACCTGATGATAAAGTGGCCCCCACGTTTTGTGTCTGGTTTGTAAAAGCAATCAAAAGTTGTCCGAGGAACATCCTATTAATATGTACAATTGACACATGCTCATCGAGATTTAATTTAATTTAGAAACTGTACACAAACACACACACACATACCCGAAGACGGCCGTCTGAGGAATTCAGATGTCTTAATTACTCCTAAACCATTTCTTCTTCACTGAGTTCAAGAACCCTTGTAAGAGCCCCGTCACGAGCTTACATATTATTTATTATTTATGACACAAAATCACATGAGTGGATTCCACTTTCCGTGGAGACGCTGCTCCCCCACTGGAACACTGAAGGGGTACAGAAGGAGTAAAAGCAGGTTGTCATTTACAGCCACACCTCGCTCCCACGGCTGAGAAACACAACCCTATGGAGACTTGTCCCCACTATCTTATTGGCCACTTGGAGGCTGGTGACATCCCCCCACCGCCACCCTGACAAATTGATGTTCAAGTGGTTTCGAAGCTTCTAGAGGGTGAGGGGGTGGGCAGCTACAATGCTGGTGTTGGGGAGGGTCTTTGCAGGGCAGCCTGGGAAGAGGAGGCTGCCCTTTGACAGTGAACCCTTGGGGAGGTTTTGTTGTGGAATCTCGGAGGCTCAGAATACAAGGTTAGCAGGGGAAGGAGATCCTGAATTTGGACATAAAGCATATCCCATTGCTTCAAGGTCGAGTTCATAAGCAATGGATTGATGACAGGAAATGCAACGTCCCTGCAGATGTAATACCTCTCTGCCAGGTATTTTTCTAGGCTTTGGATTCTTCTAAATCTGGAAGAATTTTCTAGTACCGGGGAAGAGGCCAGACCATAAACAAACTCAGTAAGTATCTATATTTTTAATGAGCAGATCCTAAGCGCCCGTGGGAAATTAAGTAAGGCGCCAGAGCAGAGTGTGCGTCCTGTAACTGCCCAAGACCACGCGGCTGCCAGCTTTTCCATTAGACAATCCTGCTTCCATCTTTAAAGCCATTTTTATTTGTACCCCACCTTCCGGCCACTTCTCACCGTCTTTTCAGTAAGACCATTGGCCCTGGCTGGTCCCACACATGGTGTTCGAGGCCTGTCTTGTTATTAGGAGGGGACTGAATGCTACGGATGAAAGGGACACACACGTTTCTCAGCCTCCCCATTACGGATTCACGCTTGTGTCTGCCCCGAGTTTTTATGCGCAACCCCTCGCCCCCCCCCCCCCCAGGGATGGTGAAGGAGCTGGAGCATTTGGGAGAGAACTAGGTGTAGATGAGGTCATGAGGGTGGAGTCCCCACGGAGGGATTAGTGTCCCTATGAGAAGAGAAAGAGACTAGAGCTCCCTCTGTCTGCTGTGTGGAAACAGGAGAAAGGGGCCCCCCCAGAACCTGACCCAGCCGGCACCCTGACCCTGGGTTTCTAGCTTCTGGTATCATGGAAGATTCCACGACCTTCTACAGTGTTTTTGTCACAGCAGCCAGAAGAGGCGGAGGCCTCCCACTCATTCTGTGCACTATTTCCTTCTGAGTTGTGACCACAGGACCCTGTTCACGGCACTGACCACCTTCACATGCAAGCGATCTGTGTTTGTAAAATCACCTTCCATGTTCAAATCCCCACCCCCTGCTCTTTTGGGGCTTTTCTATGTGCTTGTCAATTTTTATTTTCACGTTTTCTCCTCTCTCTGTTGGTAGGACGCAGAGGCAGGGTCTGTTGGGCAAGCACTCCTTGTGGCATATGGAAGCTCTCTTTCTCCACTCCTAAAGTGGCTGTGGTAGGAGTTTTGGTGCTCAGCACTAAATCACAGGTGTTGAGATTCTCTGGGGCTTTTTTCTCTGGCTGAAGCTATCCCTGAAGCAACCACTGACTTTTTTTTTTTTTTTTTTTTTTTTTTTGGTGGTGCTGGGGATTGAACATAGGACCTTGTGCATACCAACTGAGCTATGTCTCCAGCCCCTGAAGCATCCATTGAGATGGAGGCTCATGAGCTGGAGGGGAGCCCAGAGTCAGCACATGCAGGTTGGTGGCTGCAAGTCTCAGAAAACTGCTGGGGCTCAGAGGAAAACTTCCGCTATATCATATCACTGTGATTTTGGAGAGTGTGTTTTGTTACTGAAGCACTACCTGACCCATACTTATTACCCTTACTTTTGCATCAAGTCCAGGCTGTAAGCTGGGCAATGCCCTGCTTTTGCTCAGCGGCACGGTGGGAGGTTACAACTTGAGGTTTGCAGACAGACAGACCTGTAGCTTTGTACAAGTTACTTTACCTTTCTGTATTTTCCAGTTTGAAGCCATTTACTCCCACCTTCCTAGGGGTGTGCACGTGAGAATCAAATGTAGTAACATATGCAAAGCAGGTAGCATCCAGCAGGTGTTTAACGAATGCTCATTTCCTTGCACTGTCATTAAGATTCCGCACGTACCCTTATTATTATTATTTTTTTTTCTCCCGAGCGTTCCACCGCTTCCTCCTCCCCTGGTGTTTCCCAGTTGCAGGATTGAGTGCCGAGTAACCGACTCCTTTGTCACCTCTTCTCTCTTCTGAAATTGTCGGCAAGGCAAGGATTTATCAGATGAGACCCCCGGCGGTGTCCAGGGAGCCTCCATCCCCAGTGCGGCCGTCTTGCCCCTGGCCAGTCCTGTCATCTGTCCTAGGAAAGCGTGGTGTGGTGCTTGTTATGACTCAGGCCCTGGGCTGGGTGCGGGCAGTCCCTGCGGCAGTCCCACCTGCCTCCCAACCCCCAGGAACAGACCCCCAGGCATTGTGATAATTATACAAAAGGAAGCCTGTGTGTGGGGGGGAGAGGGCTAGCAGGAGTTCCGCGGGGTACTGGGTAGCGAGGGATGAAGGGCTTCTTCCAAAGGATGCTGTTCCAGCAGGGTTTTGAAGGGTGAAGAGGAGCTCACCAGGCTGATGGTGGAGGAAGAGAATTTGGGAGAAAGAACAGTGTTTGCCAAGGCACGGTGGCATGAGACGGATCTGGGCAATATAAGTGATCGCTGAGAGGGCAGGGATAGCCGTGGGGAAGGGGCTTCTCCAGGCCGGCCGCGGGGAGGGGGACCATCAGAACGGCTTCTCTGGGAACTTTCTCCTTCCTGGCTCTCTACCAGCCCCGAACTCCAGTTCGTAAGACTGCGTTTGCTGCCTTGCCTGATGATGCGGGTGCTCAGCCCTGGACGGGGTGGAGAACCCAGGGGATGCGCAGGAAAGAAAAATAAATCCTGTCTGTGTTTCATCCACCTCCGGGCGGCAGGCAGGGCCCCCAGGTCTCCGTGGCTCCTCTGTAGAGTGGGGCCCATGAGTCCTGCCTCAGTGAGTAGCTGAGAGGATGCGGAAGACAAGAAACCCCTCCACCACCCCGCCCAGAACCCGGGGTCCCCTGGGCGCCCAATCCGCCTTGTAGCCCGAGGAATCCGCTCATGACCAGCCCTTGGAAATTGCATGAGACTCACGTAGATGTGGCTGGAAATTAAAACTGATGTTTTTTTTTTTTTTAAATGCAAGTGTGTGTGTGTGTGTGTGTGTGTGTGTGTGTGTGTGTGTTTTCCTCCTTTTGGAGAACAGTTCTTCATTCCTGCTGATGACAGTCTTCTCAAGGCTTCCAAGGAGGCAAACAGACTTATCAAAAAAAAAAAAATCTTAAAGAACCTTGAAGCAATCTGTAGTGGTACCAGACCCCAGAGGTGGTACCTGGAGACTGTTTCTGAATGATCCACTTACATTTGTGACCGTCCCCTCCTGCTGGTGTGATATTTATTTTGAGCCTTAAGAAGCGCTTTAAATACCTCAGCAGCGAACTCTGGCCTTTGGGGAAGGCATAGCTAATTAGTTCCCCAACTGTCGCCTGAGGCCAGCCCCCCGGCTGCCCTTGATTCAGCGATTCACCCCTCCTGGCTGAAGCCTCTTCCCCAGGGGTACCGACATCTCCCTTCCAGTAGAGGATCCGCACAACTTCACAGTGGTCGCAGCAGCAAATCCCTCGCCTGCTCCAGGCTGGGAGCCCCGCGGTCACCCCGTGCTACCAAGCACCTGTGACATGCAGGGGCCAGAGCCGCTCATGGCTCCGCCCACTCTGCCTTAGGAAGCCTGGCCCTCCTCTCCAGCCACCTACGGATGCCCACAAAACAGACCCACAACTGTCCCTGTGCCTCGAAGCCTCACCCTGATGATATTTCAAGTCGCTTGAGAAGATGGCCGCTTGGTTCCTCTTGAAACTTCATTTTCATTTAGATTTTCTGGTTGGGTACAAGGTGACAATTTGTGAAAGGGAGACTCCAAGTTAAGGGCCACAAGGTGGGTCAGCTTCACCAAGATAAGAGTGATCACGGCCAAAATAAAAAATTCAGAGAGGATGCAGTGGCTGCGGACGTCGGCCTGAGCTCGGGTGCTAATGACAGCCCTGCTGTCCCTCATGTCTGCAGGGGGGGCTCGGGCCCAGCTCAGCTTCAATTTAAAATCTGGGGCTGATGCTTGAACACAAGCTTCCCCAGAAACGATGGTGCTGGGAGACAGGATTGTGGGGGACAGAGGGGCCCGTGACCGAGAAAGGGGACCTCGGTAGAGAAAGGGGCCCGCGGTGCTGTCTAGGGAAACCAGGGCTCAGGAATGCCGAGTGGCATCCCCGTCCCAGCTGTTTCCACTCGGGGATCAATAGCGCCACAAATGGGATAGAAACACGCTGGTTACGTTGCTTTAAAATAGCTTGGCAAAAAATATAATTTCTTATTGATTAGCTTCCCAGTGAAGGCGAGGTCTGTGGATAAAAGAAAATTGACTGCCGAAAATTCTAAAATAAAGAAAGCAAATGAGGGAAGGTGTTTAAATTTTTAAGGGGTAGAAAAATGTGAATCGATATTACGCAAATACGCTCCTTATAAAAGCACTGCTGGGACCGACATCTAAGTTGTTTTTGATCTGATTGACTGACTTTCATTTACTCCAATATTTAAAAAAAAAATATATATATATATGTGCCAAAAAAAAAAAAAAGGCGTGCAATGAACGGATTTGCTTTGGGAAGCAAAGCCCACAGGGAGGTCCTAGGGAGTGTGGAGGGAAGGAAATGGAGGGGCGAGGATTGGTCCTGGATATGGTAGGAGCCACTGGACAGATGGCAAGCGATGGAGAGCTAAGGCCAGCTGTGTTAAACCCGTAGTTCACAGCTAGAGGCCAGGGTCTAATTTAGGGATACTTCAGGGTTCGGCATGGGAAGGGGCTCACATCTGCAAAAAGCGGTGGGCAGAAGAGCTTTCTGTGCAGAGGACCTGGGCTGTGCGAGGGCCTTGAGATGGCGTCGGGCACAGCGGTGGCCGTGACTGACTCCCTGCTGGAAAGATGACATTGCCTTTTAGGTCTGATCAAGGTTGCCTCAGGTCTCATTCTGAGGAGTCTCTTAGGCGGTGATTGTTTAATTGCAAGGAGCAAAGACTCATGCAAAGAAACTGAGGTGAACAGGGAGTCTCACGGTCAGGACACAGAAGGTTCTCCAGAAATCCAGCAGGTGCAGCTGGACCCCGGGGGGGGGGGGGGGCGGGAGGGCAGGGTTGTTAATCAGCTCCTGCCTGCGTGTGTCTCTGTCTCTCTCTCTCTCTCTCTCTCTCTCTCTCTCTCTCTGGAGCTTCTCTCTGCACATGTGCTCCATTCTCCTCTCTGCATTTGCCATCAGGATCTCAAGTTTTCTCCTGGTCCTCCACCTCCATGATCTTACAGCTCCAGCTGCTAACACCCTCTGACCAGGTCAGCCTGGGCCTGAGCTGTAAGGATCCCCTGGGGGGGTGTGCAAACCTGATTGGCCCATGGAAGACAGTTATCCATTGTAGTTCCTTGGCTGAGGCTGGGTGGGCGCCTCTGGTATGCGTGGGCTGGGGAGGGTCTCTGAGAGGGGATGTGGACGGGGAAGCGCTGATGGGGCTCTCAGGAGTGGCATGCTGGACACTGAAGATGAGGACCATGATGTCACATCCCCTCCTCCAAGCACTAGTTCACCTAAGGCTCAGGACCCCTGCAGGGCTCACATTGTTCATCTCTGCAGAGGGGACAACTGATGGGCAGCAAGGTAGACCAGCATTGCCCCAGGTGTCCTTTCAGTGAAATGCTGATTGCTAAACGTCCAGATTCCAACCTCAGGGGAAATGTCCACCTAGACTGCAGGCTGGGATCGTAGGATGTGGCTCCAGCGGTAGCGCGCTCGCCTGGCAGGCGTGCGGCCCGGGTTCGATCCTCAGCACCACATACAAACAAAGATGTTGTGTCCGTCAAATACTAAAAAATAAATATTAAAAAATTCTCTCTCTCTCTCTTTAAAAAGAAAAAAAAAAAAAAAGCCAAGGGAATTCTGCTCCCTCCCTCCATCGTGCTCCAGCCGGGCTGGGATTCTTTTGGCTTCTGGAAGGCCTAGCCCTTGCCTACGAGGTCTCTGCCTACTGGCTCTTCTCTCCTGCTCTTTACTTGGTTAATTTTTATGCATCCTTCAGGTCTCAGTGTAGACATTATTTCCTCGGGGACATTTTTCCTGGCTCCCTGAACAGAATCAGATTCACCTTAATTTATTCTGCCTCATGGCACCCCGGTCTCCTAGCTTTTATCATAATTTGTCATAAGTTTTGTACAATTTTCCTGCCCAGACCATTAACTCTCTGAAGAATCACATCTGCCTGGTCTCTCCTGCCCCCCCCCCCCAACCCCTCGCCCCAGGGTGGCTCAATCAATGAAGTAAATGTAATTATCCCAAGGGAGGACCCTTTGAAAATTTTGTTTGCAAAGAGTAAAACCGGAGACTCTCTTTAAGACGAGCTCATCTTTCTGTGGAGGTGGGGGATGCTTTTGAGCCAGGAGGAGGACTCTGAGTTTGGTCAGGTTGCTGAATTGGAGAGGCTCCATGCACCTCCCGGATAACAGGAAGATCCATTCTCTCCTTCCCGGTTTCTTGCTTCTGTTCTCTTAGAATGATTCGCAAGAGGAGCCTAGAGCAGAATTTTTGGAAAGAGAAAGGAAACCAGTGTTTACCGAGAACCCAGCTCGCGGTCGGGCCTCGTGTGAGGCAGTTTGCAAAGAGGATCTCATCTGTTTCTCCAGGTGGTTCTGCAACATGGGGGTGCGCCTCATGGGTGGGCTTCTCCTACTTTCTCCCCTCCTCTGTCAACTGTGCCCCACCTCCATCTGCACCACAGATGCCCGGATGTTGGAAAGTCCATTTCCAGGCTCCCGTGCTGCTGGGATTCTGGAGATGGCTCAGGTTCTGCAAATCAGATACTCCCCCATCAATTTTTTTTTTTTTCCTGACGTGGGGCTTAGTTAAGTTGCCCAGGTTGACCTTGAGCTCACAATCTTCCTGCCTCGGCCTCCGGAGTAGCTGGGATTTCAGTGTGCACCACTGTCCCTCGCTCCTGTGAGCCTGGAGTGCAGAAGTGAGTCGGGGCGGGGGAAGGCAAGAAACACTGTCCACGGTTGGGCTGGGTCTGCTTCCTGAGCTTCCTGACCTGGTGACTTCTTGTAGCAGTGGTGGCCATTTTCCCCTTCGTAGCACAGACAGGGGGACCTGGGGGACCAGGGAAGTTGTCCTGGTGACTTTCCAGCTCGCTTTGCACCTGCTGGTGAATCCCTTCTGTTTGTCTGCAGCCGTCTGTTGTGCACGGTGCTGAGACAGCAGGCTTCCTGTGCCCTCTTCCTTCCTTCATCCACGGAGGAGGCCTCGTTTCCTGGTTCGCTTTACAGATGAGGATCCCGGGTCCGAGGATCAGAGAGCTGAGGTGATTCCATCAGGGTTTGTAGAGGGGAGATACGGAGAGTCTGAAGCCAGAACGCTTCCCTCTGTCTGTCTACAGCAACCCCACCCTGCCTCCTCGACCCCTTTCCTCCAAACCTCCCCCCGCCTCTCGTTTTGTTTCAGACAGAGGGGATCTGACCCTCAAGGCCTCCGGGACTCGGTGTCCCCCTTCCTGGACATCTCGATCAGCTGGAGGATCACAGTGAGGGGAGGCACAGATCCCGGTCACTGCGCCACCTGCTGGAGGTGGAGGGTGAGAGGCTGGGGAAACGGGGGACCTTGGAGAGGAAGGGAGAATGGGAAGAACACAGAGGTCCTCATCTCCCAAGTGGCCTGGCCTGACTCGCTGCACTGATCTTGCCCATTTGCTGAGAAAGGCCGGCCCCAGGTGGCGAGCCCCCCGAAGCTCAGAATCCAGGCACATCAGCCAGTTGGAGCCCACCCCTCTTCTGGCCGGGTCCCGAGAGCGCTCCGGTCTGATTTCAGACATGCCTGCTAATTCCTTCCTCGAGATCTGCCTGGCTGTGTGAGGAGTGGTGGTCTCAAGGGTATTTTTCTTTATAGACATTATAATTAGTAATTGTTTTGAAGGGCAATCGCTGTTAAACTATTTTTCTTTTCCTAGAGGACAGGACCATTTCCAAGACGGATTATTTCACAATTGAAATCCCATGTCTCCCAGAGGTAGTCTTTTTTTTTTTTTATAGCAGTTGGTGGGAGTCAGATCCTCTCTTTTTATTTTATTTCATTTTTTCTTTATTTTTTTTCCCCCTCTATGACACATTCAGACACAGAGACACAAAAAAACATTTCTGGGAAGGGAAGCGGAAAGATGAAGTCTCCGCTGAGGTTTAGGCAGCTTTCATAGACGGCTTCCTGGCTCTCTGGCTAATGGGAGAGATGATAAATGCTCCCGAGGTACCATTTCAGTCAATTAATTAGTTAATGTTTAAAGATGGAAAGTGTCATGCAGATAGAGGAACATTATGACTCTCTTAATAAAAAAGACTTAAAGTAAGGAAAAACAGGAATAAAGACATGGCCCAAGTTTTGCCTTTGTGTTAGAGTCTGTCAACAAGTCAGGATGGCGCCTGGCATATTGCCAGAGGGAGTGGTTTGTGAAGTAAGGACAGCGAGCCATTAAGTGTGGAGATTCCTGATTGGTTGACTGCTGTATCTAGTTTATGTTAATTAGATAAGCTGTGTGGAATGTATATATACCCCTCCTGTCCTACAATAAATGGCTCCTACTCCTGCTGTATCAATCTACACAAGTTGCTCGTCACCCCCCCCCCCACCCCCTTACTTTGCCCAGCCAGCCAGACTGCGGCACCTTTGCATGGTAATTTCTGCCTTGATTCTTGGAGCCACAAGAGCTGGAAGCACATCCCCATTGTTGGGTCACCTCCATAAAGGTCTTTTCTTCTGGGCGGGGGTATAGTATTTTCGGTAGAGTAAATATTGTGAGGTGAACAGATCATTTTAAGTGGAACCGGGGTCGTGTCGTGGTCCATCTCAAGAGCTATAACAAAATACCGTCATCGGGGTAGTTTATAAATAACAAAAGTCTGTTCTTTATAGTTCTAGAAGCTGGAAAGTCCAAGATCAAAGTGCTGGCAAGTTTGGGATCTGCTCAGGGCCCACGTGCTATGTTTTAGTTGGCTTTTTTCACTGCTGCGAGTGAAGGATCTGACCGGAAAAACTGTCGAGGGGAGAAATTTATTTGAGGGCTCACGGGTTCAGAGGTCTCCGTCCATAGAAGGCCGGCTCCATTTCTCGGGGCTTGGCTGAGGCTGAACATCATGGTGGAGTGTGTGGCAGCGGGAGGCAGCTCACAGACTCATCAGATACACACCCCAAGTCCCCGCCCCAGCGCCCACCTCCTCCAGCCACACCCACCCCTCCTGTTTCCACTCAGTGGATCCCTATCAGGGGATTAGATTGCTGATGGGGTGAAGACTCTCACAACCCCATCATTTCTCCTCTGAACCTTCTTGCCTGGCCTCACATGTGAGCTTCTGGGGGACGCCTCAACATCCACACCACAGCATCCTCGCTCACAAGTGGCTTTTTATTATAACCTCGTGTACCAAGAGGGACGAGGATCTCTCTGGGATCTTCACTGATATTTTCCCAGTGGAACTCCATCCGGACGACCTCAGCAGCTCCCCAAGATCAACCTGTGATTTCAACCTATGAGTTTTTGGGGTGGGGTGGGGCGGGGGTGCACAAACATTCACACCAAAGCTGGTAAGTGGAGATGTTCAGAACTGGGCCAGTGGGTTGGGGCTTTGGGACTGTGTTGGAGCAAATCGCCCCACTGCTGTCGGTCACGTCTAGGGTGACGGGAGACGTGCCTGTGGCACACAGGTATCTCTTTCGGGGAATCCCAAGGATCAAGATTTAAAAAGTGAAGTCCTTCATGGGAAGGGGCTTGGGTTCTCAACTGGAGAGGAGATGTAGCTCCAGGTGGAGGCTGGGGTGGAGACTAACAGAAACGGGGACAAGGACGTAAGTTCTCGAGTGAATAAAGGGAGCAGGTCCCGGAAAGATGGCCCCGGTGGGACGCAGGGCTGCTTTCATGATCTCCAAGCGCTGGCTTCTGTGCTGGGCGGGTGGCCGCTTTGGCGAGAAGGTTTGGGGACCAATGGTCCTCATCCGATACAGGATTCACCCAATCCATCCTCTCCCACCATCCTAGACAGACAGATGGACGCTGCAGCCCCCATTCTGCTACCGGATCCTCATCTGCTTATTGGGAGGATCCCAAAGAGGCGGGTGCCTCAGGGAAGCCCAGAAACGGTGCTTTCCCCAAATTCTCTTCCTTTCTGGTCATCGCCGACGACATGGCAGCGTTGGATTTCAAAGTCGCATCCCCTGGTGGGACGCACTCACCACTTCGGGCTAAGAAAAGATCTTCCTAGTCACAGCTACTCAGACATCTCTCATTAACAGGAGTGAGACAACAATTGATTAAGCGTAATCTCTCATCTTCCCACTCATCGTCGAGCAGGGATGGGGAATGGGCTCTGGAGGGAGGCTCGGTCAGGAGCCTGCCCCCCCATCTGCTCGCTGTGCAAACCGGGGGAGCTACCTCACCCGCTCAACTTCCTTATGTGCAAGGGGACCTGGCAGCAATTTTTATTTGGGGAGGATTCAGAGAGAAAGTCACTCATTTGTTCCTCGTGGAAATATTGATTGAGCTTCTATCACAGGGAGGATGGACTGGCAAGCTGGTGTCATGGTAGGCAGATCAAGGCTGCTTGCTCTCCCTGAGCAATATTCCTGGGAGACAGACAGCGATTCAGACTATTTAAAATGGTGGCGCGTTATGCAGAAATTACAATAAAGGGACTTGATGGAGAATGTGTGGGTGTGGGAAATGGGCAACTCAGCGAGGGAGGACCTCTCTGGATTGACCCTGGAGACATAAGGGATGTCAGGATGAGTCATGCAGGCACCTAGGAAAGAGCATTCCTGGCAGAGGGAGAGGCACATGTAAAGGCCCTGAGGTAGGAAGAGTGTGGTGTGCTCTAGGGAATGGAAAGTGCCAGTGTGTGGGGGGGTTAGCATGGGAAGGTTGTGGGGACGTGATCAGAGATTCAGTCCAAAAGACAGGCAGGGGACTGGGTTGTGTAGGGCCTCAGAGAGTGAAAAGTGAGTTCTTAATCCCGTGCCTGGCACAGACTCAGCACTCAGTCATCTAACATTGGCTTTCTTCGCAATATCTTCCCCTTGTCCACCCAATTACCCTTCTGTGGGCGGCTTCCTCCCCTAGACGTGGAAGCGTCTGTTAGCTGCATGGCAGGAAAGGTCTCTCTTTCCCCACCATGCCATAGACCCTGGGAATGTACCGAGGCGGGATTTGGTGTGTCTCAGAGGGAGTGGCACAAAGGATCCAAGATGCCTAGGAGACCCCGGGGCACTCATCCAATAGAGAGAACCCGAGACGCTCACTTACTGAACTGGGTTGTGGCTGTCTGTCAGAAGATCCCATTATTCAGGATCTTATTTGACTTATTTGAGCTGCACTTCAAGAACTGGCAACCGGGGCTGGGGATGTGGCTCAAGCGGTAGCGCGCTCGCCTGGCATGCGTGCGGCCCGGGTTCGATCCTCAGCACCACATAGAAACAAAGATGTTAAAATTCTCTCTCTCTCTCTTAAAAAAAAAAAAAAGAACTGGCAACCTCAGATAATCAGAACGGACTCTCAGGACAAGGAATATGAGCAACAGTGAAGACGTCTCTAAAAATCCTCAGGCCGAGGACCTCTGCCTCACCAGCCTAACCTCTGGCACCGACTTCAGTCCCAGAACATGAATTCTCAGGCCTTGGGAGATGTTCATCTTTCCCAGAGAGACTCGATTTCTTTGGGGGAATTTACGGACAGTGGGCAGCAACACAGGCTCACCCAGACGTTCTCTTTTCTCAAGCAGTCAGGGAAGAAGTAAATAAATGGGATTCTCAGTTTTATTCCTCTGCTAACTATCCAAAAAAAAAAAAAAAAAAAAAATTCGGACAGTTCCAAGTCCTGGTTAGGCAACATTTTTTTTTTTTTTTTTTTTTGCTGCAGTTGGCAGACAAAGGCTGAGCAGATCTCTTCCAAGTGGGTTGTGACACGGGGCTGGGTTTGGCTGTCATTTTGTCCTTAGGACCCCAAGAAGAAATCACATCTATCAGAGGCTTCCCAGAGGGCTAGGAAAGGAAGAGAGACTCCCCGTTGCTCTGAAGTGGCAGAGAGTGACCGTCCGACAGACGGGTTCAACAGGTGGGAGGGACCGTGAATGTGAGACCGACTGGCACCCTGGTGATGGAAAGAAGGGGGGCTGCCGGCAGGATGTGGGGGGGGGGGCGGCGTGCAGCCTGCTGGACGCTGAGGCCTCCATCTGGCCTCTGGAGAATGGCGGGATGCAGGGAGAGGTTGGCCCCAAATCTCACGGAGGCAACAGTTAACAGACACATTATTCCTTTAATAGACATTGAGTAAGCACCTACTACATACCAGATGCTCTACCCAGGTGACAGGTGAGAAAATAGCAGATTGTTTCTGTGCCAAAGCTCTTCCCTCAGATGGATGGAGAGAGAGATGGGATGGAGGATGAAATTTAGGGTTTGAGGATCATGGCAGAGGGGGACACAAGGGCTCTGGTCTGGGGACTAGGGAATGGTTTTCTGGAGAAAATGAGAAAATGAGTGGGATGTGATATTTTCTCAACTCCTGGGCTGTGGCTCGGGCACGTCTTGTCATGGCTCAGTTATGACGGGTGCTCACAAGACCAGGAGCCACCGAGGGCTGAAATCGTGACTTCTACACACCACGTCCCTGAACTTACCCCCCACGCCTGGCGTACATACAGCGGGTCTCCTGCACACAGTCGCTGGTGAGTGAATGAGCGCCACTTGGTTTCCTGTCACGGATTTAGGACGTGTGTCTTTCCTCTGATTTGCCTTCAGCTTTCCCCCAACATCTTGGCTTGATCGTATCCTGCTGCATATTTTACGTGTCATGTTTAGATTCAGATTCTGGCTCCCATTCTGGCCCATCCTGCAAAGAGATGATTTGGACAAATTCCACTTCTTCAGCCAGACTGCTCTGCCTTGAACCCCAGTCCACAATCCCCTGGGTGTTTTTCAATTTGACAGTTATTTATTGAGTAGCTACTACAGGCCAGGAACACAGGGCTGGGGGCAGCACCGTGAGGGGCTGCGTCCCCAAATCTCGCCAGCAAAAACTGAGAGGCTGGAGAAAACGGCAGGCTCCCACGGAGGAGCGAGGTCTGACGTGTCAACCAGATGAATTCATCCCGGGCCGCCGCGGGATGAGCGTTTGGGTCCATCAAGCACGTCCCGATGGCGGCTACTTCTTCCGATGACGATCGTTGGGAATCCATCTGCGCTCTTTCAAGGGGAACAAGAGATTGTAATTCTGAAGTGGAACAGAAAGAAATGGAATTGGATCAATGGGTTGTTAATGATGCTACTGAGCCGCCCTCTGCCCCGGCGGGCTGTGGACGGCACTGGCCAGAGAACCTGGCCACCGCCACGTGGATACTCGACTTTGACACAAAGCTTCTGTGGCCTGTGAAACATCTTTCACACACGTGATCTGGTGTTATTCCTGATCGTTCTCCCCGGCCAGCGGCCGTGTTCGAGGGGCCTGCCAGGCATTTGGCTGTGGGTCTGGGAGGGAAGGGAGAACCGTGTGGATATTTTTGCTGCCCAGGTGGTCCTGAGCGCCAGCTGACCTCGTGTTGGTCGCTGTGTTGTTCTGATGGGCGGAAGTGGGAGCAAAGAGAGGAGCTCATCCACAGGGTGACCATCACGGTCATCCCCCCGAGGACCACCGTGTGCCCCTTGGAGGGCTCCAAATGGCCCCCTGGAAAACTGACGGTAGAACAGGATCCCATTTGCAAATTAGAGGGTGACTGTACCGTCATGTGTCTCTCTCTCTCATTAAATGGGGACAGAGAATACACGGAGGGTCACAGAACCGAGTGTTCTTGGAGCGATTTGATGAGGTGGGTCTTGGGCCAGGGAGGAATGGGAATGAGGGGAGTGGGGCGACTGAACAAATATTGATAAGGAAACGGTTGGCACCCTTGTTCTGTCTTCCTCTGACCCACGCACAGCCTGCGTTTGGTCACTTTTACGCATCTATGTAAAACTTATATATCTATGTGGATTTATAAGGCTAAATAATTGAGAAGACACTAAACAGGGGTGAAGTGACCTTGTTCATTTTTATTCACGTGACATGTATCCTACAGGGGAGATGGTGATCAGGCCCAGGACCATTTTTTAGAAAATATTTTGATTTTTTTTTTTTTTTTTTTTTTTTTGGTGATACTGCGACTTGAGCCCAGGGCCTCATGCGAGCGCTCTACCACTGAGCAGCATCCCCAGCCCTAGAAAGCATCTTGTAACCTATCAAAATACCACAGGACCTGGAGAAATGCTCAACTCTGGCTACCCAACGGGGTTGCCCCTAGAAGAGGGAGCTTTAAAAAGACCCGGATGCAATGAGCTTCCTCCCTGACCAGTCGTATCAGAATTTATTTATTTATTTTTTTATGTGGTGCTGAGGTTCGAACCCAGGGCCTTACATGTGCGGCGAGGCAAGCGCTCTGCCACTGAGCCTCAGCCCCAGCTCTGGATTCTAATATCGTAAGGCCTATTTTCTGAGACCAAAATAAATGTAGGCTAGCGTCTTGCAAAGGTTGCATTGGCTTAATAAAATGCTAGCGCGGTTTGGTCACGAGGAGGTGGTACCGAAAGCCTGCTGGTGCCGTGATTCTAAGCTGACTGAACTGGGGGGGGGGCCCTCCCCTCCCCTCCCCTCCCGGGGTCCCTGGGCCCCTCCCTGCCACCTGCAGCAGGTCCTCTCTCTGGCTTGCTGGCAGTCAGATCCAAGCAGCACTTCCTTGGCCTGTGCTCCTGCCTGGCTGGAGCAGCAGGGCTCAGCCATCAGCCGGGGGCCCTGCCTCCTGGGTGATGTTGGCACTTCTTAATGAATTGTTTTCCTCCTTTAAAATATACACAAGTCGTTAAAGGAAACTCAACAGGTGAAGCCCAGTAATTAAGGATCTCTGCAGGAAGGAGAAGCTGAAATCAACAACTGGGTCTCGCCCTGACAGTGCTATTAACCAGCCCCACCTGCACAGGGCGGGGAGCACCAGAGGACCAGGCTGGGGTCCCCCTCGGGAGTGTCACTGTCCTACTATTTAGGGACGGTTGCAAGGATGTTGGGCAATAAGGATGGGAAGGGAAGCCACCCTGCCCTAGCCACTTGCCCTAGGTCCCCTGCCTTAAGTAGGCACCATTCCCAGAGTCCTGTGGGTGCACATTTGTCACCTGGGAGGGTGTCACTTTAAGACACGCCTTCCCTGTCTCATCAGGGTATTGGGGTTGGCTTTGGGGGACAGACTTTCGAATCTTCCTGTTTTAGCTTTAGAGCTCAGGATTCTGGGGCTGGCGATGGTCTCGTCTGAGCCTCAGTTTCTTCACCTGAAAAGAGACATGAATATAAAGTCCCCTCAGCCACGCCCTGGTTCAGGTGTGACTGTTGACATCACTGTCATCTAACTGAAGAGCTGATTTAAAAGTTGGTACCTCCCCCGGGGTATCGTGGAGCTGGGAGAAGTTTAGGGAAAGAAGAGTCACGCAGGTGTGCGTGATAAGAAAGAAAGAAACAAAGAAAAAAATCCCCGCTGTCTGAGATCTTCTTCCAGCGGCAGGGAGAGGGGTCTCATTGCAGAGAATGAAAGGGGCCATGGCTGGACCTCCCGGGGGACAGAGGGAGGCTTCCGGACGGGGCATGAGGCTGAGTGTGCTTCTGAGCAGGAGGACTCAGAAAGTGAGCCACACACCCCCCTGCCCGATGGGAGCGGGGGTCTTGAGCGTGGTACTTGGCCTTTGAAGGAAAGAGTGGCTCTGAAAGGACTTGGGTGATGCCATTGATGGTATTGGACGACTTCAGGTAGGGGCTGTCGGGGGACCCTGTGCCCAGAATGGAACTTCTATAAACCTCCCGGAACAGTGCCCTGGGCTGCGGGGTTAGGGTCCCAAGGGCTCATTTGACTTTGGTGCTGCTCACCTGTCTGTCATGCCGAACCACAGAGCCACCCGGAGTTGGGAGGCTCTGTCCTTTCACCACATTTTCCCGGTCACCAGTGGCCAGTGGCTTCTCTCACGGCTCTCTCTACACCTCTGCCTTCTCCCGGGCCTCCCTCGGAGGCTGGGCAGCTGCTCCTCACTGTCTTGGCCTCCTCCTGATTTTAGCCCCAGCCTCCTGAGGAATAGTACGTCCCCGGGCATTCTGCCGCTGGGGAGCCACCTGGCAACCCTGGGGCCTGCCTCCTTCAGTACTGCCCGGTGGACTGTCGCTGTCAGACCTACCCTGCTGGGCCACGCTTGTCCCCTGTTCCAACCTGCCGCAGTCTGGCTGGGCACAAAATAACCGAGCCACCACACACTTTGTAGATTCAAACAGCAACTCTTTATTCTCGAACTCTCACCGGCACTCTACACGCACGTTCTGGGAAAATCCACACACTCCACCGGGCTCTGCATCCCAAATACCCTCTGAATCCCGCAAGAACTCAATGGGAACTCAAGGAGCAGGCGTGCCTGAGGCAGCAGGATATGCCCTATTCCCAGCAGGATCCACCCTAAACCTGGAACTGCCCTATTCCCAGCAGGATCCACACCCTAAACCCAGCCGCCCTAATCCTTGAGCAAGGTCACCTTTCAAATCAAAACTCTCAAACATTCATGCAATGTCACTGCAAATGACCTGGGTCCAAGGCAAGCCCATTTCCACAATGGAGAGTCCTCCCTCTAAGCAACATGGGGTAGGCTGACAAGGAGATTGCCATGCGTCATTCCTACTTGGCTATGGCTCTCAGCACCAACCGAGCACATACATGGGTCCCCGGGGTCCCTCCCCTCTACCTGCAGGTGATGAGGGTCCGGGTGGAGGGCAGGCTGGTCTGCGAGGCTGAGGGAAGCCGCTGTCCCTCCACTCCTGTGGGGCACAGGGGGGCCACCCTCCTGCAAGTCCGACAATAACAAAGGTGTGGCCCAGGGTCGTCACTAAGCAGCCAACATTGCCGATTCTGTGAGTCCTGTGGAAGGTCATGGGGGGGAGGGAAGAGGCGGTGACAGGGAGCTGGGGATTGTCCTGCTCCAGGGAAGGAGCATCTCCAGGAAAGCGATGTGCGCTTCTTAAACAAGACAGGCTGTCACTCCAGCTCATGACAAGGGACTGCCTTTGTCTGCAGCTGTCCCAGCAAGCAGTGCTCTGTGGAGCTTGCTTACTGTGAGCCGCTAGGCTGCACTGGCATACAGTAGGAGCTCCATGAATGCTTGCTTAAAGGATGGATGGATAGTTTCCACTCCTAAGAGCTTCGCCTCTCTTCTTGATGATCTTAAGGAGCAGGAAGAGACTTGTGGCCACCAATCCTTGGTCATCTCTTCCTGCATAATACATCTCCCAGGACTTGGAGGCTGAATACAGCTCCTGTTTTTATCTTCTCACGATTCTGTGAATCAGGCATTTGGGCCGAGCTGAGTGGGATGGTCCTTCCACTAGAGATGGCCGTCTACGATGGCTCCGGTCCTCACGCCGGCCTGCACGGCTGTCTGGAGACAGACCTTACTCCACGTGGCTTCTCACCCTCAAGCAGTCCAGCTGGGCCTCCCTCTGACCTCAATCTTGGGGTCTCCTTTCAAGAGGTAGCGGGGGCTGGGGGGGATGTTCCAGGCAGATGGAGGTGTAGCCTGGGAATTCCCGTAGCACCACTTATTTGAGATTTCCTTGGCCAAAGAAAATCAGGTGGGCAGTGGATGCTGAGAGCCATAGCCAAGTAGGACGCATGGCATTTTTGCCAGAGGGGAATGTTTGAGAAAGGTGACCCTGCTCAAGGACCAGGGCGGATCCGGGTTTAGGGCGGTTCCAGGTTTAGGGTGTGGATCCTGCTGGGATTAGGGTGTGCAGTTTCACAACCTACACCCAGCAACTGCCCATAAGAGAGCTTCCCCATCCCCAGCATATAAATACCCCTGTGTGAACAATAAAAATTTGCAGCTTGATCAGAACTCCTGTCTTGCTGTCATCCCTCGTGTGGTGTCTCTTGTCCCTTCATTCCTCACAGCCTAGGTTCGCCGCCCTCGTTGATGTCCTGCCAATCAGGACAAGTCTCAACCCTGGAGAGGGTGAGAAATAGAAGTCACCCCTTCGTGTCCAACAGAGTCACATTACAAAGAGGTGTGCGAATGGGGAGGGGATGGATTGGTGGCCAGGGTTAATATCATTATGATTCCATTTGGAGTCATGCATTCTATCAAGAATGGATGGATGGATGGATGGGGACAGATCTGACAGAACTAGAGGTAGACATGGACAGCAAAGTGACCTACTGAGAGGAGATTTATCTTTTTCCCCTCGCGTTGCTATCTCCGAGCAATCCTGAACAGAGAGAACCGAGGAGGACGTGACTCTTGCCTGTACTGACTTAGGCACATCTTCCCGTATGTTTATGTCACCCCCTTGTCATCAGGCATTGCTACAGCTACTGGTTATCTTGGACATGGTGGGTCCTTCTGGGTAACACCTGCGGGTTTCTTCCAAGTCTGCCCCAGCCCTCTTAGGCTTCTCTAGTCCAAATCTTGCAAAGATCTAGATAATAATCCAAGATCTTCATAATGATCTTAATGATCCCAGGGTCTCCTTCAGACACTTGTTGGTGTTAAACCAACTTCTGTGATCTCCCCTTGTCTCAGCATTTTAGGTACAAGCCTCTTTTTCCTCGGATAGTTAAGTCCACTTAGAAGTGATCCTGAACTGGAATACCTTCATTTCCCTTAATTCTTTATTCAAAAAAAAATCACTTGTCCAGCAAGCCCTCCCTTGACCCTACTATTTAAAGTAGAAACACTTCCCAGCCAATACCACTTCCGCCATTTTGATTTTTCCCCCTTCCCATAGCACTCATGATCAGTGTCTATTCTTTATGTTACACCTGTTTAGGGTCTGTCTCTCCTCCACCTTGAACATAGGGGATGTTTGGGTAGCTGTTACATCTTCAGCATCTAGAGCAGTGGCTGGGCTATAGAAGACGATCAATACTTGCTGAAAAAAAATGGATCAATCACCTCCATCTTTATTAATTGATTTACTTGGTACCAGGGATGAAATCCAGAGGCACTTAACCACCAAGTCATATCCCTAGCCCCCTTTTTTTTTCACGTTTTATTTTGAGACAGGGTCTGGCTAAGTTGCTCAGGACCTCACTAGGTTGCTGAGGCTAGCCTTGAACTCACAATCCTCCTGCCTCAGCCTCCTGAGTTACTGGGATTACAGGCATGAGCCACTGAGCCCAGCCTCTCTCTCTTGTAACTACCTCTATTTGTATCTTGTCTGTCTCTATCCTTGCCCATGTCTCTCTACCCATCCGTTTCCTACTTACCCACCTATTCATCCCCATCCATCCCCCCCCCACCTGCCACTCATCCACCCATTTTTGTAGTGAACTTGCCCAGTGATACTGTAGCATGGCTTAAATAATAGAAAAAAAAAAAAGCAGACAATGAGGACCAGATCAATTACCATCAGGGCCCTGCTGAGTCTCTGCGGGCTCCTTGTTCTGGCTGAGCCTCTGCCTTTGAGGTGCAGGAAATCTGTGATGAACACAAAAGCGATTCTTGAGCTAAACAGGGCCCGGGTCCTGCTATGTCTGGGAACCATCATTAGGGAGCAAAACTCTTTCATGCCCGAAGCTTTAAAAAACACAAACGGTGCACACATGAGAGAGCTTCTCCTTTTAATCTGAGGTGCTTTGGTGCGGGGGCAGAGGCTGGGAGGGTCACTGCTGCTGGGTGAGAATCATCCTGTCGTCTTGTTGTTGTTTTTTTTTTATCCTCGGGGAGACTGGTGGATTGTTCTCTGCCTCTCGGTCCTTTGGGGTCTTCTCTATTTTTAACATTTACGGAGGGAGTTTGGGTTTGTTTTGATTGTCACACAGTCAGGCCAAAGGCGAGAGGAGTCCAGCCCGTGGGACGGGGGTCGTCTCAGTGTGGAGGAGATGGGAGCACCTGCCCTGTCTCTGTCACCGGTGACCAGGATCCACTCCGTGGGGCCGAGGGGAGGCAGGCTCTCCAGGTGGCCGCAGGCTGGAGAGCCGCCCCACGCGCCCAAGACCAAGGCCCTGTCTGGCCAAACCAGTGTCCTGTTCAGCTCAGCCGTCTTGGTTTCATTCCCCCTTTTCTCTTGGACCACAGACCAAGCCTCAGGGTGAGGGAGGATTAACCAAGCAGCATGTTGCTCAGGACTGGGGTTTAACTCAGTGTCCCCCCAAGGCCTATGGGCTAAAGGGTTGGCCCCCAGTCGATGGCGCTGTTGAGAGGTGGTGGAACCTCTAAGGGGAGGAGCTGTGGAAGGAAGTGATGTCACTGGGGTGTGCCCTTCCTCCCACCCCTTCCCCTCTCTCCTCATCCTGGCCCCTGCCATGGTGTGTGGCATTACCACAGGTTCAAGTAGCAGGGCTCAGTGTCCCTGGATTGAAACCACGAACCCAAATAAACCTTTCTTCTTCTCAAGCTCATTCTCTCAGGCATTGTGTCTCAGTAGCAGAAAGCTGACTCATATATGTATGTTGAAACATCGTCCTCTTTTGATGGTGTTTGGAGGTGAGACTTTCAAATAGGATTGGTGTCCTTGTTAAAGGGCCCCAGAGCGCTCTCTGCTGCTCTTTCTGCCACACGAGGAAACGAGGAGAATTTGGCCATCTGCAACCCGAAAGAGGCTTGAGATGAGCAGATCCCAGCCATATGGGTGATCTTGAACTTCTGATCCCCGAAACTACGGGGATCCTTTCTGTTGCCTATAAGTAGAATGGCTTGGATGTGAGGTGCCCTCCAAAACCTCACGAGTGAAACAATGCCATTGGTCACAGGTGGAAATCCTGAAGCCAATCAGTGCATTAATCCCCTGAGGGGGGTTAACCGGATGGTGACTGTAGGCAGGTGGGGGGGGGTGCGGCTGGAGTGGGTGGGTCCCTGGGAGGGTGTGTTGGTGTTTATATTATGTCCTTGTTGATCAGAACGCTCTCTGCTTCCTGATTGTCGTGTCCTGAGCTGTTCTCCTCCATCACACGTCTGTGCCATGGCGCCCTGTCTCACCTGGGGCCTGGATATCACATCGACCATCTATTGACTGAGACCTCTGAGACCACAAGCCCCCCCAAAACTTTTCCTCCTCTAATTGTGCTTATCAGTTTTTTTTTTTTTTTTAGTCATAGTTGTAAAAAAGCTGACGAAAACAAGAAGCTGCTGGGTTTATGGTCATTTTGTAAAGGAGTCTGAATCAACCAAGACAGTAATCTTTTAAGATGGGCTGCTTTTGCTCAGGATAATGCCTCTGGGATTCATCTAGGTTGTTCTGTGAATAAGTAGTTTGTTTCTTTTTATTACTGAGTAATATTCCACTATACGGCAATTTATCCACTCCCTCACTGAAGGACATTAGGGTCGTCTCCAGTCTGGGGTGATTCTGCATAAAGCTGCTATAAACACCGCATGTCTGGGTGCAGGTTTTCATGTGAATACAGTTTTAATTCTTCAGGAGGCTCAGGGGTGGGATTAGAGGGTCACATTGCACGCTGAATTTTGTAAGAAAGTGCCGAGCCGTTTGCCACAGCGCTGTGCCATTTTGTATTCCCATGGGCAGCACATGACTGTCCCCGATCGCTCTCCGTCCCAGGCCTGCCCGTACTTGCTGTTGTCCATGGAACCCGTGTCCTTTGGAAATGCCCCTTGGAAGTCTGAACTTCAGTTAACACAGTTTTTTTTTTTTTAAACGCACAGGAAAATTGTCCTCTTAGAAGTTGGGAGTGAACGGGTGGTTTTCAGAGGCTGGGGAGACCAGAGAGGGGAGGAAATGGGAAGGGATGGTCCACGGGTCCTAAGTGAGGGTCCGACAGGAGACCTCAGTCGGGTGACTCTGTATCACAATGGTCTATGTTTCCAAAAAGCTGCAAGAAAGGATTTTGAATGTTTTTAACTGCAAAGAAATCATAAATGTTTGAGGAGATAGATGCTTACCCTGATTTGAATATTTCACAGTATATATATGTATCAAAATATCATTGTACCCTGTGAATATGTATGATTTTATGTGTCAGTTAGAAAGGTGGGGAAAAGAAAAAAAAAGGAGCACAGATCTTAGATGTTCAGTGGGATATTTTATACACACACACACACACACACACACACACACACGTATAGACTTGTGTGTAACCACCACTTAGCCTGACACACAGATCATTTATAGCACTGTAGGAATCTCCCTTTTTAGCTTATGAAGTCTACACCTCTCAAGGGGAAGTTCTACACTGAGCTATTTGGTAGTCTGGGCTGATTTTGAACTTCGCCAAAGAAATCATGCAATAGGTCCTATTTTGAGTTTGGCCTCTTTTGCTCAACATGGTGTCTACCAGATTCACTCAGGCTGCATGTGGTGTAATTTCTCCTTTTTAATCACTGCATTGTATTCCATTGTATGGATATACCTCAGTTTATGAATGACTGTTACCGGTTTGAGGCCACTATGGATGAAACTTGTCTATGTCTTTTGGCAGACACAAGCGTTCATCTCTCTTGGGTAGTGTTCCAGGAGTGAAACTGTCATTAGCTTTAGTGACTATTGCAAGACAATGTTCTAAAGTATGTAAATTTATTCTCCCAATATGTACCCTTTAAAAAGGCTAAAGTCCTGGGGCTTGGCATGGTGGCACACACCTGCCAGTGGCTCGGGAGGCTGAGGCAGGAGGATCGTGGGTTCAAAGCCAGCCTCAGCAACTCAGTGAGACCCTGTCTCTAAATAAAGTACAAAATAGGGCTGGGGATGTGGCTCAGTGGTCAAGTGCCCCTGAAGTCAATCCTGGTACCAAAAAAAAAAAAAAAAGGCAGATGTCGTGTGGAATTGTGTTGGTGATCTTATGCTAGTTTTACCCCTTCTTCTTGCTGTGGCTAGAAGGCCCATGTCTATTGCTATTTGTACATCCAAAACGTCACTTCAATGCTCACCCACTTCTGATGGGCCACGTCCCCGATGAGGGCATCCTGCTCCCACCACCTTGCAGTGAGGATCTGTGCCTGGGTCCCTGAGGCAGCTTTGTCGGAACCTCCTGCTGGTCACTAGGCCTGGATGTCACCTTGAGTGAGAGCAGCAGGCAGCTCTGGCCACACCGGCACGCCCACCCACCAGGGGATGGGGGTTGGTGTGAGCCACACGCCAGTTCTTGTCTTTTTTGAACTTTGTGCACTTGGTTGGGAATATCGCGTTCATATTTCCCGCACTCACCTGCATTTTAGCCTCTCTCTGTTGGGCATCCGGGGTGTGAGCAGCTGGATTCCTCAAAGCCATGTTTCTCTGCCTTAGCTCTGTGGACATTTTGGGCAGGTGATTTGTCACGGGGCGGGGCCTGTCCTGTGAGCCGCAGGATGTGGAGCACTGTCCCCAGCCTCTATCTGCTAGACACTAATAGCCCCCACCCTCAATTGTGACAATGGAAAGGTCTCCCGGTTCTGTCCAATGTCCCCCTCGGGGAGAAGTTGCCTCCCATGGAGAATCAGGGCTGTCGAGGGGCCAGGTGAAGGCAGCACTAAGAACAAATGCCCATTGGTACAGGCCCCAGAGGGTGGAGGAATGGAGGAGGTGAGCAACTTGTGTCAGGGGACACGAAATTGCTGTCTTCTCTGATCTACCGAGTCCCCAGTGGCATGGAGGTCTGTGTCCCCACATCTCATCTCATCTCCCCATTGCCCATCAATCTCTGGGAACAGGTGGAATGAGTCATGAATTTCTGTACATTAGAAAAAAAATTCACAGTGTGAGTAACTTATCTAACGTCACAGCCGTGACGTGACGTAGAACTGGATTCAGATCTCGGTCTTCAACGCCACGGTCTTATCACTGTGGGATAACCTCCGTGGGACAGTAACCTGTAAATGTTTGGGGCTTGTTCCTACCTCATTCCTGGGCACAGAGTGTCCAAGACCCTTGGAATTTCCTGAGTGATGGGGAGAGGGGAACATCTTGGTAGCCATAACAAGTCTCTGTCAACCGCACCTGAGTCTAGGCTAGGGAGGTGACTCTTGGTGGGGTCCTAGATAGCTTTGGGAGGATACCTGTTTGCAGAGGAACCCAGCATGTGACTGAGGGGTGGCGATTTGGGCTCCACTTCTTACTCCAGCCTCACTCTACACTGAGGAGAAGGGAGGAGCCAGCGTCCGTGTCTACTGACTTCGTCACCAATGGTCAGTGGTGTGATCAAGGGGACATGGGGTGAAATAACAAAGTCCTGCCTTCATGGGGCCCATATGTACTAGTAGGGGGGTGAGGGAGTAAGTGAAATCGTGAAATGTGCTGTGGGGTGTCAGGTGGTGTGAGCAGGATGGCACAGCAAGAGTCGGGGAGGAGAGGCTGGTCTTGGTCCACTCTGTTGCTGTAGCTGAATATCACAGCTGGGTATAAAAATAGAAGTTTCTGGAGCTCACGGTTCTGGAGGCTGGGAAGTCCAAGGCACATGGTGGGGGCCTTCTTGCTGCATCATATCACGAAAAGGTTGTCACATGGCAAGCCAGAGCCAGCATGCTAGACAGCTTTGAATGGACTAATCCATTCATGGGGCTTTGCTCATGAGCCTTCACCTCCCAAAGCCTCATCTCCACATTCTACTGCATTAAGGACCAAGTTTCTAATGCATAAAATATAGGGAATAATTTCACACCATGGAAGTGTTTATGGGATTAAATAGGGTAAGGGAGGTACCAGGTGAGCAAAGTCTGAAAGGGAGGTTGGGTGATGAACAGGTCCAGATGACCTTGAGGCAGCCGTGACCTTGATTCATTTGAGAAGCAACAAGAAGCCTCAGGGACTGGTGTGTAAGGACCCTCGGGAAGAATGGTATGCAACCAGGAGTGAGCGTCCCAAGGCCGCCTGGAGGTGGTAGAAGGCTGTCAGGCTGCGGACCCGTCAGCTGGCGCAGCTGGCGCTCCTGTTAATTACACGTCTCCAGCCCCGGCTTCCCAGCCAAGGTGGCTTAACTTGGATTAAGTCTTTGACTTAACACAAGGTTCATGCCCCCTGTGCTTAAGGCTATGACTTGGTTTAACTGTTGGATCTATAAATTGACCTTCCGGTTGGGGTGTTTCTTTTAATCTTTCAATTAGATCCAAAGATGCTGATTCTGTTCCCAGAAGGGTAGAGGCTGCTGCACATCAAGGACTTTTGCATCTGGTTGGGAGGCCCCCCAGGGTACTGGGCTGACTTGGGCTGGCCTTAGGTGTGGCCCTCGCTGTCCTGGGGGAGGCCTGGTCCCTTGCTGTGTAGGCCTACAGGGGAACAAAACAAGACAACCCCAAGCAAGAGCTTTAAAGGAAGAAAACCAGCAACATGGAGTCTCAGTGTCCTTGACCAGTGACCATTTCACCCTTTCTGTTTTTAAAAAAAAGGGTGTTGGAAAGAGGGACCCCCAGGTTTGGCCATTTATTCAGAGAATATTTATTGAACAACTGTGTATCCAGCACCCTTCTGGGTACTGGGACACAGCAGTGAACAAAGTACACAGGAGCCTTGTCCTTGAAGGACTTAGAGTCTATTGGGAGAGTGGGAGGGGAGGGACAATTAAAAAATATGAAAAATGTATCTTAGAGGGTACAAAATGCTATGAAGTAAAACCGAACAGGGTCAGGGCCCTGCTCTAAAAAGGTAACTGTGTCTACCAGGTCGTCAGCTGTATTCTGAGCACCTGGCATGGGCCCTGGCACCTGGAGGGCACTTGAGTGTTTGTTGACTGGTAGGGGAAGACTGTGATTTGAATGCATCCACAAAGATCATAAGTTGGAAACCCAGTCCCCCAATGGAGCAGTATTGAGAGGTAGGACCTTCAGATCACCAGGGCTTTGCCCTCCTGAGCAGGTTAATGCTGCTGTCATGGGAGTGGGCTGGTTATTGCAGGAGTGAATTTGGCCCTCTCTTGCTTTCTTTTATGTACTGTCTTGCCCTTCCTCCTTCCACCATGGGATGATATAGGACAAAAATAGCCCTCACTAGATACAAGTTCCTCCATCTTGGACTTTCCAGCCCCCAGAACTCTAAGAAATACATCTCTTTTCTTTATATAGTACCTAGTCTCAGGCATTCTGTTATAAAAACACAAAGTGGACTAAGATTAAGGGGTGAATCACAACACTTCTGAGAGTCATCCACAGTCAAGACACATGTGTGGTGCAGAGGCTAGGCAAGGCTGCTGGGTGCACAGGTGTGTGTTTTGCTGCTGCGGTGCAAATAGAATTGTGTTAACTTTGGTTTGCTTCTATGTGCACAGTAAGCAATGCAGAAGGATATGAACCCAACGGTTAGCAGCAGTATCTCGGGGGTTGGGGCTCTTGATGTCAAATGCTTGATGGTTTTATAATAAACCATGTATGACTTTGGCCATTAAAACAGGATCAAATAAGATCACAAAATTCAATGTTGATAAGGGAGATGGGGGAAACGAAATAGAAGACAGAGGAATAGAAAGGAGCGGATTTTCTCAATAGAAAGGTGTCAGGCATCCCCTAGCCCTTGGATGTTAACCTCCTGTCCTGCAGGGGGCGCTGAAGTTTTTTGTACACCTTTAAAGGGTTTCCCTGCAGAGAGGGGGTGAATTGGGTTCATTTCCACACTCCCAGGGCAGGGTTTTGTTTGGAATAACAGCCATGAGGGGAAAGTCTTTGCAGGAGGACAGATGGGGTCAGAAGGCCAGCTCCGTTATGTGTGAGTCCAACAAGTTCTTTGCCTCATAAGCCTCAGAGAGTTCTCATCTCTAAGAGGAGCTTAGTAAGTAGCTGCCCCCTGGTGGCTGGGAGGATCAGGTGCGGCAGTGTGGCCTGGGCCCATGGTGAGAGGCCCCCGGGTACCTGGCATTTCCTTGTGGTGATGGGTTAGCTGCTGTGTTAGAGCCCATCTGCTGCAGTTCTTACCCATGTTTTCTCCTGCCTGGGCAAGGATTTATCCTGGAACCTGTTTGCAAATTTCCCAAGGCCTCTCTCTTTCCAAAGTGGGCTTTTTCCTGAGGTCCCCAAGTAGTTTCCCCACAGGGGCTCCTGGGGCACAACCTGCTCTTGGAGTGTTGACTGTGGGTTTTGCTGATCCATCTTCTCTGAGCCTTCATGCATCCGTTGTTTTGTGATTTGTTCAACAGTTTCTCCAGGTAACACGTCCAAGAGCTCTGTTGTACCATCTGGTTAATAATGAGCTGTTTTCTTGAGAATCGATAGGAGAGCTTTGTGTTCTCACCGCAAAAGCTGATAAATACATATGCATATTAGGCCAGGTTAGACATTCTGCATTAGGTGCATATGTCAAAACATCATGCTAATTAGATTAATTAAATAAATTACTTGATTGATGACTGATTTCCCTCAGAAATCAGTGCCTGCCCCTGGTTCTTGGGTATCCATTTCCACCTCCTCCCCAAACCCCTTTGTGAAACAAGAGAGCCCCGTGCCCTCTCTCCAGTGCTTTGGTTCCTCTAAGAGGTGTGTCCCAGTGTGGGTCTTTGGTGGCATCTCTCTGGTCATGAGCATGAATTCTGAGACTTCATTCATTGGACTTGGAAATTTGAACCCAATTAAAACGACGTTCTCTCATTAGCTGCTCATTCACCCCAGATCCCAGTTCCCTCTTAATGCTGCATACGTTTTTTCATTTTTATTTATTTTTCTCTTGGGGACATGGGACTATACCAGGGAACATTTCTCCTGCCCAGTGCCCAGTTTCCTCCTCTCCTGGTGCCTCCTTTTGCTCGGGGACCATGTGGGTCAGCGGTGTGGACTGCACCCTGGACTCCGGGGTTGGCTGTGCCCCCAGCCTGACCAATCAGAGCTCTTCTCCTGTCTTTCATGGTGGGGTGAGAGCCAATGGTGTGCCCTGGTCCGATGAGCTGCCGTCTCCTGGTAGAAGAGGCAGAGGTTCTTTTTCCCCAGAACCATTTATTGAAAAAGGGAACGTGGGCTTTCAGGAGCCACCACCCGGGCCCGAGGTTGGGCCTGCTGCAGTATCAGCCGGTGGGCGGTTGAGCGGGGAGGGCAGGGCAGTGGAGTCATGAGTGAGCCACGCACCAAGCGAGTCCAGGGCCAGTCCTTCCCTGAAAGCCAAGAAACCCTCGTTTGCTTCATTCACTGTTATTTAAGGTCCTTGTTAATTTCAAAAAAGGGTCCCAACCAATGTACTTAAAAAAAAATAACAATAACTGGGAAACAGACTTGTGAATGATGTTTTGAGACTTGACCCTCACCTGGACCCACTATATCAATATATATTAACTTATTCATGTCCTTGTTTCATGATAAAATATTTCATTTTATCGTACATCTAAATTTAGAAACATAGAAGGACACAGGAAGAAACACTACCTGGTGATCTGTTACCCAAACAAATCTCAGTTAATATTTTCTCCAAAATCTTTCCCCAATCTCTCTGGTCTCTATTTTGATCACTGGGTTAGACTCTATAAAGATTTTGGCATGTTGCTTTGAATCATTGTCGAACAGTTAACACACGCACATGACATCAGATTTAAAAGGTGTGACACATTCTTCTGCACCATTCCATGGTTGGTTTTGGAGTTGGTTTTCTGTCCGTGGACACAACCTGGATATACCACAGATAATTTAGGCACACCCCCACTGCCGGACACTTGGTTCATTCCCCGGTTTTATGCAACTAAACGGTGCTGAGCATCTCTGTGCATGAAGCCTCTGTGATGTTTCCCTGTGAGAAGCAGGAACATGGGCGAATGGCAGGAGAGCCTTTGGAAGCCCCAGGTACCATTCCGGAATTGTCTTTCCAAAGGACCACTGCCTTCACCACCCCTGCTCATAGCCAAGGAAAAGGCTCTGTTTATTTTATGTGTGTTCAGCACCAAGATCAGGGCCTGGCAGGTAAGTGCTTGATATTTGAGATAGATGATGGGGGCTGCCATTATTATTTCTCTTTGACTCACTCTTATCTCATTAGAACATCAGAGAATATACCTCCAGGATTTCAGGGCTGCTAACATCTCTCCCAAGACTGGGGACTGTGAGCTTGGAATTGTCATCTTTGCTCTGAATTTAAGCAAAACTTCCCTTCTCCCAGGAAATGATATGGACATAATTCTGAAAAAAGAAGAAAAATAAAATAGTGATGTCCCCCACAATGTCCCCAGACATGTTAAAAACTAAGATTTGACTTTCCCCTGAGTTTCTTGTTGCTTTGCTTAAAAAAAGAGAAGCTGATTCAAAGTTCTATTTCCTGAACACACCTGGCACATAGTAGGTATTTCATTTTTAAATGAGTGAATGATGGATCAGTGAGCTCTTGGACTATCGTCTCAGGAGTCTGCTCTAAGTGGGATGAAGAATGCATCTGGGCGATAGCCAGCCCGAGGGAATCAGAGGTGGTGCGGGACCCGCGGCGCGGAACTACCGCTCCCACCAGGGCTTACAGCTGAGGTCTCTTGCACCAGCTACCAGGGGTGTGGCTACCGGAGGGCAAGTAAAATTCGCTGAGGATTCTCAGCCCCAAGCTCTACAAACTTAGGGTCTGAGGGAATGGCAAACTGGAAGAGTGTGCCCAGTCGTTCATGAAAACAGGGCTCCCGGGAGCAGCAGACCTGGCGTGTAGCCAGTATTGTGGTGAGAGGGGCCTGGCTAGAGAAAAAGTGGGAAGTGACTAGACACAAGAGGAGGCCCTAGATACTCAGGATTGGAGACTCGCCCAGTCTGGGAGGAGCTGCTGCACAGTGATTGGTTCCCGCATATTGACAGGAGAAACTTGACCTGGTGGGCACAGCACCATCTACTGGAAGAGAAGTTAATCAAACTCTAAGACTGCATTTATTGTTTTTTTTCTTTTTTTCTTTTCTCTCTTTTTTTTTTGATTTGGGTTTTTCTTTCATTTTCATTTTTCTTTCTTGTTGTTTTTAAAATTTTTTTTACAATTTAAAAAAAATTTTTTTCTTCTAATTTTAATTTTAATTTTTTTTATTATTATTTTTTAAAAAATTTTTTTCTTTTTTTATTTCCTATTTTTTTCTTCTTTTGTTTTTCATTTTTCTTATCCCCCTTCCTTGAATTCTACCTGCTTACTCTCATTCTCTTTAGTGACTTCTTCCCTTCCCTTCTAATACCTTTCCTCCCAAGCATCTAATAAATTTATAGGAGTAAACAGTAACTCAGCAGTCAAACAGAACAAGAAGTAACATGAGCAGCTTCAAAAAGCAAGGAAGAAAAGGAGTACAAACAATGCAGGACAGCCTAAATATTCAGGAGGACCTAGAGTCATCAGAAAAATGGTCATATAAAGAAATCAAGGAACACCTTAGACAGATGGAATGGAACCTTAAAGAGGATACAAGACAGCAAATTCAAGCAGCGAAAGAACACATTGAGAATGAATTACATAAACAGATAAAAGAAGAAGTTAAGCATCTTTATCAGGAGATAGAGATTATAAAAAATAATCAAACAATAATTCTAGAAATAAAGGAAACGATAAACCAAATTAAAAACTCAATTGAGAGTATCACTAACAGAGTGGAGCAAGTAGAAGCCAGAACGTCAGATAAAGAAGACAAAATATATCATCTTGAAAAGAGTCTAGCCAACTCAGATAGGCTTGTAAAATATCACGAGAAAAACATCCAAGAGTTATGGGATAACATAAAAAAACCAAACTTACGAGTCATCGGGCTAGAAGAAGGTACAGAGATTCAAACCAAGGGAATGAGTAACCTGCTGAATGAAATAATTACAGAAAACTTTCCAGAAATAAAAAAGGAAACAGATATACAAATTGAAGATGCATACAGGACACCAAGCACACAAAATCACAGTAGACCAACGCCAAGACACATTGTTATGAAGATATCCAATATACAGAACAAAGAGAAAATATTAAAAGCTACAAGAGAAAGGAGACAGATTACATTCAGGGGTAAACCAATAAGGTAACAACGGATTTTTCATCACAGACACTGAAAGCAAGAAGGTCATGGAACAATGTATTTCAAACACTGAAAGACAATGGATGCCAACCAAGAATTCTGTATCCAGCAAAATTAAGCTTCAGGTATGACAACAAAATAAAAATCTTTCATGATAAACAGAAGTTAAAAGAATTTGCAGCCAGAAAACCAGCATTGCAAAGCATTTTGAGCAAAACACTACACGAGGAAGAAATGAAAAACAATAACAAAAACCATCAGTGGGAAGTGCCTCAGTAAAGACAGAGGGCGAGGGGAAAGATAATCATGGAGAAACAAACTAAATTTTTTAAAAAAAGGATAAACAATCAAACATGGATGGAAGTACAAACCATATATCAATAGTAACTCTGAATGTTAATGGCTTAAACTCTCCAATAAAGCGACATAGGCTGGTATCATGGATTAAAAAAACAAATCCAACAATATGCTGCCTCCAGGAGACACATCTGATGGGAAAAGACATACACAGGCTGAAGGTGAAAGGATGGGAAAAAATATACCACACACACGGTCCTCGTAAGCAAGCAGGGGTGGCCATCCTCATATCGAATAAAATCGACTTCAAGACTAAGTTAATCAAAAGGGATAAAGAAGGTCATTATATACTGTTAAAAGGAACCATTCACCAACAAGACATAACAATTATCAATATTTATGCACCAAATAATGGTGCTGCGAAATTCATAAGACAAATTCTCCTGAAGTTCAAGAATCAAATAGACCACAACACAATAATTATGGGTGACTTCAACACACCTCTCTCACCATTGGACAGATCATCCAAACAAAAGTTGAATAAAGAAACTATAGAACTCAATATCACAATCAATAACCTAGACTTCACTGACATATATAGAATATATCAACCATCATCAAATGGATATACTTTTTTCTCAGCAGCACATGGATCCTTCTCAAAAATAGACCATATATTATGCCATAGGGCAACCCTCAGTAAATATAAAGGGGTGGAGATAATACCATGCATTTTATCTGATCATAATGGAATGAAACTGGAAATCAATGATAAAAGAAGGAAGGAAAAATCCTACATCACATGGAAAATGAACAATATGTTACTGAATGATCAATGGGTTACAGAAGACAAAAAGGAGGAAATCAAAAAATTCTTAGAGATAAATGAAAATACAGACACAACATATCGGAATCTATGGGACACAATGAAAGCAGTTTTAAGAGGAAAATTCATCGCCTGGTGGTCATTCCTCAAAAAAAAGAAAAAACAACAAATAAATGAGCTCACACTTCATCTCAAAGCCCTAGAAAAGGAAGAGCAAAACAACAGCAAATGTAGCAGAAGGCAAGAAATAATTAAAATCAGAGCGGAAATCAATGAAATTGAAACAAAAGAAACTATTGAAAAAATTAACAAAACTAAAAGTTGGTTCTTAGAAAAAATAAATAAGATCGACAGACCTTTAGCCATGCTAACGAAGAGAAGAAGAGAGAGAACTCAAATTACTAACATATGGGATGAAAAAGGCAATATCACAACATATGCTACAGAAATACAGAAGACAATTAGAAATTATTTTGAAAACCTATATTCCAATAAAATAGAAGATAGTGAAGACATTGATAAATTTCTTAAGTCATATGATTTGCCCAGACTGAGTCAGGAGGATACACACAATTTGAACAGACCAATATCAATGGATGAAATTGAAGAAGCCATCAAAAGACTACCAACCAAGAAAAGCCCAGGACCGGATGGGTATACAGCAGAGTTTTACAAAACCTTTAAAGAAGAATTAATACCAATACTGTTCAAGTTATTTCAGGAAATAGAAAAAGAGGGAGCTCTTCCAAATTCATTCTATGAGGCCAACATCACCCTGATTCCGAAACCAGACAAAGACACCTCAAAGAAAGAAAACTACAGACCAATATCTCTAATGAACCTAGATGCAAAAATCCTCAATAAAATTCTGGCGAATCGAATACAAAAACACATCAAAAAAATTGTGCACCATGATCAAGTAGGATTCATCCCTGGGATGCAAGGATGGTTCAACATACGGAAATCAATAAATGTTATTCACCACATCAATAGACTTAAAGATAAGAACCATATGATCATCTCGTTAGATGCAGAGAAAGCATTCGACAAAGTACAGCATCCCTTTATGTTCAAAACATTAGAAAAACTAGGGATAACAGGAACTTACCTTGACATTGTAAAAGCTATCTATGCTAAGCCTCAGGCTAGCATCATTCTGAATGGACAAAAGTTGAAGGCATTCCCTCTCAAATCCGGAACAAGACAGGGATGCCCTCTATCACCACTTCTATTCAATATAGTTCTCGAAACACTGGCCAGAGCAATTAGACAGACGAAAGAAATTAAAGGCATAAAAATTGGAAAAGAAGAACTTAAATTATCACTATTTGCAGATGACATGATTCTATACCTAGAAGACCCAAAAGGGTCTACAAAGAAACTACTAGAACTAATAAATGAATTCAGCAAAGTGGCAGGATATAAAATCAACACGCATAAATCAAAGGCATTTCTGTATATCAGCGACAAAACTTCTGAAATGGAAATGAGGAAAAACACTCCATTCACAATATCCTCAAAAAAAAATAAAATACTTGGGAATCAACCTAACAAAAGAGGTGAAAGATTTATACAATGAAAACTACAGAACCCTAAAGAGAGAAGTAGAAGAAGATCTTAGAAGATGGAAAAATATACCCTGTTCATGGATAGGCAGAACTAACATCATCAAAATGGCGATATTACCAAAAGTTCTCTATAGGTTTAATGCAATGCCAATCAAAATCCCAACGGCATTTCTTGTAGAAATAGATAAAGCAGTCATGAAATTCATATGGAAAAATAAAAGACCCAGAATAGCAAAAGCAATTCTAAGCAGGAAGTGTGAATCAGGCGGTATAGCGATACCAGATTTCAAACTATATTACAGAGCAATAGTGACAAAAACAGCATGGTACTGGTACCAAAACAGGCGGGTGGACCAATGGTATAGAATAGAGGACACAGAGACTAATCCACAAAGTTACAACTATCTTATATTTGATAAAGGGGCTAAAAGCATGCAATGGAGGAAGGATAGCATCTTCAACAAATGGTGTTGGGAAAACTGGAAATCCATATGCAACAAAATGAAACTGAATCCCTTTCTCTCGCCATGCACAAAAGTTAACTCAAAATGGATCAAGGAGCTTGATATCAAATCAGAGACTCTGTGTCTGATAGAAGAAAAAGTTGGCTCTGATCTACATATTGTGGGGTCAGGCTCCAAATTCCTTAATAGGACACCCATAGCACAAGAGTTAATAACAAGAATCAACAAATGGGACTTACTTAAACTGAAAAGTTTTTTCTCAGCAAGAGAAACAATAAGAGAGGTAAATAGGGAGCCTACATCCTGGGAACAAATTTTTACTCCTCACACTTCAGATAGAGCCCTAATATCCAGAGTATACAAAGAACTCAAAAAATTAGACAATAAGATAACAAATAACTCAATCAACAAATGCACCAAGGACCTGAACAGACACTTCTCAGAGGAGGACATACAATCAATCAACAAGTACATGAAAAAATGCTCACCATCTCTAGCAGTCAGAGAAATGCAAATCAAAACCACCCTAAGATACCATCTCACTCCAGTAAGATTGGCAGCCACTATGAAGTCAAACAACAACAAGTGCTGGCGAGGATGTGGAGAAAAGGGTACACTTGTACATTGCTGGTGGGACTGCAAATTGGTGCGGCCAATTTGGAAAGCAGTTTGGAGATTCCTGGGAAAGCTGGGAATGGAACCACCATTTGACCCTGCTATTGCCCTTCTCGGACTATTCCCTGAAGACCTTAAAAGAGCATGCTACAGGGATACTGCCACATCGATGTTCATAGCAGCACAATTCACAATAGCTAGACTGTGGAACCAACCCAGATGCCCTTCAATAGATGAATGGATAAAAAAATGTGGCATCTATACACAATGGAGTACTATGCAGCAATAAAAATTGACAAAATCATAGAATTTTCAGGGAAATGGATGACACTAGAGCAGATTATGCTTAGTGAAGCTAGCCAATCCCTAAAAAACAAATACCAAATGTCTTCTTTGATATAATGAGAGCAACTATGAACAGAGCAGGGAGGAAGAGTAGGAAGAAAAGAGTAACATTAAACAGAGACAGGAGATGGGAGGGAAAGGGAGAGAAAAGGGAAATTGCATGGAAATGAAGGGAGACCCTCATTGCTATACAAAATTACATATAAGAAGTTGTGAGGGGAATGGGAAAATAAACAAGGAGAGAAATGAATTACAGTAGATGGGGTAGAGAGAGAAGATGGGAGGGGAGGGGAGGGGGGATAGTAGGGGATAGGAAAGGTAGCAGAATACAACAATTACTAATAGGGCATTATGTAAAATTGTGGATGTGTAACCGACGTGATTCTGCAATCTGCATTTGGGGTAAAATTGGGGGTTCATAACCCACTTCAATCTAATGTATGAAATATGATATGTCAAGAGCTTTGTAATGTTGTGAACAACCAATAAAAAAATAAATAAATAAAAAATAAAATCCCCAGGATAAAAAAAAAAAGAATGCATCTGTCTGTTGTTATTTCTCTCCTAAAACTCCAGAGACGTTTAGTAGATAATTGTTTAACAAACGAATGGATGTGTCCAGGAATGGCCACCAATTGCTTCATGATGGGGCGATGTTCTGAGAAAGGCGTTCTTGGTAATCCTGTCACTGTGGAAACCTGGAAGAGCCCACCTACAGAAGCCCAGGTGGTGTAGCCCACGGCATGCTCAGGCCACCCGGTGTGGCTCTCGTTCCTGGGGCCATGATGGATGGCGCAACCTGAGATTAGATCAAGCAAAAGAGAATGTGGTCCAGTTAAGAGATGCAGAGTATACTCTAAAATGACAACAGAAGTATAATACAGCAAACACGTAAGCCAGGAGCAGAGCCGTCAATGGTCAGGATCAAGCATTCTGCACTGGATGTCATTACGTATACTCTTCTTCTATGTGATGACCCTTATGTTACAACTCAGACTGTCCCAAACCTGGCTGCCTCTCCAGCACAATCACCTGAGATTCCTTCAAAATTGCTAGGGGATCGCCAGGTACCCCCGAGACTCCCTGGACTGGAGACTTGAGGGACGGGTTCAGGTTCTGCCCCTTAAGCCCCCACCCTGTGGTTCTGATGTAACTCTTCCTTCAGACGATCCTGGTCCAGGGCATGGGGACACCTGGCTTCCTCTCCTGTCCCGGGTTCCTGTTTCCCTTTCTTTCAGTTCCCAAGTGTCCTCGTGCCTCTCTGCGGGCCATCGTATCTGCGAGTACACACTATCTCAGGCGGATCAGCTGCCCCTATTAATAAACCTGTCCCCTGGCTTCTAAGGAGGTGCCCTTTATCTTGCCCGTGAAGGTAGCAGTGAGCGGCTTTCCCAGCGCCCCGCCACAGTTCAGCTTTATTACGGGGCTCTGCTCTCTGTGGGAGAAACAGACTCAATGCTCATGATTTCCATCTCCAGGCCCTTGCTGGCCAAATGTCTCGGCCAGAGTTTTTATGGGGTTCTAGGGACTCTACAAGGGTGTATTGCTATCCCACTGTTCAGGAGAGGACCCCGAGGCAGGGGGATTAGGGAGGGACTCAGGGGCACCTCGGGAGAGTGCAGACGTCAGGATGTAAGCCCACGTGAAAGACTGTAGAGTCCCTGCTTAGAGCCAGAGGAGGGCTTGGAATGTTGGGGTGATTGGGTCCCTGGGAGAAGAGGTTCTGGGGATCTAGGAACCAGGCAGGGTCCAGGAGGCTGGGCTGACTGGCAGCTCCAAGGGCCATGTGGAGGAGGAAGATACAGGGCCGGGAGGCAGGAGCTGGAGGCCCACAGCCTCAAGTTCAAAGGGGGCTGCGCAGGACACAGGAGCTAGATCTGACCTGTGGGGAAGGGACCTTGGCCAGGAGAGATGGAGTGGAAGAGCCAGGAGGACGGTCCTGAGCCTGTCCAACCCGGGCGGCCAGTTATTAAAGGGCCCTTGCGACTTTGCCCTGAGAAGCGAGGGTCTGCAGGCTGATCCGGGTCACTGTTGTCCCCAGGCGTGATCGCCACTGGCTTCGATCATTCAGTAAACATTACTGAGTTTTCCCCAAGGTGTTAGAATTTCCAGGTTACCGGGGAAAGATAAAATGACACAGAAAAGGTCCCTGCTATTTTGGAGGATTCATAACAGTCTATTAGTGATCATTATAGTCATAGCAACCCACAGTCGCGGACGTCTTAAGTGCTCAGCGCTCTTTTAATTACTTTACATGGATGAATGCATTCATTCTTAACAGCCACCCGATGAGGCAAGCACTGCCATGATTTCTATTTTACAATGGGGGACACTTTGGTTCTGAAAAGTTGGGCCACACGGTGCCCAAGGCGTAGTGGCTGTGGGAACCTCTGCTGTCCCAGGCTGCTGGTGGCCGGCTTGCACAGCCGGTCATCTGATCCCCAGGCTCCGGCGCCTCCCATGTGGTAACTCCCAGTTCCCTTTACTGTGTTTTGTGCTCTTAATTATCCTCAGGGGCATTTCTTAAGCCGTTGGCTTTTAGAACACGAAGCTCTTAATTGGCCTCGATGGTGGGAAGGCAGGCCCCTGCATTTTGGAGAATATTCTCTGTATGCGAATGACCAAATAACCACAGAGTCATCGCATGTGGAATGGAGGGCTCCGGGGACACCCACTCCTCCATCACGGGCTGCCCCCTTGCCCCTGTGACCTGAGACATCCACTTGGCATCTGCTGAACTGCTCAGTTCGATGGGAACCATTTTTCTTTTTTCTTTCCTCCCAAGTGCCCAATATGGTGTGGGTCCCCCCAGGACACGAGGCTGGCCCTTCAGGAGTCCACAATCCAGCTGCAGGGACAGGACACGCCCAGGATGAAACTCTGACCCCCTCAGAGCAAAGCATAATTGAGTACTAAACTATGCCAGAGGGACAGACGGACAGCGCACAGGTCCAGAGAAGGGAAATGGTAGCCCCGAGTTCTTGAAGGCAGGAGATCAGGTGGATCTGGCAAGGTCTGGATATGAGGAGGTAACGAGAAAGGTCATTGCGGCAGGAGCCAGCGAGGACAAAGGCATGGTGGTCCGAATGTCTTGACCTCTAAAAACACAAAGGACCCTCGTCCCCGCCCCCCATCCCGGGCAGTGTGGTAGTGGGGTGGTGAGCCTTCAGCGCCATCCCAATAATGATAGTGGCTGATCTCTAAGTGCTTGACCTGTGCAAAACACCATTTAAACTCCATTTTGATCCTCAAACTGCTCCTTAAAATTCTCTTATTTATTTATTTATTTTGGTACCGGGGGATTGAACTCAGGGGCACTCGACCACTGAGCCTCATCCCCAGCCCTTTTTTGTATTTTATTTAGAGACAGGGTCTCTCTGAGTTGCTTAGTGTCTCACTGTTGCTGAGGCTGGCTTTGAACTTGTGCTCCTCCTGCTTCAGCCTCCCGAGCTCCTGGGATTACAGGTGTGCGCCTGGCTTGGTTTTGTTTTTGACCAATGATACTCACATAGGAAATACATGCAGTCCCTGGTGGACCAGGGTACGGCTTGGGATCTTTTTCGTTTTATAATGGTGTGAACACAGTGTGCATTCAGGGGGACACTGCACTTTGACTTTTGATCTTTTTCTGGGTTAGCAATATGAGGGGTGAGACTCATGCTGGGCAGGGAGCCCCAGGGAGCCACAGCCCTCCGTGAGCCCTGCAGGCCTGAGGGAGTCCGTGTGTCCTTTATGTGCTGCGCTACTGAGCTCAGATGTCCAGTAGGTTCTGCGAGTTGAATGGTTATTGACTTTACCATACCTTCAATGGGTTTATCTGGATGTGATCTCACTGTAAACTGAGAAGGTCCTATGGATGCAGGACTTAGTGGAATGTATTTTGAAAAAACGTGCTGAATGTTTTGAAAGACCACTGGATAGCATGCCTAGAGATCTGGGAGGCAGAGTCTGGAGGATCTCAAGTCAGAGGCTAGCTTCAACGACTTAGCGAGACCATAAACAACGTGGTGAGACCCTATCTCAAAATAAAACATAAAATAAGGGCTGGGGGGGGGCTGGGGTTGTGGCTCAGCGATAGAGCGCTCGCCTAGCACGTGTGAGGTGCTGGGTTTGATCCTCAGCACCACATTAAAATAAATAAATAAAATAAAGGTATTGTGTCCAACTACAACTAAAAAGTATTTAAAAAAAAGGGCTGGAGATGTTGCTCGGTGGTGACTTCAGGGGTTCAATCCTTGGTAGGAAAAAAAAAAAAGGACACTGGATATATTTTAGTGTTTTAGAAGGTGATGTTCAGGATTTCTGAGCCAATTCCTGCAAGATTAATCTATAAATTCACCATTAACCTGTAACTTTAACACACATTCTCTGTGACAAGAATGATTCTAGGTTTCCTTGGTGTGAATACACGTTCAAGGACACAGAGCTGCATGGATGGATTTTGAGTTTCACTTTGAATTTTCCGTCACAGGCATTTTTTTTTTTTATATACAGTAGCACCAAAATAGCATTTACTTCTAAAAACTCATGGAAACCAGAAAGACAGAGAGGAGCATTATGGAGGCCCTGCTGAGTTCCCACTGACTTTATGCTCTTAGCGGGGTGGGGGGTCCCAGGGTGGCTGGTGCAATTTCTCAGGTTATTACTAGAGAATGTCTAGAAATGGCCCATCTCTTCCTCCTTAGGGGCTGACATGGGCTGTTACACCCCCCCAAAGAGCATCATTTACCCGGGGATTTCCTCTTACGCCTCATCACCTGCCCTCTCCACGTTTTCTCACCATAAATTCTTCCAGAATGAGTTCACAGGAAAATAGAGCCCATGTCTGGGTTTAGTCCCTCACCACCAGAACTGGGCTCTGGGATTTTGAGGCAGAGGGGCGGACATTCACATCGGTGGGCTCCTCTTGGTCCTCACATCTCTTCCTGTGGATGCTCTTGGGTCTCAGGAAATAAGGAGGGGTACAGGGATGTGGTGACCCCAGGGTCAGGATTGTTAAGTTACATGAGCTTTCAGGACAAGGGAGAGTTTCCCTTGATCTATATAAAAACCATAAAAGCTCAGAGTGGGAAAAAAAAAAGTTACAGAATTTCAGGTTTGAAAAGGTCCTGGGATATCTAGACCCCTCCTCTGCTCACCCTTTCCAGATGAATACTGCTATAGTTTGGAGGTTGAACATGCCACGGAGGTTCATAGGTTCAAGGTTTGGCCTCAAGGTGGCACTGTTGGGAGGTGCGATGAACCTTTAAGAAGTGGTGCCTTGTGGGAGGTACTTAGGGACCCAAGCCCTTCCGGGTCATGAGGTGAGTGTTTTTCTCCACCACACACTTCCTGCCATTCCTATCCACCACCCCCATCAGAGGGACCCAAAGCAATAGGTCTGCCTGATCTGGGGCTGAAAGCTCCAAAAACTTGAGCAAAAATTAGTATTTTCTTTTGTAAATTAGTTACCTCAGGTGTTTTGTTACAGTAACTGGAAGCTGCCTAATACAGATGAATCTCCCCCATTGTTTTCATTCTGTGCTCTTTTTTACACCTACACTACGTGAAGCATGTGCTGTGAAGTTTGTCACTATTGTTTATTCACTCCTTTATCGTCCCTGTCCCTCAACAGAATGTGAACCCTGTGCAGGCAGGGGCCTTGTCTGTCTTGTTTGCTGCTGAATTGTCATTTGTTTTCACAGTGCCCGGCACGGGGGACACTCCTGATGGATGTGTATCGAGTGACTACAGGAGGGAAAAGGTCCACCATCCAAAAGCTCACAGTTCAGGGGACAAAGGAGGCTATAAATCATCATGGCACCAGGTGATGGTTCTCTAGAGAAGGTGTGTGAGAATTTCAGAGCAACCCACGGGGCTGTCAGAGAGGCCTGGCCTGTGTCCTAAGGTGGAGAGGATGGGACAGATTCAAGGGCTGTTGGGCAGATGTCCTTGTCAGGGCTCGCAGATTGAAGGGTCAGTGAGGGAAAGGAGAAGAATCATTGGTAATGCCCAGGCTTCTGGCTTGAGCGATGGGGTCCATTTGAATCGTACTAGTGCCTAGGCCCTTCCAAGCCACACTGGGGTCACCCTGTTCGACCCCTTCTTGCTGTGGACTTTGGACCTATTGTGGGAAGCTCTTTAGATCACAGGTGTTCCCAGAACTGTCCCACACTGCTGCTGTACCTGAAATGGAAGACTTCCTTTCTTTCTGAGCAGAGGCAATCAGGAAGTTTCCTAATCTGTCACCTTCAGGTGATTAGAGTGTCTGGCCCTTGGTGCAGATCTTCAAGCAATTAAAGCACAGGATGCTGCCGGGATCAGAGCCTGCTGGAACCTGGGTTGTCAATTACCAAGTCTCTGTGGGTCCCACTTCCCAGAGCAGCATGGAAAGCATTGGCTAAATTGTATTCTGAGCAGAGGTGGCACGGCCGGGCCTGGGGCACATCTGCCGGGCTCTTGTTCATGCCTGCAAAGACGGGAGTCCACTTTGATGTGCCCCAGGAGGCCCCTAGAGCCAGGCAGGGCGACGTTTTTTGTCTCTTTCTCTTTTCTCTGCCTGAGCCCCCTGATGCCGCTCAGAAGCAGGGGTGTGAGGGGCGAGTGCCAGGACCCGCGGAGGAGCTAATGAATTCTGCTCATAGGTTTGCGGTGTCTGTCGCAGCCACGGCTGACCCCAGGCGCTCAGCAGGGAGAGAAGGGGAGGAGTGCAGGGCTGGCCGATGCTGACTTTGAGGAGGGTGGTAGAGCGGTCCTGGAGGAGGGGAAGGGCCTGGTCCTGTAGCCAGAGGCGAGGGCAAAATGAAGCATCCAGGCCAAACCAGCTCCAAGCCTGTAAGGAACGGAACATCCGCTGGGCACGATGGTGGCAGGAATGGGGCCCGTTCAGATGTATTTTGTCATCGATTCCTCTTAACACTACAGCTATCGAGGATGACTGTGAAGCCACATGTGAATGGAGCCCCGTGATGCATTTGTCACATCATCTGCACGAGGGGTGCTCAGAGAGCTGGTCAGACGGTACTTCTGGGCAGCAGGTCTGTGAGGGTGTTTCCAGAAGAGATGAGCCTGGGAATAGGTAGCTGAGTGGAAGAGACCATCCTCCCCGACGCAGGTGGGCACCATCCAGTCCTAGGGACCTGAGGGAGCAGAAAGGCCCGGGACGGGCAGATTCACTCTCTCTCTTCTTGAGCTCGGACATCCGTCTTCTTTTTTCTGGCCACAGACGTCGGTGCTCCTGGTTCTCAGGCCTTGGGTTCTCATGCCACCAGCTCTGCTGGGTCTTCAGCTGGCAGGCAGCAGGGCAGGCGGGACTTCTTTCATAATTGTGCAAGAGATGATGCCTGGAATAAATCTCCCTCCTCCTATCTCATCCATCTGTCTGTCCATCCAGCCAGCCATCCATCCCTCATCCATCTATTCATCCATCCAATCATCCATTCATCCATCCATCCATTCAACCATCTATCCATCCATCTGTCCATCTGTCCATCCATCTAACCATCCATCCATCCAATCATCCATCCATCCATCTGTCTGTCCATCCATCTAACCATCCATCCATCTATCTGTCTATCCATCCAACTATTCATCCATCCATCCAAACAACCAACCGTCCATCTGTTTGTCCCTCTCTCCCTCCCTCCCTCCCATTGGGTCTTTCTCAGACAGACTTACTATACAAGAATCCACGAGCTATTCCAGGGCTGCAATTTAGCTAATACTGAGTGGTAGCTCCGTGTTAATGTTCTTGGTATCACCTTCCCCCCCGCCCCGTCATTGTTTTTACTTCTATTTAAATTTCTCACCTTGGAAAACATATTGGACTTGTCCTTGGAGGGGGGGGGGTGTATTGGAAAAACTGTGAGTCTAGGTTCAGGTGTGTGTCTTCAGGCCTGAGCGGATTTCTGTTGAGGGTTAGGGTTCTTCAAGGAAGGAGATGGGGACATTGTGACTAAAGGAAGAGATTGGGATCCTCCAGAGAGATCCCGGGATGTCTGCCGTCCACTCACTCCATGGGCTAGGCCTGGGCTCTGAGGGGACATATGAGATGGGAAACACGGGGGTGGGGGACAGTGGTGGGGCCAAAGTGACAGCACAGACCCCTCTGATGCAAGGGGGTTCCCCAGAAGTGGAAATCACTTGGTTCAGCTCCCCGAGGGTCTCACCTGGGGGTGGGCATTGTGCAGGGGAGACTGTGCCGACCCCATAACCCGTCACAGACACCTCCTCGCTGAAGACCCCCATTCGCTGGGTCCCCGTGGTGTGGCCAGAGCCTTCTGCACGGTAGGAGCTGTTGCATATGGTCTTAGAGTCGGTCACAGGCTGGCCAGAGAGATGGGACACAGTGCTCCAGGCCAGAGGATGGGACCCACTCTGAGTGGGGTGGAGACGCTTCCCTGGTGGCTGTCGGTGGGGACTCGGAGAGTAGATGGGACTTGGCTTTGTGGAGGGAGGTGCCCTCCAGCCCCACAGCTGGGGCGGGCGCAACACCAGCAGAAGCAGTGGGTTGGGGGGGGGGTGGGGGATGGGGGGGGTGCAGACCTCCTCCTGCTCAGGGGGCAGCAGGATCCGTTCATTGGCTCCTCCTCCGCGCATGCTCCGTCCCCTGACTTTGTCATTCCTGGCACCCCTGGACTTTGGGTGTGGCCACCGGGCTGCTTTGGCTGCTAGAATGGGGGGGGGGGACCCGCCGTGTTCTGGTTCAAGCCCCAGTCTTGGGAGCCTTCCTCCCCTGCTCTCCTGGGTCTCTGCCACCCGTGACAGGCGCACACCTGGGCCGGCCACCCCGAGCCAGAAGCGCAGGAGACGCTCGAGGAGTGGAGTCAGCGCCTCCTGTTGCGCGGGCTGAGCGTGCACCCGCCCAGGTGCCCAGGCCGGCGCTGAGTAAGTGCTTGTCATGGCACACCAGGCGACATTGTGGGAACCCGGCAGCAGGCAGCTCTGTGGCCGCGCTTAGAGCAGAGCCAGAGCGTGAACGATGCCCGTCTGCACGGGGGTGGGCACTGGTGGGCTGCTCCTGCTCACCTCTTCTCCGCTCGAGCCAGAGCTTCCCCAGAGACAGGGAGGGATCTCCAAAAGGCCCCGGGAGTCAGCAGCAGGATCGGGGCGGGGCGGAACGCCTCGGGTCTCCAAGGACAGAGCCTTGCATCCCGCGACCTGCGCACTTCCAATATCCCCCCGGGGCCTGGCCTGAAGCCCGGAAAACTTCTCTGCTCAGGTGGGTGAGGTCTCGGGGCTTCTGCAGACGCTGATGCTCAGCCGTTACCCAGATGGATGTGGCTGCTGGGCGCAGCATTTAGCAACCTCTCCATCACATAAATGGCCGAGAGGCTTCTGACACTCCAGTATAAAAGCAAGAGAAGCCACATCCCTCAGCTTTACAAGGTTGTCCGAACCAGACCTGTTAATAGGATCAGCGTGAGTTGTGGGGCTGTGCCTCCGTCAGCCGTATTTTTCTGCCCCATGCTCCTTTGGGTTTCTTCTGGGGGTGCTATGCTTTGAATATGGTTTGTGACTCCCCAACCCCACCCCAATCTCATGCTGAAATCTAATCCCCATTGTGGGCTATTAAGAGGGTGGGAACTTGGTCCAACGATGGTGTTTAGAGGTGGGGCCTTTGGGGGGTGATGAGAATTAGATAAGTTCATTCTGGTGGATCCCCCATGATTAAATCCTGAGGGAGGGAGATCAGAGTGATACATTCTCACGCACACACACACACACACACACACATCCTGTCTCTTGCCATGTAATGCTCTGTACCACTTTGGAATTCTGCCAGCAGGAAGGCTCTCAAGATGTAGCCACAAACCTTGCTCTACCAGAGCTGTAATCCACCATAAACCTCTTTTCTTTATAAAGTTGCTTGCCTCAGGTATTTTGTTACACTAATGGAAAATGGACTCATATGAGGGAGCTTAGTAATTGAAAGGGCAGGGCAGCAGGAAGCTGTGTGACTCACCTACTCTGATCCTTAGTTTCTGCTCATCTGTCAGATGAGCGGCCTTGTCACTCTGTGATCCTATCATCTGATGAACTTCTATTATGAGAAATAGAATGAAAAGGAAGGAAGATGATCTGGGGAGAAAAGTACAGGTTGGATGCGCAGGCCAGGGCTTCCCACATTTCCTTTCTCTCCATCATTCTCTCCCTATTAGACTCTCTCGTTTGACCCATTTCCCTCGAGGATCTTATCACCTGTGATGCATGTGCCCAAACTGGCCTGTCCTAACCTCTCCCTTCCCCAGCTCGCTGTCCACCTGGATGGTGTCAGCTTGGTGGCTTGCAACCTCAGGTGCCCACTGAAGTCACCTGGAGCTTTTAACAGCACGTTTCCCTCCCTGTGCTGCGTGTGAGTCTCTCCCTTTCTACACAGATGCCCAGCAGCTCTCCAGAAACGCCCAGGCCACACCAAGACATTCTTGTCTCTGGTCCTCTCCAGTCACTGGTTCTTGCCCCCTCATCACCAGTCGTTGCTTGCACACCACCCTCTCCTCTTGCTCAATGTTAAGACTAGGGTTTGAGGTCAGGTCTTTCAATGAGCCACCCCCCTCCCATCTTTGGGCTTAGGACGGGCGGGCTGTTCTGGTCACCTGCCGCTCTGTCCCTCCCCAGGCCTCTTCTGCCTCTGCCCTTCCATTTTACTGTTCAAGCCTCGTTCTTCAGAGCTCGCTCTCCGTGCTCCCGGGAGAAATTAGACCCCCAGGGAGTTCCTCTCACAGCATCAGACTTTCCTGAGGGTTTGAAATTACATACAATGGAATGTGCTGGTGGGAGTAAAGTGATCAAGAGAATCAATTATTAGCTTTGGCAATAAGCATGCTGGTGCGGCCTGCACCCTGGCCTGTGTAGGGCCCCAGAGTTCAGGACCCAGCCAGACGGGCTCCGATTTCCCACTCAGTCGCTGACCATCAGAGTGATGTTGGGCCTCCGTCACTTCACCCTTCTGTGTTTCTGTGTTTAATATGTAAATTGGGGAAGGTGATAAGATCACTCATGTCTACGGTTATTTTCAAGCCTAAATTAGTGTAGGTGAGGCGCTTAGAACCAGTGCCTGGTGCAAAAAAAAAAAGTGTTTGCTTATCCTAATTATTATTAGGAAGTAAATTTAAACTGGGTGAGATCATAATCTGGGGAATATTTTGCATATTTTATTTTGTTAATACAAGCCCCGCATATCGGATCAGCGTAACTGGGCTGTCCCGACTTGCCTTGCAGGAGTCAAGTCTTTGTCCGGAGATGCCTGTTCACCCAGGTATGGCAAGGATCGCTTTCTTGGCTTCTTGCTGGATCACTGAAGGGGGTCGAGCTGTCTAGGGAGAGCAGGGAATGTCACCAACATGTTAGATCAGTGAGCAGGGCCCCGGGAGGGAACTCGAGTGTGGAGGCAGAGGGGTCCCCAGGGGATGACAGATAGTGGAAGAGAATTCAGGAAGAGGGAAGAGCGTAGTCCAAGCCTTGAACCTGGAGGAAGCTTTTTTTAAAAAATACTTTTGTTGTAGATGGACATAATGCCTCTATTCATTTTTATGTGGCGCTGAGGATCGAACCCAGTGCCTCTCAAGTGCTGGGCAGGCGCTCTGCCACTGAGCCACGACCCCAGTCCCTGGAAGAATCTTGATGCTGGAGGATCAGAAAAGCCCTCCTAGCGGGGCAGGTCCAGGGGAGGACATGGAGATGGGCGGGGACAGGAGGACCGTTACTCTTGGGATGTCCTATCGAAGTCCAAGTTCTTGGTGTCCTGAACAAAGAATTGAGAAAGACACACAGATGTCACAGAGCACAGATGGGGCTGAGCCAGAGAGAGGTGCTCAAGGTACCAATGTCTGGAAACCCAGGTCTTCTATCCTGAGCTGTGGGGCCTTCTCTTCCCTGTAGGACCTGATTGAGGACCGTACCCCGTTTTCTCCCAATGGTCATCTTATGACACCTGATTAGAATATTTTCCAGCCCCCCCCCCCCCCCATTGGTGACTTTAGAAGACCTCATTAGAAAACTTCCACTGGTCATTTTAAAATCTGAACCTGTGGTGGGAGTTGTCCTGGTGATGGGGTTAGTTCTAAGCAGGGACAGGACTCTCTCTGGGCCTCAGTTTCCTCACCCGTGACATGGGAATAAAGATGCTGAGAACCGTGAGAGTGATTCGCCTGTGTTCAGCGTTTGACGAAGTGTCCGGCCCGTAATGCAGGCTGAACGAACGTTAGCGATTATTAGCACATTAATTTGATCCTCCCCGGAACCCTCTGGGGAAAATCATGATTCCTATCCAGTCGTGGAAGACCCCGGAGGCTAAAGAAGTCGGGGTAGGGGCACATGGCTTGTAAGTGGTAGAGCCGGGACTTGAACCCACCTCTGTTGGCCCCGGAGACCAGGCACCTCACGGACTCATACGTTGGTTCTCCTGCTGTTCAGAGGCGGGAGGGGAACCTGCCACCAGACCCGCCACTGCAGGGGGTGCCCTGGCTTTCCTTCCTTCCTGTAGGAAGTGTGGAACCAACTAGAAGGGGAAGGAAATCAAAGTGCCGGCCTTGGGAGGTTGGGAGGCCAACCTCGGGAGCAGGGGCTGGTGTCTGATGGATGCATCTCTTTGAAACCTCTGCTCATTAGCTGTCGGGCAATTAGGGATCGAGCTCAGGAGGTGAGCGTGGGCTGCTCCCCGGCTCAGCCTGTCTATTATACACGCGGTGACAGCCACGTGGCTCGGCCTGGGCATGGCTTATTTATGGAGCAGTTCAGCCCCAGCTGAAGGAGTCCTCTGAGCCTGCAGTGGATCCCGCTAGGAAAGAGGGCATGTGCAATTTGGGGAGGTAATTATTTTTTTTGCAAGTTCATTAAAAAAGAAAGGAAATTTTCCAATTACCACTGGAGTGACAGAAAGATTTTAAATTAAAAATTTCATATTAAAATACATAAAGAGAACTTGGGCTGCATTGGAAACCGGGAGTCTCGGGTTCAGTTGTAGCTCTGTGTACCCTCAGGTTCCAAATCCGTCTCTGCATCCTATCCGCCAAGTGACCTTGGGCCGGTTGCGTCACCTTTCTGAGCCTCAGTTTCCTTGACGGTAACGATGGCATCCCAATTTTCTGGGAAAACTAAGACATTGCACATTGGGAGCTCAGGAAAAAATTTGGCACATAGTAGATGCCCAGTGCACCTTAGCTCTTATTAATAATGGCTACAGTACTAGGTTTGTGACCTGGGCAAGTTAATTCCCTTACCTTTTGAAAATGAGAAGGTGGGTGAAGATTATTTATTAGGTTCTTTGTAATCGTTTTGCATAGTTTTAAGATACCCTTCTGTCTGTATGCCCCCATGGAGAGCACTGAACCTCATTTGAGTTGAATCTATCCATGCATTCTGTCTGTCTTTCTGTCTATCTTCTATCTACAGCAGATGCCCGTTCCACAAAGACTCAAAGAATAACAGGAAGAAATTCCAAAGCATTCCTTGAGGCCAAGCAGAGCTCAAACTCGTCATTTGGGCACATGCTGAATTTGTGGGCAAAACATTGTCTTAACTCATTACAGCCTCTGTAAGAACCTTGGGGGATCCGGCCGGGTATTAATCGCTGGATATTTCATGGCTGTATAAGTCTCTCTCGGTCCTTCTATTTATTGACAGTTTGAAAGGAAGGAACGAAGTCTAATGAAATCCACCTTATGATCCAACCACATCACCAAAGGTCTGAAGTCCCACTTGTTTTTCTCCTTAGACCAACGTCTTGGAATAAAATAGTGATTAACACCCGTTTTAAAGAAGGCAGGCTGCTGAAAGTATTTTAATGGGTTTCCATAAAAGAAGGACTAATGGAGAAATGTAATTTCCGTGAGTAATAATTATCACAGATATCATTATGCTCCCTAGGAGGGCAGAAGGAGGAGGAGGGAAGAGCTCAGAGCTGAGCGTGCCATTATTAATGACAGTACTTATTCTGCGTTTGAAACCTGCTCTGTGACATCCAGAGCTCGGATAGGCACGCTTTCTGACTTCATCCTCACTGTCACTTGGTGAAGATGTAATGACTTTCCCACTGGACAGATTGGGAAACCGAGGTTCAGGGAAACTTGCCCAAATAGACACACTTCTGTTAAACTGAAGAACCAGGCTCCTGCCTGGGTTTTTATTCATATTTATTTATTTTAATTACCAGGGACTTAAACCAGGGGTGCTAACCACTGAGCCACATCCCCAGTCCTTTTTATTTTTATTTTTTTATTTTTGAGACAGGGTCTTGTTAAGTTACGGAGCCTGGCCTTGAACTTGCAATCCTCCTGCCTCAGCCTCCTGAGCCACTGGAATTACAGGTGTGTGCCTCCACGCCTGGCCCCACCCAGTTTTTTAGGCTCCAAGTTCAGTGTCCTTTTGACCATCCTAAAGCCTCCTAGTGCAAGCCCAGGGTGGGGCTTCCAATCCTGTTTCCCCATCTTCTTGGTCCTTTGGGTGCTTTGGAATGATTGAGAAATGGGAAGTTGACGGAGCCCACTCGGTGCACCCCGCCGTCTTGCTCATCTTTGGAGCATGGGAACATCCCTTTTCCCTCTGACTCTGTGGGAGGAAAAATCTTTTGAGTCAGAGAGCCCTTCAAGCTCTCCCAAGGTCTGAGCATCTTTTGGTGAAGTGCGTCAACTGTTTTTATAAAATCCTGAGAAATCTTTCTGGTTCCTTGGAGCTCATGGGTAAACAGACGTCTGCTGAACTCGGGTTGCACTCAGTGCCGATGCTCCTGCCTGGCTTGGGAGCCCTTCCCTGTCTGAATTTCCTTGTGCCAGGCTCTCGCTGTGTTGGCGTGGGTATTGGTCTGCATCGGTGTGGCCTCTTACTTAATTGACAAACTAATTTAATCAACTGTATTGAGCAGGAAGACTCTGAGGACTTCCCGTGGCCCACCCCCTTCTCGATCAGAGAGGTTGCTGTTGGTAGCCCCGGATTAGGGAGACCAGCCCAGTAGCTCGCTCTTGTACCAAGAAAGCATCTTTGGAACGGGATCCAGAATGACCCATGGCCTCCTGCTCACCCTCCTCTTCTAGAAGAGATAGAAAGGAGGAGAGAATGGAGGAAGAGGAGGAGGAGAGAAGGAGGGCGGGGAGGGGAGGAAAGGGATGCAGAGAGAGAGCAGGGTACAGGGCAGGCGCATCCTTCCCAGGTTCCTTCAAAGGACTTTGTCCTGCCAACTGCTGACTGCCCTCCTGCTTTGCAGTCATAGCAGGTCTGTTTACAGGGCTCTCCGTGCAGAGAGAAGGTGGTTTTATGCAGTGTTTATATCCTCACAGGGCAAAGGTGGTCCTAGGTAGAGGTGTGCTTTGTAAATAAGTTTGCTCCTCACTTTAACTGCAAGGAAAGGGGTTGGTCCCTTCTGAATAAAATTTCTCTAGTTTCATACTCCCCCCACCTCCCTCCCTTCTTTTCTTGTCTTTTTAATTTTTTTAAAAAAAAATTTTTAGAAGGCTCGTATTTGTTCATTTGTACACACACACACGCACACGCACATGCACATACACACATATGCACATAAACAGACTGTTGCCGGTTTCTTAGAAGGGAGCCCATGTTAATCCTAAAGAGAATTTTGGGTAACCAGAGGAGGCAAGGAGGGGCTCAAAGGCACTGTGGGACTCGGTTAAACCAAAGGAGGAAGGAGAGAGAATGCGGAGGGACATGTCCCAGGGGCCCCCAGCTCTGAATGCTGGGGATGACAGCTGAGCCTCCTCCACTCTCTCTGGACATCACCACTCTTCCCCAACCCTGGAATCTCACGGGAAACTGGACGGTGATATTTTAGACTCAGCAGCCTCTCCTAGAGCGGAAGATGTGTTTGGATGGTTCCTGGGCGAACTTGAGAGCCTTTCAGGGTTTTATGCTTATTTTAGTGACCACTCGGGGACAAAACACAGCCCCGTATTCTCAGAAGTAGTTAATAGAAAGTCTCTTGTTAAATCCAATAAAAATGTAGGATGTCTTTGAAGACAAATCTTAAGCAAATAATAGATGCCCCAATACGACTGAAAATCGTGACGGTAGCATTTGAGTGACGGTAGCATGGGAAATGTTCTCTTGAAGAAGAAAGAAACCTGAATGGTGCTTTCTCTAGGGTCAGATCAGGAGTCTGGAGTCCGGCTGTGCTCAGTGAAGCAACACTTGGTAGCGCAAGGTGCACCGTGGCCCGCTATGGCCAGCCTTGATCAGAGGTCAGCAGGTGGGGGTGGTTGGTGCCGAGGATGATCTGTCTGCGCAGCGTCCACTCATCTCACCTGCTCTAGAAGCTAAGAGGCCAGTCTGTGTCTTCCATAAGTCCTGGAGGAGAGGATGGGCTCTTGGACAAGTCCAACCAATGACATGGTCCTTCCCAGGCTGTGGATCTGGAGCTGCAGGGACCAGGGAGTGGGCTGTGGAGGAGGGAGAGACCTCCCTGGGTGGATTCTGGTTGGGGTGAGATGTTGGGTGGTTTTAGCCATCCAGTTCCCGTGTTCATTTTCCCATTTAAAAGTGTGATCTCTTTGGCAACGTGAGCTGTGGGGGCCTCCTCCACTCTTCCCTTCGGTGTAGAGTCCGTGGCCTTTCTTTAGAACTTGGAGGACCCAGAACCAGGCACAGAACTTGGAGGACCCAGAATCAATTTGGGACTCGGCCTCCTTGGGTTCAAATACAGGACCCGCTGTTTACGAATCGCAGGATTCTCGACACACGGCTTTCGAGCCTCCTCTTACCGTCTGTACAAAGGGGATGGTGGCCGTGTCTACCTCACAGAGTTCCAAGAGGATGAAGTGAGATAAAGCTCTAAAATGGACCCTGGCACACGGTAAGAATGTAATAAATGGTAGCTATTACCATGACCCAAATTTGGACTTATAGAGGGACAAGAGAGATTTCAGACCCTGGGTCTCCCAGGAGCACGGTCCTCATCCAGGGACACGGAGGCTCCTCTGAGCTATTTATCAAGGTTGACCTCAGCCTGTAGGAACATGGAGAATGTGAGCCCCAAGGACAACCACACATGGCCACCTCAGGATGGGAGAGTGTAGACTAGAGTGGAGTGCTATTCAATATGGCGGCCATTGGCCAAAATTAAAGATCAAGTTCCTCCACTGCGCTGGCTGTGTCTCAAGTGCTCAACAGCCAGGTGCGGCTAGTGGCTAAGGTACTGGATGGCACCGAGGAACGTGTTCCTCACGACAGCAGGTTATGTTGGACAACCCTGATGGGTTGATCCAGTGTGACTGAGCGCCCATGAGTGCTGGGCATTTGTCTCTTCCATCCACTGTGCTCACAGTAACACACGTTCTCTCTCCCCCCCCGCCCCCCCCCCCCGCCTCTACTCCACTCGTCTCTGTCTTCATGGGGTTCCACCTCCCCTTTATTTTCTTTATTTTGCTGTAGCTTTTTGTATATGAGAGAAAACATTTGCCCTGAACTTTCTGAGTCTGGCTAATGCGAACATTTCACTAGTTCCTCTTTCTCTATCCGAGTCTCCCTTCCTTGACCACCTTTTAGGTAACCATAGAACATTTTATTCTTGACTGACTCATTTTGTTTACTCATGACCATCCCTCAGTAGGATGCAGACCTCAGGTGGGATGGGATCTCTCTTTGCACCATGGCTCTATCACAGGTGCCCCAAACAGTGCCTGGCACAGAAGATGCTCCAGGAATCCATGTCACAGAATGAAGGTCGGCAGCACCATCTCCAACCACCAAGACGTGGAGTCCACCTAAGGGGCCATCGGTGGGTGAACGGATCAGGAAAATTGGGGGGCATATAAGCACAGTGGATCATTATTAGGTCATTAAAATGAAATCCTGTCATTTGTGGCAACACAGATGAGCTCAGAGGACATTATGTTAAGTAGAATGAGCCAGGCACAGAAAGACAAAACTCCACGTATTCTCACTCGCATGTGGAAACACAATGTTGATCTCCTAGATACGGAGGGAGAAAGGCAGGTTACTAGAGGGTAGAGGGGATGGGGGTGTGAGGGGGTGGAGAAGTAGGCCAGCGGGTACAAGATCGCCCTTAGGAGTTGTGAGTTTTGGTGTTACTTAGCACAGGAGGGCAACTATAGGTGATTTTAGTGTATGTGTCAAAATTAGCAAGAAGGGAAGATTTTTGAATGTTTCCAACGCAAAGAACGATAAATGTTTGAGGTGATAGAAATGTTCATGACCTGGATTTGATCATTGCACGTGGTGTATGTTGACTAAAATATCACACTGTATCCCCAAAATATGTGTAATGATTACATAATAATTACATATCATGTTTTAAGAACGAATGAATGAATGAGGAAGGACTATTCTTACTTTGAGATGTTTCTCTTTAATTCTTCTTGGGGCTTTTTGGCTGGGAGAAGCTAATGTCCAGATGAAGGGGGACTTCTGGGTAAGGGTAAATAGATGCCTCTGGGGCAGGGGTAATACCCCTTCCCTTCCTCCCATTTTATTCTTCCTTCTCAGCAGCTCTTCTTCCTGCAGGGTTTGTAGGTTTCCCCTCTGTCCCTCCATGTTCCCAGTCAGTAGGCTTTGAGTCTTCCAGGGGACAGTCAGTATGGTGCAGAGTTAGCTGAATAAAGGAAGAAGCCCACACGGACCTCTCCTCCTAGGTAGGCAGGTGCCCCTTCCCTAAGCTGGTCAAGCTCCTTGTTCTTTTCTCCAGGAGAGAATTCATGCAAATGGGGCTCCTGGGATGGCTGGAGATACGAACTCAGGCCTCATGTACATCCTTCTTCTGTACACAAGTAGGGTAGCCGCTGGGAATCCTCTGGACCTCTCTAATGCCTTAGTGTCCTCATATAGGAATAACGGTGGCACTCACCCACCCTCCTGGGGAAGACATGTTAAAGGAGATGATGTGGCCAGATCTGTGCTGTCCTGGATACTGTGGGATGATTGACCCAGGACAGGAATACTGTCACCAGTAATTACTGTCACCAGAAGATGTCTACATCTTCTCTGACTCTTTTCCAAGGGCCACAGGAAAGCGCTTTTAATTCTAATAACCAAAGATCAGTGTTTGTCCCTTTAGGCAATTTTAGGAGGATGGGCACTGGGAGACCTTCCCCCTCCGAGTGCATTATTTTGTTAGTCTAACGTGTTGCTGCTCCCCCCCCCCCCCGCCCCCCGATTCCGTTTCCCCACTTTGGACATAAGGGAGTTTTCTCAGCCAATTAAAACGTTTCTGACTCCAGGCTTTGGTGACAGCAAAATGTCATACTGATCTATTTTGTTGAATAGGATCCCTCGACTTCTGAGGGGAGATCGGATGATGCCATGATTCATGCTCAGGAATGAGGATAAGCCACGGCGGGAGCCTTCGGGGACCCTAGGAAGTGGGCTCAACCCCTCTGCAGCCCACGGACTCCTGCTGGATCCGGCTGCGGGGGCCCGGCTGGTGCTCCCGACTGGAGCCTTGTCTCTCTCCCTGTCCACTTTGCTTTTAAAAAATCTTCCTTTACCAGCCCTTCCTAGGACAGCTGTAGGTCCCCTTCCCTCTGACTTGAATGATCTCACCCTTCCCTTGTTTTCTCTCCCAATTAGGAGCATCTTTGGATCGCATCCCAAACCCATCCTCCCCGCTTCCCTCTGGCATTGGGACGAGGGCCACCAGTTAGGACCCAAACAGTGAACCCATCCTCAAACCAGCACTCATGTTTCCGGTGGTAATTTTGCAGAGAACCTCACGTGTCCCCCGCCTGACTGTGATCTCAGGTTACAGTTCTCCTTCCTGTGCGAAATCATTAAACATATTTTCCTATGAACTGGTGGACTCATAGGAAATTGTCGTTCTAGGGAGTCAAACAATATCTGCGATTCGCGGCGCCATGAGGGTTGGCGCTGGAAGCTTAAAGACTGAATCTGGTTTGGAAAACTCGTTTTAGAGTAAGGCTTATCCCAGAGACTGGCTCAGCATAGAAACTTCACAAATACGACTGGCCTCACACACCTAAGTGGCTATTTGCTGGGGAGGTGGATGATGGATTCTCCCCTCACAAACATCACACATGCAAACATGTAAATCTGTGATTCTTTAAAAAAGGAAATACAGTGAAATGCCTCAAATTGAATACCAGTGTGGTGATATTTAATGATCAATCATTATTTTAATGATGTTATAACTTGATTGTGTTGTTTTGAAAAATTTAAAGCAATGGAATTAAAATACCATGAAATAACACTTACTAGAATATGCAAGAATTCAACCATGTTTTAATGAAAGGCTAGGAACCCATGTATGATTACTGGTTTGCTTTTAGGAATAGATTCATTTCATGACACAACATTGGGGCTGAATACTATAGAGATGTGGTCACATCAATGTTAATAACAGTTCAGTTCATAGTAGCTAAGCTATGGAACCAACCTGGGTGCCCTTCAACAGGTGAATGGATACAGAAAATGTGGTGCCTACACAATGGAATATTCCTCAGCCATAAACAAGCATGAAATTGTAGCATTTACTGGTAAGTGGATGGAACTGGAGACTATCATGCTAAGAGACATAAGCCGATCCCCAAAACCCTTCTATCGAAGGGCACTAGCTTGGTTCCATAGCTCAGTAGTTGTGAATTGAGCTGCTATGAACATTGATGTGGCTGCATCACTGTGCTATGCTATCTTAAATCCTTTGGGCATAAACCAAGGAGTAGGACAGCTGGGTCAAATGGTGGTTCCATTCCAAGTTTTCTGAGGAATCTCCAGACTGCTTTCCAGAGTGGTGGCACCAATTTGCAGTCCCACCAGCAATGTGTGAGTGGGCCTGAAAAAGGTGACGGTTGATTCAGTTAGGTCCTATGGCGAAGGTGGTGGGATGCCACTGTACCTTATCGTGTTATTAGGTGTATGTATCAGTCAGATTTTTGTTGCTATGACAAAATTCCTGAGATTAACAACTTAAAAGGCTCTCAGATTCAGAGATTTCAGTTCATAGTCCCTTGGTCCCGTTGCTTTTGGGCCTGAAGGGAGGCAGCACTTCAAGATGGACGCATGTGACAGAGGGAAGCTCTACTCACTTCGTGCTGACCAGGAGGCAGGGAGAGGGAGAGAGAGACCTACCAACCAGGGTCCCAATGCACGCCTCAAGGGCACCCCACCCTAATGACTACGTCTTCCAAATGGGTTCCCCTTCCTGAAGGTTCCATCACCTCCCAAGGGTACCATCAGCCGGGGACAGAGTCTTCGACAGCCTGTGGATAAATACTTACATGCACGTGACTCTTGGAAGCCTCAGTCTCTGTGTCCCCCTGGCTTCGAAGGAGCAAGCCACCTCGAGACACCTTCTTCTGGTGTCTGAGTGGACTTGGGGGCTGGCTTTTCTGTAGCTGACCCTGTACATGACAGCACAGCTACCTCAGTGACAGTGAGTGGGGCCCCGAGCAGAGGGGCCAGCTAAGCCCTGTCCCCACTCCTGACCTGTGGAAGCCAGGAGGGGAGCCGCCAAGTGCTACACGGCCGTCAAAACCAAATACGACTGAGGTGGAGCGAGGGAGGGGGTCTTATGATTCAGAGAATTCAACCTTCTCACAGGAGGCCAGACCAGGGCAGGAGGAAAACTTGAACTGGAGGACATCTCCTGGTATGGAGCCGCCTGTTCCCCAAATGTCCTTCTGAAGTCGCTTCCACGGGATGCCGTGACATGGCCTCACCTCCTCATCCCAGTTCCTTGTCCTGTAAGTAGAGTCCTTGCTTATTTGTCCCTTGTTCCCACTGAGGTATTAGCTCAGTGACAGTGCGGACAGAATGTGGTGGCCCCAGTATCTAGCCCTGAGCATGGGTCAATAAATGTTAGGTGAAATAGGGACGTGTGAATAAGGGCCCGCCTCCTGTCAATCAAGGCAGCAAACCTTGGTGAGCAGGAGCAGGCAACGCAGAAGCCCAGCTGTGACCTCACGACCACACGTGGCAGAGAAGGGCAGGGTCCAGACCTAAAAGAATCTGTTCTGTGGACAGATCTGCAAACTGCAGGCTGCAGGTCAAATCCAGCCCCAAACCCATTCCAGAGTGGACCATGTGCAGATCATTTTTACGTTTTTAAAATGTTGGGGGGGAAAAAGTCCCAAATGATATGTTAAGACATGAAGATTATAGGGGATTCAAATTTCACTGCCTTTAAATGAAGTTTTATTGGCACAGAGCCGCGCCTACTCCTTTCCCATGGGCTACGGCTGCTTTCCTGGCACAGTGCAGAGCTGAGGGGTTGTGACGTGTAGTCCTGCATGGCCTGCCGAGCTCGAACACTTACCACGGGTCCTTTTTGGAAACGGTTGCCTCTGAAGTGAGGTGTTCAGATTTCCAATCCAGTCGCCCTCGCTTCTCTGGTTCAGACCTTGGTGAGTCCCTCGTGGGTTTGACTTTAATCTCATCTGGAAAACGGAGATTTAGAAAATTATGCCTCACTCCTAACACTGTGGGTGCATGTGAAAATCTTGAGCATGAAGCAGGCCCCCGAGAAAGGTCACCACCATCATCATCTCATGGTGCCATGTCACCTCCAATTCATGTTATAGAAATGCACCCTGGAGAGAAATATGTGCATTGTTGTGGATGGATGTCGGTGTTTCTAGATACTTTCTGAACATGGTGGTTAAGATCTGGGTGACCAGGATGGTAGACTTGGTACCTGTCAATCCACCATCTTCTGCCAGCACCTGCCAAACAGGACGTTCCGAAGGTTTGTGTGTGTGTGCGTGAATAATGCTCTTTACATTGGATGAACATTAACCCTTTGGTTCATGCCATGCTCAGAAGGTCTCTGAAGGTCTCATGACCTGGTGATATGGAAAATTTGGACTCTCATTTGGAGTTATATTCTGGTATTCATGGTATTTATTGTCTGGGGACGCAGCCCTTCTATGACAGTCCCCTTGGAGAGGGTGAAAACAGATAAGGAAGAGATAAGGAAGTATTGCCTGTAGAGTTCTCAAGTTATTTTAGCTTATGGAAATATTCTATCAAGTAGCACAGCGCCAGGTATAAGCGTGATACATATTTCATCTCAAAACTGCAGCAGGGTTGTATGGAAAGGCTGTCCTGTTAGGAGGTAGTCAAAGGGAGGCTAAACATTTCAGAGATGAACTTTCCTAAAAAAAAATAAATTTCATCTCCCTTTCTGTCTGGGGTGGGGGGTGTCCCATCATGGGTTACATTCTCAGAGGGAAATAACCAAAGGAAGAGGGAGGTGCTCATAGTGATGTCTGAGGTCTCCACCTGGACTGGCTGTCCCACGTGGCTCTCGTCCACCCCAACCAGTCTTGGTCAGAGGTTCCCAAAGTTTAGCATGCGTAGGAAGAATCTGTGTAGCAGGTTAAGGAGGCAGGGTCCCAAGCCTCAATCTCATAGATTTTGATTCTGTAGGTCTGGTGTAGGGGGCTTTTCCTCCAATAAGTGTACCCCAGGTGATGCTGGTGGAGGCAATCTCGGACCATGCTTTGGGAACACTTGACCTAGATGAGATTGGCTCTCAGATTCTGTCACTTCAACTGTCAGTAGACAGTGACTAGCTTTTGCTCTTCTTCCTTTGCTGTGGACGGGCGATCACAAAGGTGACTCAGCTGTACCAGGGGTGACTCCAAGTCTAGAGTCAGAGAACCCATCAGTCCCAGGGTTCTTCTAAGCCAGAGTCTTGGAAATCTAGCCGTCAGGCTTTGGGGTCAGACAAGTGTGCATCCGGGGAACTGTATCTCAAGCGCTTTGTTCAAGCCATCGGTCTTGGTCTCTGGAAATGGCAGCCCTTGCTTTCTGGTCTCTCTCTCCTGTTCTCCAAAACAATTCTCAGAAGGAAAGTGTTGCCGAAGGGACACACCCTGGCTTCCGTGAAGAATCCAAGGGCCAGACTCTCACATCTGGAGCTAAAAACATAAGTGACAGAGGCTATTAACTTCAGAATAAAAGATCCCCTGGCCGCAGGCGGAGAGGCGCTGTGAATCTTGCCAAGAAGTTGAGATGCTGGTTAGACTCATTATTTGCTGTTGGAGACTCTCCTTGCGGTTTTCATCCTTGGTTAAATTTATAATCTCTAAGTCCTTAGCCAAGATCCCAGCCTTGAGGGAGGGAGCAGCAGAAGATTTAAAAGTTATCCTGTCCCCAAGGAAGTTAATGGTGAAATAGACTTTGGTAATATGTTCTTAATTGTCACCATAAATCAACATCGTCCGATATGTTAAGTTCATCCGGGTAAATTGCCCATCCGAGAGGCTCTTTCCCTCCTTTGGAGACGGATGTAACTTCGAGGAGACAAGTGGTGGGTCTCGGGGGAGGTGGCCCCCATAAACATACTAATTCATTTCCTGAATACCTGCCACCGTCTCTGCTCTCCGAAAAGGGGCCTGATTGGTGAGGGAAGAGGCCCTAAGAGCTCAGGGTTGGCGCTGCAACACAAAGATAAGGTCACTCTTGCCCTTGGGCTCTAGGTTTTCATGGAGCTCATTTGTACCTTAGGATTTTTTTTCCTTCCCCGTCTCAATGAGTCTCTTGGCATCTGTCAGCCCGCTTATGCAGCCGGCGAGAGTTTCTGCAAAGATTTCCCAATTATTTTCCTTGGCACACACGGCACATGCTTCCCCTCCAATCCACTGTTGATCAAACATGGGCCGCACAGATGCGAGGCACGTTTCCTGGTGCCGAGGCCGTCGCCGAGATTGAGACAGACAGGAACCCTGTGCTGTGAGGCTTGTGAACAGAGGGCTGTTTGTTTCTATGAATAAAGATAACTGGGTTCCTGGGGGAGATAAGGAGATGGATTTCAGTGTGCCATGGGCTCTTTGGGGTCGGGTGGTTACAGAGGTCCCGTGGGAAGAGTTCAGAGCTAAGGAGAGGCGAGCCGGGCTCCAGGGGAGGAGTGGCTCAGACAGACCCAGGGCTCGGTTGGGACAGGGGCCCCGGAGCAGGGCTGGGCTGGTCCTACTGAGTGCACAGTGAACAGGCAAAAGTGGCTGAGCCTGAGTAATGGGACATGCCAAGAGACGGGCCCAGAGAAGCAGGCGAGGGACAAATCAGAGATGGTCTGGCAAGGACGGCCCTGGATGTGACAAAGGAAGCCATGCAGGGTTTGATGGCGGGAGGCGGTTTTCATTTAACGAGCAGCTCGCTCTGCAGATCAAGGCCACGTGTGAAATCCAGAATGTCCAAGCAAAGGCCCCCCGTTCTGTCTTGGGAGGTGGGGACCAGAGTCAGGGGAGCTCAGGGAGGATGCACAGAGGCTGTGGGTTTGATGGAGGGTGGGACCGGCGGTGGGAGGAGCCCGGAGTGATGTCTGGTTTTGGTTGGAGCAGCTGGGGGAACCTCGGTGCCACCTCCTGAGATGGGAAAGGAAATTTGTACTTATTTGGAGGTTTTTTCTGTTTTCTATAGGAGACAGGAAGTCACCAGTGCCTTTCAGCCACATTGAGTGCGAGGTGACCAGTGGACACTGACAGGGGCCATCGAGGCAGCAGGCCAGTGTGGATGCACCTGGGACTCCTGGCAGGGTTGGGCGCAGGCCGTTAAGGGGGATTGGAAAGTCTCTCTGCGGGAGGTCAGGAAAATGACGGCTTCCATCAACAGTGACTTTGTTAGTAGAGATGATTGGCCACGCTCCCAGCTGGTCTGGGGCACTGAGCAATTAAGGAAATCGAGTGCCAGAGGCCACAAACTCAAGGTACTCCCACAGGACTCCCCAGATGCTCTGGTAAACTCTCAGAAGAGGAAAAAATCCCCAAATCTATGTGCGGATATAGAATATTCAATGTATACATGTTCAAGATGCGTCTTTGCGTACACAGAGGATGCACTTGACCCCTGGCTGTGTTTCCATACTACTCAGTACATATACGCATTGGAGACGGCAGGGATTTTAACACATACCTGTCGCCATGCCCGCCACCTCCAACGGCTTTGTCGGTTACGTCATCGTTGTCTCCAGGAGCTGTTTTGCAGGGTTGAAGAGGTAAAGCTTTGGATCTCAAGTTTGCTGCCTCCGTTTTTTTTTTTTCAAAGTTAATTTTATTTTTAAAATTATCGAACACTAAAATTGATGTTTTTCTGTGTTGTGTGGAGTTCCATAACTGAACAGGCACAAAATTCATGTCTGAGCCACCACCATCAGACAGAGGGCAGTCCCTCACCTTGGCCAACTCAGGCTCTCCTCCTCTCTTCCTTCCTTCTGTCCGTCCATCCGTCTGTCCTTCCTTTCTCCCAGGTAGCTGGCTCATGCTCTCCTTTCTTATCCCACTCCAAAACCCCTCCTTGACCCCTGGCAACCTCAAATCCGTTTTCTCTTAGCATAGCTTTATCTTTCCAAGAACGTCATAGGAATGGAATGGCACAGTAAATAACGTTTTGAGACTAATTTCTTTTATTCAGAAGCATGCCTTGGAGCTTCATCTCAGTTGTTTGTATCAACAGTTTGCTCTTTTCTTGGCCGGGTGGTATTCCACGGTGGGGGGGTACCGCGGTTCATGTAACCCGATACCCACCTGAGGACATTTCTATTTGAGGGTAACAAAAAGGCTTTAACATTTGCATATAGGCAACACGTGTATGAACCTCAGTGTTTATTTGTTCAGAGGAAATAACTAAGAGCCGGGCGACTAGGTCATTTTGTAAGTGTTCCTTTCCTGGTAAGAAATGGGGATTCTGGAGCCTTGAGTTGGTTTTCAGTTCTCTGCACCTCAACTTCTATTTCATAGGATTGTTCTATAGATGAATAACTATGTCAGGGTTTGGCATATAGTCTTATGGGGCTGGGGAATGTCTCCCTGTATCCTAAACACTAAGATGTTCCCGGGTGGTAATTAGTACACGTAAAATGCCCCGCCGAGTTTTGGGAAGGGTTTATTAAAACATGGCGATCTCCGTGGGGATCTGATAGTGCCCTGGCTTCCCTATGTGAAATCTCAGCCCTTGCTGTGATTGTTCTGCTGGCCAGCACACCCTGATGGCCAGCATCCTGTGACTACCAGGTGGGGGGGTAAAGGGCAGATATCAAGCGATGGAAACGTCAACTCACTGAAGCTACATCCATTTCTTCTCAGGGAGATCCTTGGCTTTATACATGGTCTTGTTTTATCCCTTTTAATACAGAGAAGCTCCAGTCAAAGTTGGTCAAATAGAAATTCCTAAATTACCTACGTTTCCTCTGCCAAGAAGGGGCAGTGGGCAATCCTGAAGGATCGCCAGACTCAGCCACAAAACAAAATACCAGCAACCGCGGAGGCTCATGCGGCACAGGAGACATGCTAGAACTTTCTTTTGTTGTCTGTTTGGAATTCACATTTAAGTGGGCTCCTTGTGTGGGGTCTGGCAGCCCCAGTCTTTTCCCTTCAGCTTTCTCTCGTTGACAGAGTGACGTCGTCAATCCGGGCAAGTGTCCCTCTGGGCCTCAGCAGTGACTGGGAAGAAAAGGAGCAGGGAGAGCAGTGAATGCAGCAGAGGTCTATCCAAAGCCACCACCCTGCCCACAGTAGGGAAAGGAGGTCACCTGGCCCTCTCAGCTGTTCCTGCTGTCACTGTTAGTGGTCTGTTAGGACTCAAGGTAGAGTGCAGCATCTTGTAGAGGTTTTTCCAATTATACTGTACATCCTTTCATTGAGTTTATTCATTCAGCAAATGTTTATTCACTGCCTAGTATTTTCCCACAGAAGGAGAGCTAATAAAATGTCATTCCCATCACAAAGGAGGGAGTGTCAGGATGCGATGGTGATGGTGGTGATTGTGATGGATGATGGTATTGATAGTGGTGATGGTGGTGATGTGATGATAGTGTTGATGGTGATGGTGGTGATGGTGATGTTGGTGTTGGTGGTGATGGTGACGATGGTGATGATGGTGTTGATGGTGTTGATGGTGTTGATGGTGATGATAGTGATTGTGGTGACAGTGATGATGGTGGTGATGGTGGTGATGGTGTTGGTTGTGATGGTGATGGTGATGGTGATGTTGGTGTTGGTGGTGATGGTGGTGATGGTGATGATGATGGTGATGGTGATGATGGTGATGTTGGTGTTGGTGGTGATGGTGACGATGGTGATGATGGTGTTGATGGTGTTGATGGTGATGATAGTGATTGTGGTGACAGTGATGATGGTGTTGGTGATGGTGGTGATGGTGTTGGTTGTGATGGTGATGGTGATGGTGATGTTGGTGTTGGTGGTGATGGTGGTGATGGTGATGATGGTGGTGATGGTGATGATGGTGATGATGGTGATGATGGTGTTGGTGATGGTGGTGATGGTGTTGGTTGTGATGGTGATGGTGATGGTGATGTTGGTGTTGGTGGTGATGGTGATGGTGGTGATGGTGATGATGGTGATGATGGTGTTGGTGATGGTGGTGATGGTGTTGGTTGTGATGGTGATGGTGATGGTGATGTTGGTGTTGGTGGTGATGGTGATGGTGGTGGTGATGGTGATGATGGTGATGATGGTGGTGATGGTGATGATGGTGATGATGGTGTTGGTGATGGTGGTGATGGTGTTGGTTGTGATGGTGATGGTGATGGTGATGTTGGTGTTGGTGGTGATGGTGATGGTGGTGATGGTGATGATGGTGATGATGGTGTTGGTGATGGTGGTGATGGTGTTGGTTGTGATGGTGATGGTGATGGTGATGTTGGTGTTGGTGGTGATGGTGATGGTGGTGATGGTGATGATGGTGATGATGGTGTTGGTGATGGTGGTGATGGTGTTGGTTGTGATGGTGATGGTGATGGTGATGTTGGTGTTGGTGGTGATGGTGATGGTGGTGGTGATGGTGATGATGGTGATGATGGTGGTGATGGTGATGATGGTGATGATGGTGTTGGTGATGGTGGTGATGGTGAGGATGGTGTTGATGGTGATGATGGTGATACATTGGTATCTAACATCCACTGAGCATTTACTTATGTAAAAAACACTGCTAGATGCTTTATTTTTACTGTGTCATTTGACCCTTGCAAGAATGCTGTTATTGTCCCCACTGTAGATGAGAACGCTGAGGCAGGGAAAGCCACCTGCTCAAGGACAGTGGTTATGTGAACTCCACATCACTCTGAGGAATTTCAGGATTCCCCTCTGGGAAGAAGCTCCATCTGGAAACACCCTACTCTTGTCTGCTTGTCACAGGGCAGGAACCTGCCTGCTGAGCCGAGGAGCCACAGCTGTCCTTTTCACCCTGATCCTTGTGATCACGCCGGGAAGATTTCAGGCATGTTGCTAAGCGTAGCAGGCATGAGTTGATTGAAGGGACAGGAACAGGGAAGGAGACACTCTCAAGAGAGGAACTGGGTCTTCCTAGGAGAAGGACAGTGTACCTCTCCTGCCTTCCAGTTTTACTGGGGGCCCCAGAGAGGTTTCCAGAGTCCCAGGCAGGTCCGCCTCTTGACTTTTGACTGACAGCAGGACAACATCATGTTTTCAAGTCCCCACGGTGCATGACCACTCCAGGTCACTTTGTCAACATGGATTAGCTTTAATTGGAACCTGTTCTTACAGATTTTATGGTTAGAAGGAACTATCTTCACGTCCCTAAGTTCTGGGATCTCGTCTGCATCAGGGTCACAAGGGTCCTCCCGATTTCAGGGTAAGTCGTGTTCTTCTTAATCTGCATCTGGGCCTGCGCTTCTCCTGCAGTGCTGCAGTTGCCCCTGGCTATACCTCTACCTCTTTTAAACAATTTTGCTCATCATTTGGCATTACTCACATAACAGGAATCCCATACAATCCACAGGGACAAGGCATAGTTGAAAGAGCTCATCAAACTATTAAAATGTCCTTATTAAAGCAAAAAGAGGGAATTGGGAAGGGGTATAAATCCCCCAAAGATAAACTTAAAATAACCCTTTTTACTCTAAACTTTTTAAATTTGGATTCATCGGGGCTTAGTGCTGCGGAAAGGCATATGTGTCCAAAAAATGTGCATAAGCCCAAGGTACTTTGGAAGGATATTCTAACAGGACAATGGAAAGGTCCTGACCCAGTAATTGTCTGGAGTCGGGGGTCTGTTTGTGTGTTTCCACAGGGAGAACAGCAGCCGATTTGGATTCCAGAGAGACTAACCAAAGCGATTTCTACAGACCAAAAAAGATGATTTGGCTCAAATCCATAACAGCTGATATCCAGAGCTCCAGCTTGGCTATTCTTACATCTGCGACAGTGGTTCTCCCACACCTGGAGGCTAATGAAACCAGGAAGTTTTTTTTTTCAATATCTATTTTATTATTGCCCTTTCCCACATCATGAAGTTCTTTTTTGTTTTTTGAGCTCATACAGACCTAGGTTAATGTTTTGCTGATCAGTTCTATTTTTTGACTATGGAGTTTTTAAACATTGCAATGGAGGTTTCACCTGTAAAAAGTTATAAGGCCTTTACTATTATGTTATGTGTTGTATGTATTATATTATGTGTGCACACTTGTGTTTTGTGTTATATGTTTGTATGTGCGTATGTCCATATATCGTATATGACGAGCGCTCATGAAAAAATGGATCCAAATATTTTTTTTCTTATTCACGTGATTTAAATGGTTTAATTTAAATTGGGTAAACAGCTGTTGAGGATTGTTTTAATATGTGAACAAAAAAGGAGGTTAACAGATCTGTTTGTTTACTTTCACCTTTCCTTTTCATTATATTTAATAATTCTGTTCAGGATAATGTAAATTGTTCAGAAAATTGCTTTCTTTTAGTGCCTGCTGGAATGTTACATAATTTTTTCTTTAGCCATCATTGCCAGAATTCCTATCTTCATCCCAGTGCCGGTGAAGACAAAGATAAAACCAAACTACAGCTTCTGCAATAGCCATCACTGAACTGCTTGCAGAACTTGCCTCAACTATGTGTCACTTGTATGCATTGTGAACTCACTTGTATGCATTGTGAACTATCTGTTGGTGCTGATAACGCCAAGGTCTCGGGTTCGATTCCCCGTATGGGCCACCAATTGGCTGGGCACAATTCACGAGCCACTTGTCAAACAGGAACAAACTTTAGTTTTTGAACGCACGCGGCACCACCGGAGCTCTCCAGGAATTCCCTCACAGCCCAACTGCCACCTCCGGCTCTCTGGCCAGCACCTCAACCGCTCTTGAGGCCAATTGGCTGGGTTGCATGGGCGGAGCCAAAAGAGTCCCCCAATGAGCAGCTCCGTGGTCTGAAAGGGCAGGGAAACAGCCCAATGAACATCACCGCAGAGGAGCCAATCAGCTGGAAGTTTGCTGAGGCCGCTTTGGCTGCGGCTCTCAACACTGCAGACAGCAGGTTGTTTGCTGAGGACTGAGACATCCTGTGGACATAAGCCAGGCGGGGCTGCGTGAAAGTTGCTTTTTAGAAGAAAGCACGTGAGGATCAGCACAGTAGGACCAGAGTTTAGAATTATTCCCTTAACCCCATGTCCCCACTGTATACCTGCCTGTCACACTCAGCCCAGGAATGCCAGTCAGTGAGCCCCACCAGGCCACCTAGTCCTGGTGAGGAGAGGCTTGTTGACTGTTGTGATGTCCTGGGGGTGAGTCCTGACTCTGGCCCAAACATGCCCTTGAACCTCGGTTTCCACCCCTGTGAAGGGCGGAGAGTGGAATGGAGGTGTCTTTGCCTTCTCTCCCATGTTCCCAACTCCCTGATCTAGGATTTGGCTCATCTGGAAGAGGCCAAAAGAGGCGCAGAACTGGAATGAGAGGAGAAATACCAGGGGGAGCTGAATTTGGGGCGATATCTTGGCATTGCTGGCAGTGGGGACAGAGAATAGGGAAAATCGGTGGTGGCTTGCGCCTGACCCTCCTGCGCTGCTCACTGGAACCACGTGCTGGGCCCCAGAGGACAGGAAGCTGCACTTGATTCCCACTCTCTCCCAGCAGGGACTGGGAACAGGTCTGCTCTGCAGAGAGTGGAGGAGCCACGCATGCCTGTAGGGGACCCCAGGGGAAGGGGGACCCCAGGGGAAGGGGGACCCCGGGGTCCCGAGACTCAGCTGGTACCTGTGCTTTACAATGAGATCTGGAAACACAAAGAAAGTTCAGTTATAGCCAAATAATTCATTTCCTGCTGCTCCTTTCTGGACTGACTTTTACCCAAAATTAAGAACAACCCGAGAGAAGAGAAAAATAACTGCTTGTTGATTTTGAATGTGCTGAGACAGGAAGTGGGACCTAACGTAACTGTCAGGTTGGGAAGTGAACTTCCGAGGGCAATTGCTGTGTGAAGTTACCAAAAAAAAAAAAAAAAAAAAAAAAGATTTTCCCCCCAAAACCTGACGTGCAAAACGGGGAAGGAGAAGACGAGGGGTGCTCAGCAGGATGGCTTGGGGCACGGAGTCGTTCTCACCAAGAACTTGGGTCCTGAAAGCATTTTACCTTTTTCCTTCCCAGTCTCCTCTCCCCGGAATCGTATGGCACATTAAACCCTTAAACAATAACAGCTTTCAACACCCAGGATGCATCATTAAATAAGTTAAAGAGCTAATTAAACAGGGGCCCCATCGCCCGGCTTTCCTTGTACTAAATCACCCTGGGGGGGGGGCCTGCAGCCAGCCAGGAATTTGCCCATAAAACCATCTCACATTAGCACCGAGTGTTGGGTTCCGTCTCCTCGTAGGGTTATCTATGAGTAATTTGGAGAAGGCATTACAGCCGAATAAATAATTGAAAGTAAATTAATTGACTTTGGAGTCAACACTTGGGCTGAAGGGAGGTGCGTGCGCCACGTGTTTCAACTCACCAAGTGCAAGGTGGCGCCCTGTGTCTGCAGCCCCAGGTCCCGCATTGGAGGTGTGGAGTTGCAGTGGTTGTGTAGTCCTCCTTCCTTCCTTTATTATTATTTTTTTTAATAGAAGGGGAGACACAAACTCTGAAAAAGGTCCAAACCACCTGGTGGAAGATTAAAGAAACAGGCAGCAAAGTCAGGGTGAAACCGAGAGAGTTCTAACTGACTGTCTGGCCAAGAGCCTCCTGTGGTGGCCTGTGTTTTCAGCATGGATTTAGCAGGGCCCAGGGCTTTACAGGGTAAGGACTTTCTAGAATATCCCAGGGGAGCAGAATATCTTCTCAGGCACCGGGGAGAGAGCTTCCTCCTGTCAAAAGTGCAGAGATGCAGAAAACACCCAAATGCCGACATGTTCAATCCAATGAGGAAATACGCCCCAATGGAGGGGGTAGGGGGTTCTGTATTTGGTTACCCAGGAGCCCTGCATGAGTCCTGGGGGTACCATTCGTGTTGGGTTCCCACCAAGAGCCCACTATGTCCCCTTCTCTCCTAGAAGGCAAATGGCTCCCTGATTTGCAGTTGAAGTAAAGGTCCAGATAAACTAGGTGGTGTGTCCTCTGCCTTTGAGCAGTGCACGTCTAGTCCAGTCTCCCCCTCATCGCGTGTTGACTTGTGTTGATGGTGGGGTCTGGGTCATCTGCAAAGTGGACAGGGCTGCCTCTTTTTGTCCATCCTACCCCAGCCCTTAACATAAGGCACAGCTTCATAGGGACGGTTGATTCTCCTCATTTGCAGTGGTGACGTTCTAAGGAGCCACTGTGGACACGGCAGTGGGACGTACTGACCCCTGGGAAGACCCAGGGTGAGCTTCCTGTGACCCACAACATTTCCATCAGCAGACTGACCCATAACCTTGTGGGCGGGTGCTTCTCCTTAGAGACACCTTTCATTCACATTGTTGACTCACTAACATTGAACACGCGGCCAACGGCACCGAAATTCCTGCCTGACTGAAGCTTACCTAACACACGGGCCATAAGGCACATCACCACCTTCTAGGGCTTCTGAACTCTAGACGGCACTTCTGAACGATATTTGGGGGGGGCATTTTAAACAGCAAAGTTACTAGCAACCCCCCCCCAAAAAAAACCACAGGACTAAATAAATTGCAAAAAGGATGCTCATTTGTCGTATCGGCTGAAATTCAAAGGCAGGTGGGAACAGGCTCAGCCGGGAATGTGTGTCTGTTGGCCGTCTCAATTTTTTTTGCTTCTCTGTCCAAAGATGACCTTTGGGCCACAAGTATTGACTGAGGGCTTACAGGAAATTTTAGTGAGTAGGTGAATTCATGAATAGTGAGAACAAGTGGTACACTCAGGCCTCCATATCTGTGGGCTCTTCATTTGCAGATTCAACCAAATATGGATGGAAAATATTTTTTAAAAATTCCATCTGTACTGCTTACACATGCTGTGGTTTGGGTGTGGTTTATCCTTCAGAGCTCCAAAGGTTGGGGCTTGGTCCTCAGTGTGGTCTTGTTGAGGTGCAGGGACCTTAAAGAGGTGGAGCCTAGTGGGAGGTTTTTGGGGACCCTTCCCTAGAAAGGGACTCATGTAGTTCTTGTGGGAACCTGGGTTAGTTCTTGGGCAAGCATTGTTATAAAGGAACAAGGCAGGACCTTACCTTTTCTCTGGCTTTCTGTCTTACCATTTACTCTCTCCCTCCCATGACACTCCCACAGTGATGTCCTCTGCTATTATGCTGGATATGGCCACAGACCCCCACCAGACCCCAACCAATGCCAGCTCCATGCTCTTACTTCTCCAGATCTGTGAGCTAAGTAAATCTTTTTATTTTATAAAGTACCCCTCCTTAGGTACTTCATTATGGTAACAGAAAACAGACTAATACAATGTGCAGACTTTTTTCTTTGCCATCCTTCCCTAAATAACACAGTATAACAACTCTTCACATAGCATTTATATTGTATTAGTTATTATAATTAATCTAGAAATGATTGAAATGTTAGTTATATGCAAATATGAAACAATTTTATATAATGGGACTTTAATGTCTATAGAATTTGGTGTTGCAGGTGGGATGGAGTCCTGGAACCAATCCTTCAAAGATATCTGTGCTAAATAATATTTGATATGTGAATAGTGAGAGAGGAAATAGTGTATCAACAGTTGTGGGCAACTCACCAGCCCACACCATGTCCACCACCTCTGACCAGCTTCCTGACTCCCTGCCCAAGGAAGGAGGAGGCACTGTCCTGATTGACGGGCACCT